>NC_040912.2:26542300-26856467 GCF_004126475.2 Phyllostomus discolor | reverse complement strand
AGAGACAAATATCACCTATTCTTTTCATAGGTTAAAGTAAGAACAGAGAGCATAAAACTTCATTAGGTATAAATAACACAGACTTCAGGTCTATATTGCGGTGAAAGAAGAGAAGGCAAAGTGAAATCAAGTGAAAGTAAACACAGAGAGAGAAATGTAAAAGGGTGAAATTATTAAATAGAGACTGAAGCATAAGACAGGAGAACACCACCCTCCTCCCCACGCACATACATTTTACACGTGAAAACACACCACATGTTCCAAGACTCCCACATGAATAAAATCAAATGGGGGAAAGGACACGCTGAGCCCAAGAAACACACACAGGAGGTCATGATAACATGACAGGGATCTTGTTTCTAGTATAGGTCCACTAAAGACTTAGTAGGGCTCCTTTTTTTTTTTTTTAACTATAGGCACAAGTAAGAACAGTAAGCTATAGGAACTTAAATCACAGCTGATATGATTTCCACACCCCCATACCAGTTCCCATTCTGCTTATGAAAATTTCTATGAAACCAAAACTGTATTTCTAAATCCATATTTTAGGTCACGATCTGCCTCAGTGAAAAAGAGATAAGGTTTTACAATATCCTACAAGGGAAATTACTCCTCTCCCCCAGGAGATAATCTACTTATTTTGGGAAACCAAATTAGGTATTCCATAGCCACTTTAACACTTTTAGCACAGAATCCTATAGCTGAACATTTTCTAAACTTCAATTTCCTCTAAGTAGTTCTGCACTTAAACTATTCAAACAAAACAGGCTTCAGACTCTGAAAAAGCCACACTTTAAGTCTGGTTCTGTCGTTTACTAGGAGCAGGAACTTACATGTACTTAACCTAAGGCTATCTATTTATTATTTATTTTGGTTTTGTTGTATAAATGGGAATAATGTAAAGATTAAATGATGTGATGTATATAAAATGTGCATCACAGGCATGCATCTTTATTAGGTCTTTTGTCTGCTGCCTCTCCCATTTAGATCGCACACCAGGCCCTGTAACAAGTACATTCTCACTGAATGCCAAGCAAAGGACTCCTCTATCTATTACAGTAACAGTGACACTTAATTGCTCTCCTGTGTGCCAAACTCCGTTCTAACTGCGTTACATACATAGCTCATGTAATTCTCACAGTACCCTAGGAGGCAGGCATTATTCTGATCCCTGTATTATAAATGCTGAAACCCAATGAGACAGGTTAAACATCTTGCCAAAACCCTGTAAGACAGCAAGTGGGGAGCTAGAATTTCAACTCAGTTGTCTGGATTCAGAATCTGTGCTCTGATTTTACAAGCCAAATGCATGAAATCTTGTCTGAAGGGCTTCCCATTTGCTGCTGAACTTCAGCATTCTTGAAAAATAAAACTAGAGTAACAATAAAAAAGAATTTATTTTTTCCAAAAACCTGCCTCAATTCAATACACAAGACAGTATCTGGCCTCTGTTAATACATGGAAACATGTCTGGATAAACAGAGTTTCAATTATAGAAAGGCTGATATGTCTCAGGGCTTACCTTCATCCTTTTTCTTGGGCAAAGTGTAGGAGGTTCTATTGTGGGATAATATTCTATAAAGAGTTCTTAAAGGCCTCTGTGTCTATGATTTTGAGCAAAAATATATATGAAAATAGCCCAGGAAGTTAAGCAAGTCTGAGGCAAATGACCACCAGAAAGAATTCTCATGTGCATGCCTTTAACTGCTCAAATTTTCACAGAGCTCATTGGTTCACTCAGCAAATACGTGTTGGTTGCATCTGCTAGAGCTGGAGCCATGCGCCTGGGAGAGGCATCTCCTCTGATGGAAATTACATTCTAGTTGGAAGAGACAGACAATAATCAAGGATTTGTTGTTGGGCTCTATGTTGACATTTCTATCTTCCTTTTTTAAATGATGCATATTGACCCCTCTCCCATCTCTTCTCTCATGGCACCAGAAATGCTGATTTTCTTCCTCCCAGCCATGACAAAGCAGAAACCAAGAGAGGAAGAAATCCCTGACCTACTAGCTAGATGAAGATCCTAAGGTGGCCCTGGCTGGTGTGGCTCAGTTGGTTGGCATGTTGTCCCATAAACTGGAAGATCGCAGGTTTGACTCCTGGTCAGGGCACATACCGAGGTTGCAAGTTGGATCCCTGATTGATGTTTCTCTCCCTCTCTTTCTTTCTCTCTGAAGTCAATGAGTGTGTCCTAGGGTGAGGATTAAAAAAATTCTTAGCTGCTTCTCCCAGAAATCAGATGAGTCTGAACTTCTGGATGGAGAAAGAGAAGGCTCGATGGCTACTCACATGAAAGAGGGTAGAGAAGACCTGGAAAATGGAGGGAGAAGAGAAACCTTTGGTCCTGATACCCACAGAAGATGGAAGAAAGATCATAGAGGGCATGTAAGTGTTTGTACAGCGCTCAGAGGACATATACATGCAGCCCTACATGCCTGGTACATAGTAGATGTGCAATAATCATTAGCTAGTATAATTATCATCTTGCTGTTTCAGTTATGACCAGTCCTTTCATACCAGCAGTCCTGTGCCCAAACCCCTTCCCCACGGCTGACTCTGGACTGCTGACTACATGGCCCTAGAACTCCCCCATCTCATTCTTCCTCTCTCACCTACCACCTTGCTAGTACTCACCTCGTCAAGTTGCTAAGATGGCCTTCCAAGTCCTAGCCAGTTCATCTCCCCTCTGGAGTTCAGTGGCCCTCACTGGTCCTCTTTGTCCTGCTGTCAACAGAGCTCTGAGTCTCTTCTCACCGTAAGGATGATCTATGCTCATTACCACACAGAAGCAGGTAGTGCATCTTCAGTCAGGAATAAGGAGCCCCTGTTTTAACACTGTGTTTGCACAGGTTTAAACTACATGTATCAAGTCAATCTATAGGAGGCCGGAAACCCGCCTACATGGTAAGGATGGCACTACAGACCTGAACTAAACATTGTAAATAAAACCCAGAACAAGAACTAGCACTGTAAGCGTTGCATTTAGCCTTTGCGACAGCACTTGGTGTTCTTTGCTGGGTGCTGTAGGGGAGAACCATGCAAAGCCAGAAGAAAATGATCCAATGTTTTTTATTATTATCCAAGTGAGTATTACGAGCTGAGTTTTGTCTCCCCCTCCCAACTCACACATTGAAGCCCAAACTCCTACTACCTCAGAATAGACTGCACTTAGAGGTAAAACCTATAAAGAGGTGATTAAGTTACAATGAGGTCAATAGAGCAGGCCCTAATCCAGTGGGACTGGTGTCTCCACAAGAAGAGAAAATTTGGACACACAAAGACACATCAGGGATGTGCATGCACAGAGAGAAGCCCATATGAGGACACAGCAAGGGGACAGCTGTGTCCTCATACAGGAGAGAGGAGGCCTCAGAAAAAATCAAAAAGGGTGAAGGGTTTACAGGACCTACTATAAAGGACACGTGGACAAAACCAAGGGGTGGGGTGGCATCAAGGGAGGGCGGTGGGGATTGCTGGGGTGGGGGGGAGTGGTGGGGGGGGAAAGGCAGACACCTGTGTTTGAACAATAAAAGAAAAGAAAAAGAAAAAAATCAAATGGGCTGACATCTTTATTTTATACTTCTCACTGCCAGAACTGTGAGAAAATAAACTTCCATTGTTTAAGCTGCCCAGTCTGTGGCATTTTGTATGGCAGCCCTAGAAAAGTAGAACAATGGGTTAAGCAGTAAGTCTGACAAGGCTAAGACGACCCTTTTTTAAAAGCAGTGGATGTAGAGAAGTTTCTGGAAAAGTCATTCATAAAGAGAGCTTGACAGAGTAAAACTAAAAGTGAATTTTGGCACAGCGGAGCTCAAGGAATGAGTCTTTCAATTTTTAGCTATAGGACAGAGGATCATTTCTTTAACTTTCATAAATGTCACTTCCCACATCTTTAATTGGGCATCAGACCTCACAGGGAGGTTGTGAGAGTTAAGTCAGATATAAAAGTGCCCAGAACATTGTTCTAAATTTATTAGGCACTCGATGAATGATTCACCTGTCTTTTCTTAGGAGTCGGACGATATCTAAGCCACGGCTGACACTGTTCGTGTGGATCTGTGTCTGTAACTAACTTGAAATGAGTTCACTGTGCCCTGTTTCAACAGCCTGACAGCTACTGGAGTCAAAAAAGTTTTCATCCAAGATTTATGAAAGGCAAAATATTCTAAGTTAGGCAAACCTGTGATGTATCAAAAATGGTTCTGGTTCCCCTGAGCTGTTGAAGAGACAGAGGCTCATGTCTTTTCATCTGTGCTGGGACTTCTTCCCAACCACACTCGCAGACACTGGGCCATGTGGAAGCTCACACCCCGCCCCACGGCCTGGTCCTTCGAGTCAGTCGCACAGCTCTCTGCCACAGGCCAATCAATTGGCTCATCCTCATGGTTTAACTTCTGTCATGGTCTCCAGTGGGCAGTACCTTATATGCCAACCAAATCCTGTGGTTTCTACTTAGGATACAAAATTCCTTTTTCTTCCAACTTATAGAAAAGTTGAGAAAATATTTGAAGTGTAATGGCTCTTTGGATTTAAACTTAATGTACTTTAGGTTTGGAGAGAGTACCTGTCAGGAAGTTATTACCGTGCTGAAGTTTGACTCACACATCTATTTCTGTACTAATCTCCCAACAAGGAACAAAATAGTCTTATCCTCACAGTGCCAATCAGCCTACCCCCCAAATCCATTACTTAGGTGTCATTTCTCACTTCGATCTCGGTGTGGGATTTCCTGTCACCATTGTATGATGGAACCCTAAATTACTGTCTAGAAATACATGTCTATATATACTGCTTTACATCACTGTGATCACTGATGACAACTTGTCTTCAAGAAAAAAGAACCACAAATATCTCCCTAAATGAAAACTATTTTAGTTCTATATTAAAGGATATGCACCTTTTTTTTAGATTTTATTTACTTATTTTTAGAAAGATAGGAAGGCAGGGAGAAAGAGAGGGAGAGAAACATTGATGGGCTGCGTCCTGTGTGCGCTCCAACCAGGGACCACACCTGCACCCTGACCGGAGCTGAATCAGCAACCTTTCACTTTGCAGGATGACACCTAAACAATTGAGCCACACTGCTCAGGGCTGAAGGAGATGCACTTTTTTTTTTTAAGACTGTATTTATTTATTTTTAGAGAGGGAAGGGAGGGAGATAGAGAGAGAGAGAAACATCAATGTGCAGTTGCCGGGGGTCATGGCCTGCAACCCAGGCATGTACCCTGGCTGGGGATTGAATCTGCAACACTTCGGTTCGCAGCCTGAGCTCAATCCACTGAGCTACACCAGCCAGGGTGGGTATGCACTTTTAAAATAAGTTTTGTGGCTCACATTTTCAGTTTGTCTGAAACCTGGAAAAAGCTTAAATAATAAATGTAATTAGACAAACTAATGGAAACCAACAAATATAAGACAAAAATTATCCCTATTCTTCTAAGTTCTAAATCATCAAAGTAATGATCATTTAAACATCTGAAATTTTGCATGTATAAATGGCTGTGGACTTAAGAAACCTTCTCAGGGTCCTCAATTGAACTTGTGCTGGGGAAGTGATCATTGCACAGAAGGGGTAAGTACAGCATCCAAGCTGGTGCTTTGTGGAAAGTAGGATGCTGATAAGAAGTAAAAATGACAACACTATGACAAACAGACTCACTTAAAAGATGGACAAGAGGATGCTCATTGACCCAGAAGAGTGAAATGTGCAGTATCTTGGAAGAATAGAGCTCTAATAGAGGGATACTTTGACTAGCTAATTAAATTATTCTTTCAAATGTGCAAAGAACCAATTACTTACATGACATCAGGACTAGGTGAGTCTCCCTTGTGTAAACACTTTACAAAAGAAGACTGCTAAATACAGTGAGGTTTGGACATGCTGGTGGAAGAGGACTCAATCTTAGAGGACTGGGAACATGCCCTCAAACCCTGAACTCCTGCTCACTGTGTGTTCACTGTGGGCACTAATGGTGTTGTCCACACATGATGAAATTGTGCATTAGTACACAGAACACAGGGATACATGCACAGTCAATGAGTAATCCCATTGTAGGCAGGCATACTATCTTTGTGAATATAAAGTCATTTATTTTCATTCTTCCTGTAAACTTTTATTCACTTGAAGCCTTATATCTCTATAGTTTATGTCCTCAGTCAAGAGACATCGTGGGGAGAGGCAGAGAATGAATTTGCTAAATTTCTTTAAAACCTCCTTCAGCATATCAAGGTCCAGGACTCAGTTTACGGTATCTGTCCAGCTCAGAGTGTGGAGAAAATACCCCTTTCACCTTTGGGCTATAAAACGTACTTCTCACTGATCAAAAGAAAATAGGACTTGGAGTGAGAGAGCAAGATTACTTTTTTCCTGTTCCCGGGAGTTTGAGGGAAGTTAGAAAAAGATGAGAGAAGAGATAAGATGAGGTAAGACACAATAAGATAAGATGAGATGACAGATAAGGTGAAAAAAGGACTAGACACTGAGGACAGTGGGCGCCTCCTGTCTGGCTTCCCCTACAGAACTTAACAATGGGTCTGTCAATTAGGAGGAGAATCAAACTGAAGTAAACCAGGTGGTACAGTGTAGTTTAGCAGAAAAAAAAAAAGATGCCCTGATACGTGGCTTTCCGGCCTCACTCACAGTTTGTGTGTAGGAGAGAAGGGACCCAAAAATTCCTGCAGCCCCAGAGTGGAAGCAATAGACCATGGAGTTGAGAGCTAAAAGCCTGTTATAGATGCCACCACAGTGAAGATGTCTCGGAATGAGGGGAAACCTGTAACACCAGAGAGAGCTCAGGTGAGGCTTGGTAGGCAAGGGACACCAAACAGAGAGATAAGATACTGAGTTATGACAGCCACAGACATCAGCTGCAATGTGAGCAGGGCCAGCTCTTGTCCAGGTAGACAGAGGACATTATACCAAGGCCCCACAATGAAAGGATACTATCCCCAAGGACCCAAACTCTTTATCTCCACTAACAGTTATATTACTCCGCTCACTCACATTTACCTAAATATTACTTGGGAAGAAGCCCCGCCCTTCCTGTGCTCCCTGTGTGTATTATACATTTCTCAATAGATTTGATTGACTGGGCAATTTAGTCAAATGAGTTGCTACTTTATGGAAGTGTGTTTGCATCCCAAGAAATTAATGACTCAAGCATTTTCCAAGTTCAAGGTTAAAGAAAAAAACCCCTAATACTACTGCATGACAGTGTAATAGTAGGCAGAAAAAAAAATAGATTCCTCTGTTTAGAACTAAATGTACATGTCCCACAACCCAATTCCCCCTCTTCTGTTCTCTTCTAAAGAAATCCTAGCTTCCCCAAAACATTTTGTCAAAGCTGATCTATAAATAAAGCACTGCTCTCTGAAAGGGGAGAAATAAAACCAAGGACATTATCAGTATAGCATTGCCTTTTCCTCATGGCATTGTGGGAAGGTTGGAGAGAATGCTTATGGATATGGTCAGAAATCAGACTTACTGTGATCCCTCCAATGGAAAATCTTGGAATTTTGTTAAAAATATATTCTTTCTAGGAAATTTGTTTCATTGGTGACAAATGAATTCAAAAGTGCCACCTTTTCAAGTTCAGTGACATTGAGTTTTTTTTTTTCCAAAATCATCCTAGGCATCATTATGTATTTCTCATCAAAGATCCTTGAGTCCTTGAAGGAGGCTTTGTGTCATAGGTGAAGATACACTGTAGTGAGAACAAAGAGTCCTGTGTCCAGTCATATTTGTACTCCTTTTCAGTCACTCCGCTAAGATTCCTTAATGATAAACAGACTGTTCTGAAGTACTAAAGAAAAATAAGAACTCAGACACAAATTTGGTATCTAGGTGGCTTTCAAAAAATACTTTCTAAGTGGAAGAACACATAGAGGTTGAACTGCATATGTTTAAACTTTTCTCCACCCTCATAGTAACAGTCTTCAAAAAGATCATTCCTTTAGTACTCCCTGCATTTATACATCAAAGCACAGAATAAAAAATGTGGGAATGAGAGCAACTGGGGGCAGCTTGGAAGTAAGAGAGAGGAAAAGAAATTACCCATTTGGAAGCAATGACATTTCCAGTTCTTTAGGCTGCTCTCCTTGACCTTGACACTGTCTCAAGTATTCTAAGAAGCTTGATTGAAGTTAACAGTGTTACTTAGTTGAGTTTTATTTGGCTCAAATTGCCATTTTGGTAGACTTATTGCTCAACAGCTGCTGATCTAATCCAGAAAAAAAGCCAAAATCCAGCCATTTTCTTGCTTTTTTTCATTCCAGTGGTACTGACAATTGAATTACATTTTCAAAATCTTTCATGCATAGGAAAATTTAGAACACTCAATAAAGCCAGCTGCAGAAGACTGAAAGTCAGCTCAAAGCTATATCAAGGCACAAGAGATTCATTTTGCTTGCAGTGGTCACCTATGGCAACAGCATTTTCCAATTGATTTGTCCCTCCTTGTTCCTTCTGTAAGTAAATGTGACATTCTGAGCAAAGCCACTGAATTTCTCCTGGGGTTGGCACCACCTGAAAATACTCTCACACTAGTGATTAAGACAGGCTTCAACTGACTGCCTTCCCATAGTAGTGGATATGCGAGCCTGGCTGAGAGGACAATCTTGCCTACTTAATTTTCAACTCATTTCTTCCAAAGATCCAGTAGAGAGCAAACATGGCAGGGTTTCCTCACCTGGAGTCCCTAGAATAGGAAATATTATCTGGATGTAAACATTGTACAACTCCAGGGGGCATCAATCATATCGTTGTCTTCATATATTCTTCTATTCATGCTACTCTTGTAGTGGCCCTATGACTGTGCACTCCTCCACGGAAAGGGTCCATAGCTCTCATCAGACTGTCCCAGACCCCTCAGAAGTTAAAAATATTCATCAGGTTTCAAAAAGTAGAATAGAAAGCATCTTATCTTTATATCTGATTTCTACTTTTTCCGACATTATGCAAAAAGAACCAACTATGCAAAGTGGTTTCCTTGGATTTAGGTTAAAAGCTTTGCTTTTTAGTTAACTGATGATGATTCATGGGCAAATTATCCATGTTCTTTATTTATCCATGCTCTTCTCCGCTGTCCCATTTCTGATGGTGTTTGCTAACTGATGATAAACTTGTGCATCAGAGGGTCTCCAGGAGACCAATGAGGTGAATTTTTTACTTATTCATTCTGCTAAAAAGCTGGATGGAAAATATTAAGGTAATTTATTGGTTTTCAATGGGAAACTGTTCTATTACTTAAGAGTTCCAATTCTTTGTGCTATTCACATCACCTTTACCACTGATGAACCACTGATGATAACTGGAAGTCAACCTTGCCTAAAAGACAGATATTTATTATCCCATACAAGGCATGTGCTTTTTCTGCTGCCTACCTAACAACAGGGTCTTTCAAAAACTTTTTGAAAAGAAAACTAGCTATGAAATATACAGAAATAGTTATTGAGTGACATTTCATAAAATCAAGTACTAAAACAAATAGGTTGCATGTATGTGTTTGGAATAGGGAGTCAAAAGAAACCAGACATTTAGACTAGAGATCAAGTGACTAATGGTTATTCTATAGTAACCATCTTCCTGATGAACACTGAGTGGCCTCTACTCTACATTCTGGTACAAAGCAAATAGACTTACTCAATCACATGGGCCACATGCAGCCTGGCATTCACACTCAGCGCCGATTACTGCTGCAGCAATTTAAAAGAGAATCTTTTTGTTCAGGCAGAAGGAATTCAATCACCTAGTGGAGATCATGAAAGAGCTTCACACTTTTAATCAGATATTGATTAATTACTGTAATATTCTCCTACAGCAATAGCTGTGGGCATAAGAAATCAGGGAAGAATGGAAGAGATTTTCAGGAGGATATCAAGTAAAGGAATGTTTGAGACTTGGAAACTCTGGAAAACAACAGCAACTGATACTTTAAAAGCTTGGTTTCCCTTTTGCAGCCCATAATAAAGTTCACTCTTATTGATTGTTGGATAGCCACAGAGAATGAGTATTTCTGGATAGTTCTCCAGTGCTAATAATTGTCCTTGTCTATTGGATTTCCTGCCAGCTACCCCAACTGGTTAGTATTATCAGTGGCTCAAACAGTGAGGTCCAAAAACTACAGGTTCAATTTTATTTATCTCAGGCTGTCTGTAATTGTCACATATATTTGTGTTGCTCAGTTTTTGATGAAACCTATACTTTTTGCTTTGTGGAACACACAGCACCATGTGTACAGAATTATAATGGCTATTCTAGATGAAGAAAAAGACCAGGAATGGTCTTTCATGTCTCAGGATTCTGAGATTGTTCTAGGTGGTCCTGTATGACTCTGAGATAGGTCAACCAGATGGCTGAGTTCATAACAGGAGAACAATTCCATTTGCAAACATTTGTGGAACTCCAACCCTCTGCACAGCACTGTGCCAGGTGCTAGGAGAGATGATAAATGCATGACTGTTCTCAAAAATCACTCACTACTGTGAGTCAAGAGAGAAGAAAACACTTTTAAAAAGAGTAAATGTGGACACAGGAAATTCAGTCCTAAGGGGTTAATTCAACAAATAGGCACAAAACCAAAAATCTGTTAAAGAATTTTGAATTTGAGTAAAAACAGAGGGTAGTGGAATTAGTGCAAAGGAGAAGGTAATTGATTAGCTAGAATTTGTAGACTTGTAGGAGAAAATGTTATACCTGCCACTGGGGTGTAATCAAGCACCCCCTATTTATAACACACTGAAATTAAACCCATAAAGTACTGCTACAACTACAATCTGCAGTATTTCTCTGACAGCCCTGTGTGCCCAAGGATATAGGTTAAATGCAGGGTGGAAATTTACTGTGCCATACCCTGACATCTAAATGGAATAAAGCATTACATTATTGGGCTCACTGGAGATGGATTTCCCAAGGCTGCACGATTATTACAACTCTGAAACAGTTACGACTCCATTATAAGATGCCAGCATTACTCTCAAGTTTAAGACATCCACCTTTCATTGCTGAAACATATTTTATTCTATCTATGCAATGCCTTCAGCATACTTCGGAGAAAATAAACATTGTGACGGCTTTTCAAAAAAATTATAAGTTAGTTTGTGAATTGCTCAACTGGAGTTTCAGAGGCACATACACAATTCCGCATTCCTTCCCATAAATATGTTAGAGTCTGGATGTCACCTTGAGATGCTCAATAGGCTGTCCTCATGAGCTTTAGAGATAGAGTCAACCTAGTGGTACAAGAGGTAGCCTTTATAGTACGGCTTAAGGGCTCTAGCCTTTCCTAAATCCCCACCCCCACTGGTCTCCCATGTAGGCCATCACCATTTTAGTCACTTGTTCTCTTAGGGAAATCACATAAAACAGCAGGCAAATATTTGATAAGAAGTAGGACTAGGTTGTAATGTCAGCAAGATGGCAGGATAGAAAGTACTGGAAGTCCTACTCTGAGCAATTAGGCAAAAAAGATATAAAAGGCATCCAAACTGGAAAGAAAGAAATAAAATGATTTCTGTTCCCAGATCACATATTCTTATATACAAACCTCTAGAGATAACATTTAAAAACCCATCAGAACTAATAAATGAATTCAGTGAAGGTGCAGGATATAACATCAAAATACAAAAATCAGTTATGGTTTTATACACTAACAACAAATAGTACTATAAAGAAATCAAGAAATCAATACCATTAACAACAGTATCAAAAGGAACAAAATACATATAAATCTAACCTAGAAGGCAAAACTCTTGCACACCAAAACCAATAAAAAATATTCTTTCAATAAAAAATATTATTGAAAGAAATTAAAGACAAATAAATGGAAAGACATTTCATGTTCATGAATTGTAAGACTTAATATATTAAAACGTCCACACTACCCAAATTTATCCGATGGTTCAATGTAATCCCTATCAAAATCCCAATTGCCTTTTTCACAGAAACACATAAAATAATCCTAAAATTGATGTGGAACCAACAAAGGACCAAATAGCCAAAACAATCTCAAGAAAGAATAACAAAGCTAGAGGCATCACACTTCCTGATTTTAAATAATATAACAAAGATACGGTGATAAAAGCAGTGTGGTACTGGCCTATAGACAGAACGGAATCAGTGAAACAGAATAGAGAACCCAGAAATAAACCCATATTACACAGTCAACTGATCTTCAGCAAGAATGCCATGAACACACAATGGGGAAAGGAGCACCTCCAACAAGCAGTGGTGGGAAAATGGATGTCCACATGCCAAACAATGAAATTGGATTCTCATCTTACACTATACACAAAAAAAAACAACTCAAAATGGGTTAAATACTTAAACACAAGACTGAAATTGTAAAACTCCTGGAGGAAACCATAGGGAAAAAGCTTCTTGACGTTGATCTTGACAATGATTTCTTGATATGGCTTTACAAACACAGGCAACAAAAGCAAACATAGACAAGTGGGATTTCATCAAACTAAAAAGCTTCTGCACAGCAAAGGAAATAAGAGTTTAAAGACAATCTATAGAAAGGTAGAAAATATTTGCAAACCATATATAACTGGTAAGTGATTAATATCCAAAATATATTGTATAAGGAACTCCTACAACTCAATAGTGGGAAAAAAAGCCACCCAAACAATTCAATTTTAAAATAGGCAAAGGGCTTTAATAGATATTTCTCCAAAGAAGACATAAAAATGGCCCACAGGTATATGAAGAGATGCTTAACATCACAAATCAAAATCATGAGCTATTACCTCACATCTGTTAGGCTGGCCATTATCTAGGAAACAAACCAACACTGAAGAACAAGGGTTGGCATGGGTGTGAAGAAATTGGAACCCTTGTGCACTGTTAGTGGGAGTGTAACACAGAGCAGCCACTGTGTAAAATAGTACAGAGTTTCCATAAAGATTTTAAAACTGGAACTCCCATATCCAGCAATCCTACTTCTGAGTATTTGTCCAAAGTTCATAAAGTTGGGATCCCAAAGAGATATGGGCACTCCCATTTCCATGGCAGTATCCATAATTTCCAAGGGATAGAAACAACCAAAATGTCCACTGACGGATGAATATACAGGATGGGGCAAAAGTAGCTTTACAGTTGTGCATTCACAATACAGAGTTTATTCTTATATTATTATTTATTATTGCATCATTTTCCATACAAACAACTGTAAATCTGCCTTTCCCCCACCCTGTATATATATGAAGATATTGAACCATAAGGAATATGATTCTGTCATATGATGCAACATGGATGAGTCTGGAGGATGTTAATCTAAGTGAAATAAGCCAGTCACAGAAGGACTAATACTGCATGATTCCACTCACGTGAGGTACTAAAGCAGTCAAACTCACTGAAGCAGAAAGCAGGACGGTGATTGCCAGGGGCTGGGAGGAGGGGGCAGCGATGCATATGGGTGTCCACATCACTGTTCGATGCGTGTAAAGTTTCAGTCACGCTACAGTCACTTGTAAAATGACTTTACAAATCTTATAATTTGTAAAGTTTCATTTTGCTTTTACCTAACAATGCCACACTGTACACTTAAAAATTTGTTAAAAGATTAGATCTCATGTAATATTGTTTTTTAAGCACAATGCTGCCCCTGATCTACCCCTCACCCCACCCTGCAAAAATAGAGGGGCTAGGTGTGGACTCCAAACTAAACACCAGAAAAGACATGAGCAGAGCAGAGTAGAATGTGTAGGGTGTGTGTGTGTGTGTGTGTGTGTGTGTGTGTTGAGTGCAAGGAGCCTCAGGGAACAGGGGTCACCTCCCTTTAATTAGGTGGTGTCTTTTAAAATTGAGAACTGCCTGATGAGTTCTGGGTGACCATAGCATTTTTTTAAAAATTATTTTATTGTTGTTTAAGTACAGTTGTCTGCATTTACTCCTCACCACTTCCCTTGACCCCAGCCATCCCCACCTCACTCCCCTGATTCCAACCCCCTTGGTTTTGTCCATATGTCCTTTATAGTTGTTCCTCAAAACCCTTCTCCCCTTTCTCCCCATTATCGCCTCCCCTTTCCCCTCTGGTTACTGTCAGATTGTTCTTAATTTCGATGTCTTTGGTTATATTTTGCTTGCTGTTTGTTTTGTTGATTAGGTTCCACTTAAAGGTGAGATCATACTGCATTTGTCTTTCACCACCTGGCTTATTTCACTTAGCATAATGCTCTCCAGTTCCATCCATGCTGTCACAAAAGGTAGGAGCTCCTTTCTTTCTGCTGCATGGAATTCCATTGTGTAAATGTACCATAGTTTTTTGATCCACTCATTAGCTGATGGGCACTTAGGTTGCTCCCAGCAACCTATTGTAAATTGTGTTGCTTTACAACTTGTGTTGTGTTTACAACTTGCCTATTGTAAATTGTGTTGCTATGAACATTGGGGTGCATAGGTTCTTATGGATTGGTGTTTCAGGGTTCTTAGGGTATAGTCCCAGCAGTGGAATTGCTGGGTCAAAAGGCAGTTCCATTTTTAGTTTTCTGAGGAAATTCCATACTGTTTTCTACAGTGGTTGTACCAGTCTGCATTCCCACCAACAGTGCACTAGGGTTCCCTCTTGTTTGTTGTGTTTATGATGGCCATTCTCACTTGTGTGAAGTGGTATCTCATTGTGGTTTTAATTTGCATCTCTCTGATGGCTAATGATGCTGAGCATCTTTTCACATGTCTCTGCCCTCTCCCTGTTAGCCCCTTGTTCTGACTGGGCTTTGATTTTGTCTTGCTGTTTTGCTTCCTAATTTCCATGTCCAGAGCCCTATCCCTTCCACAGGTGAACGAAAGAGAGGAAAGAGTGGGGAATTCAGAAATAGGCAGAGCCAGTTCAGGTCTCGGCTCTGGCACTGTCCAATGGTGTAGACTTGTGTAAATCATTTAACTCGTCTGAGACACAAGATTCCCCATTAAGGAAATGGATTAGTAACAACCACAGGCAGCTTTGTGTGAGTTATGTGAGGTAAGTTAGATAAGGTACCCAAGTTTTAGAGTTGGAAATAATCTCAGTTATTTCATCCAATGGTTTTCAGATATACTTTTGCTTGCTGTTACCTAAAAGAATTGTTTAAAAACTGTGGACTCTCATTCATTTAAAGTTGCCATCTAACATTTTTCAAGTTTGCCTAATTAAACTTTCAAGTTACATAGTCACAAAAATGTGCTTTTTCTCATAGTATAAATATTGGCACTTAAAAATGAAATTATTAAATTCTAGGAATCAAAATGCCACATTATTCTAATACTTTTATCATTTTCTATTTTTTAAAAATACATGTGGCTAACCTAAACAACAAAACCAAACAAAAAATGACTGATGGTGGGGGGCACGAATTTCTAAATTGAAAAAGACTAAATAATAAGCTGGCTGGGAGGCTTGGTTAGAGCATCATCTCACACACCAAAAGGCTTTGGTTCAATCTCTGGTCAGGGTACATCCCTGGGTTGAGGGTTCAATCCCTGGTTGGTGTGTGTACAGGAGGCAACTGATGGATGTTTCTCTGTCACATCAGTGCTTCTCTCTCTCTTGCTCTCTCTCTCTCTCTCCTTTTCTCTCTCTCTAAAATCAATAAATGTTCTTGGAGTCAGGATTAAAAAAAGAAAGAGAGAAACTAAAAAATAAGCAACAACAAATGCAATGCATTGAATCCTAGATCAAAAAAAGAAAAAATCTACTGCTGTAGATGGTAGTTCTCAGACAACTAATATTATGAAAAAATTGTTAATTTTCTAATTTTCTTAGATATGACAGTGGTATTGTCCATGCTGAACTTTTTAAAAGTGTCCACAACTTACCTTGAAGTGGCAGATCCAAAAATGTACATGCGCACATACCTCGACACATTAAAAGAGAGAGCCAAAGGCAAGTGAGGCAAAATTTTAAATGATTGGTGAATTATTCAAAGGTTTTTTTGTACTATTTTAAAAATCTTCCCAGAGGTTTAAAAATTTATAAATTAAGAAATTAGAAGAATTTATTAAAAATGCAATGAATAAGCTTTCCATTTGGTTGGGAAATTATTCTTGTTTTCCTTCTAAAACTTGTTTCTAAAGTATATTTCTATAATTGAAAATACCTAATTGACCACTTATATTTCTCTCCAACACATGCTTATAAACTGAAATATTGTCCGTGACCAAAAAAATTCTCTAAATGGTAAAATATTCGACATTCAGTTATCATGGAAATCATTATTATATAGTAAATCAAAACAAAATAAGTTAAAAATGTCCAGAAATGAATTCTTTAATTAGGGAAGGCTGTTCTCTTTTTCCCCATTTCCTTCCTGTGTCCATGGATGAATGACTTATTGCTAGAATGACACAAAGTTCAACACCATCTATTTCTGGTTTTGTTTTTTATAAATAAGTTCAGAAATCTTGTTCACATTTGAAAAAGTCTTGTCTTTTTTTCCTTTTAAAAAGTCTTGTTACAGCAATGTTATTCAAGTAAGTGAATTCATTTTGAGTTAAATGCTAAAAATCTCGCAATGATTCACCCTGTTAGAAATAATTCCATCCCATCCTCCTTCAGTGTGATTGAAAGCGCAGCATTAAGAGCCACATGACTTTCAAAAGGATCCTGTTCCTCAGTGATTTGAGTCATTCATTTTCTCAGTTCCTGGGAAGATTTCCAAAAAGACTCTTCTAAGACTTATGAAATGATCATTAATTATACATTTTTTAAGTGTAGAGGAAAGCTAGTCTTCATGGGCAAAGCAGTAAGCCAAATCACACTTACTCCTCAGAAAAAAGTCTGACTTTCATATATGCTTCCAGGAATGTTATAAACAATAGTAAGAAATAAACTATAAAATGTATTTGTTTTGATTGTCTATAACTACATATCAAACCACCATCAAACTTAGTGGTTTAAAATAACAGTTTGCTATTTTCTATGATTCCATGGGTTACTCAGGTGGTCCCTTGGCTTCATGAGCACTGGGAGGGCTGCAAGGTCTGAAATGGCCTCATCCACGTGACAGGCAGGTGGCACTGACCACAGGCTTGGGGCTCAGGTGTGGCTGTTGGCCAGAGGCCTCAGTTCTTGATGTGGACCTCTCCAGGTGTCTGCTTGGCCTCCTTCTCATAGCAAAGCTATTTCCACGTGAAGCTTCAAGAAAATACACCCCAGTGTGCCACACTGATCAAGCCTTGTATTATGCTTACTAACATTTCATTGGCTAAAGTTAATCACTAGAACCTAAGCACCACTTAAAAAACATCACCGAAACCAGTGGCTGAGCCCAGGGTCAGTGTGGAAGGGGCCCATGAAACAGAGCACTGGGAAGCATGACTCATTGGAGGCCACCAAAGGCACAGTGTACCACAGCAACTTTTAAGATAGAAAAAGTAGTCAAGAAAGTTGACTATGATGTAGAAATATTCTCTAATACTTTAAATATGTCTCTCTATTCCCTCTTTGCTTGCTTGGTTTCTGAAGAAAAATCTGATGTAATTCTTATCTTTGCTCCTCTATGGTTAAGGTGTTTTCTCCCCTTCTGTCTAGTCAAGATTTTCTCTTTATCTTTGATTTTCTACAGTTTGAATATGACATGCATAGGTATAGATTTGGGGGGGTATTTACTCGTCTGGTGTTCTCTGAGCTTCCTGGATCTGTGGTGTGTGTCTGTCATTAATTGTAGAAAATGCTCAGCCTCTGTTATTTCAAATATTTCTTCTTTTCCTTTCTCTTGTCCTTCTGGTATTCACATTACATATACATTGTACCTTATATAGCTGTCCCACAGTTCTTGGATATTCTGTTCTGTTTTTTTTTTAATGTCTGTTTTCTCTTTGATTTTTGGTTTTAGAAATTTCTATTGAGGTATACTCGAGCTCAGAAATCCTTTCCTCGACTGTTTCCAGGCTACTAATAAGCCCACCAAAGCCGTTCTTCATTTCTGTGAGAGTTCATGATCTCTATCATTTCTGTTTGGTTCTTTCTAAAGATTGCCATCTACCCCTTAATGCTGTTTACTCTACTCATTAGAGTACTTAGCTTATTAATCACAGTTTTTTTAAATTCCTAGTTTGATAATTCTACACAACCCTACCAGGTATGTTTCTCATGATTGCTCTGCCTCTTTAGTTTTGGGGGGCATTTTTGTTTGTTTGTTTGTTTGTTTGTCTGTTTGTTTCCCTTTTTGGCATACCTTGTAATTTTCTCTTAATAGCTGGACATAATGCGCTGAGCAAGCAAACCGAGGTAGATAGGCCCTTAGTGTGAGGTGTCACGTCCCTCTGGCTCAGGACTGCGCTGTGCTTACTGTCTGTTACGGCTGTGCTGTCAGAGGCTAGAATTTCCTTTAGCGTCTTCGTTTCTGTTTCCCAGTTACCTCTCTGTGTCCCAGTAGATTCCTTAAATAGGGTGTGAGGCTTGCAATTCTTTTAGCTGTCATCTCTGTTAACAGAAAGAAGCCCTGCCAATGTGCTGATAGGGTATTACGGCAGAGGGGAGGTATTCCACATAGTTCTGTAATTAGATCTTGTCTTTTTAATTTTATTTTTCAATTACAGTTTAACATTCAGTATTACTTTGCATTAGTTTCAGAAGTACAGCATAGTGGTTAGACAATCACATACTTTACAAAGTGTCCCCCTGATGTTTCCAGCACCCACCTGGTGCTATACAGTTATTACAGTATTATTGACGGTATTTCCTGTGCTGTACTTTACATCCCTGTGACTATTTTGTAACTATCAACTTGTACTTCTTAATAGCTTCTCCTTTTTCACCCAGCCCCCACAAGTTCCTTTCCTCTAGCAACCACCAGTTTGATCTCTGTGTCTATGAGACTGTTTCAATTGTGTTTATCCATTTTTTGTTTTTTAGATTGCATATATGAGTAAAATCATATGGTCTTTGCTTTTATCTGACTGACTTATTTCACTTAGGATAATACACTCTAGGTCCATCCATGCTATCACAAATGGTGAGATTTCATTTTTTGTGGCTGAGTAATATTCCATTATACATGTGCCACCACTTTTTTACCCACTCATATATTAATGAGCACTTGGGTTGCTTCCATATCTTGGCTATTATAAATAACACTGCAATGTACATAGTGGTGCACATATTCTTTTGAATTAGTGTTTTGGGTTTTTTCAGATAAATAGACAGATGTACAATATCTACGTCATAAGAAAGTTCCATTTTTAATTTATTGAGGACCCTCCATACTGTTTTCCATAGTGAATGCACCAACAATGAACTATCAGAAAGGGAAACTAAGAAAGTATTGCCATTTACAAATGCATCAAAAAACCCTCTAAGAATAAATTTAAGATACTGAAGAAAAAAATGAAGAAAATACAAATAAACAAAAGCATATACTGTGTTCATAGATAGGAAGAACTGACATCACTAAAATGATGTCTGGAACAACTAAAGCAATCTATAGATTCAGTGTAATTCCTGTCAAAATATTGATGACATATTTCACAGAAGTAGAACAAATAATCCAAAAATCTATATGGAACCACAAAAGACACCAAATAGCCAAGCAATCTTGAAAAAGAAAAATAAACTATAACAAACTATACTACAAGTCCATAGTAATCAAAACAGCATGTGGCTGGCACAAAAACAACCCAGAAAGCTCAGAAATAAACCCATGCCTATATGGCTAATTAATATTTCACAGAGGAGGCAAGAACATACAATGGGGTAAAGAAGATCTATTCAATAAATGGTGTTGGGAAAACTGGACAGATACATGAACAAAAATGAAACTGGACACCTTCTTACACCATATACAAGAAATAAACTCAAAATGGATTAAAGATTTAAATATCAGATTTGAAACCACAAAACTCCTAGAAGAAAAACCTAGGCAGTAAAATCTCAGACATTCCTCTTAGCAATATTTCTTTTCTAATATATCTTCCTAGGCACAGGAAACAAAAGAAAAAATAAACAAGTGGGACTACATCAAACTGAAAAGCCTTTGCACAGCAAAGGAATGCATCAGCGGGACAAAAAGACAACCTGCTGCACAGACCTTTTCTTTTAATGAGCCTGCACCGCATGTTTCCTTCCCCTTCCGTTAGGTGGGCTTTGGTAAAACCCCAGTCAGTGCATTTTGGTAAAATAATTTCCCTGATGGCAGGACTTGTTAAGGAGAATATGAAATTCTGGACGTATTTTCAAAATGTATTTCCCATCTTCCTGCTGGATCTTCACTGTGAGAACTTAGTAAGGTCCCTGGAGGAAAAAGTGTGCACCACCCTCCCTCCCAATAATGGACGACTTCAGGCTTTCCAGCAAGTAAGTTACAGGTCAGCGTGCTGCCGCCAGTACTGGCTCCCGCTGAGAGGCTCTGCCCTGGGCTTCCGCTGCCTGTAAGCTGTCCTTCTGTGAGTCTGCTTGTGTGTCTGCTTCTGGGGACAACAGTTTGTCCTGGAACTCAATTCTTTAATGGGTCTAAAAGGAGTTGTTAGTTTTAGTTTGTTAAGCTTTTTTCTTGTTGTAAGAACTTCTGAGCTCTTTACATGTTGGGCAGGAAACAGGAAATCCTCAAAATAGTATCCTTAATTTTTCATTCTATTCATTTCAATGCAGATACTATGTAGCTAAAATCATGAGTCATTATGAAGCGAAGAGCATGAGAAAGGACGTAGTTTTTCTTCAGTAAATGTGTGTTGGGTGAGTTCAGCTTTTGGAATTAATTCAGAAATCACTCCAGAAATGTTTTTAGATATGAATAATAAAACGTTACATATTTAGTAACAAATAAGATACATATTACTAAAAACCAATCGGTTCTACGCGTATTTTATGTTAACAGGAAAAATATTAAACATTTTACAAGGTGTTATAAAAAGATTAAACACTTTACAAGGTAATATAAAAAGATTGGTGTACGTATTTCATGATATGGTTTGATAACCATTCAATAAGTCACACTGTTATTAAAAGAAATCACCTATAATTTGTATCTGTGGTTTCGTCCAGTGCAGTTTGAAAAATCTAATAACTCACTAAACATTGCCATTGCAATGAAAGGAATAGTATCATTAACCTACACACTTTGGCTGTTTTAAGTTCCTCTTCTTTCCAGCTAATAAAATATGAGTATGCAGACAAGCTGAAATAAAACTGTTTGCATATAAATAGAAGATATATGATGAGGTCAGATTTTAAAAATTCAAAAATTCATTTCTAGGACTGAAAATGTCTCACTAACGCTCTCCTTAATTTACTCTCGCAGATATGCCTAAAGCACTGTATTTTCTGACAGTGGGCAGGGAGGGCAGAGGTGGGTCATTAAATAAGTTTGTCATTACCTTTCTCTTCATATTCTATAATATATTTGGTTTCAGAACCTCCCAACAAAGACTAAAACACCCCAATTTTAATGTCATTTTCTACCATTCTCAGAACTATAAGGCAAAAAACTCCAAGATGCCCTATGACATGTTTATAAGTCAATAAAAGCAGCTTCTCCCTCAAACAATATTCCAAAATGACTATTTGGGCCCTGGGTATCTTTATATCCCTGGGCAATGTAGGATCGTAAGATTTAGGACAGATGAATAGCTGTTTGCCCATCTTACATAAGGACAGAGAAAGCCAGTTGTGCAGCAGGGGTGGAAAAGTACAATCTACATGCAGCCTGGAAAGTATACAAATGGAAGCTGAGGATGAACAACTTGGTTTCCTTAAAGCTACAGAGCTCATATTCTCCTTAAAAAGCCTTTGTACACCTGCAGAGGTATGCACACACCAATTTGATGACTTCTAATTAGGCCAGTTTCCACATTTTAAAAATAAAAAACCAGAAGCTCACAGACTTCCCCATGAAATGGCTTCCCCAGCACTACACGACTGCTCTGTGGCAGAACTGAAACTCGGGTTAGGTTTCCTATCTCCCAACCAGTGTTCTTTCCAACACAACAAATTATTCCCATTTTTATGAATGACAGAACTAGTCCCAAAGTCCAAAGAGGTTAAGGGTTCTGGCCAAGATGTCTCTAATAATTTTGAGCAGAACCATGATTAGGTAAAAATTCATATACATATAGATTCTTTATTCAATACATTTTCTACATTATATGTTTACCATGTTGTTGAAATACCAGGACTGTTGGGAGGAGTAACATCTTAAGTTGTTAGCCATTTATATCCCAGTGAGCATAAGGCGGGTTTCTATATGAGAAATGAAAGAGAAGTGCACATGCCCCTATATCAGAGTCCAATCAAAAGAGCAGAACCATGAGGAGTGATGGAATAAAGGGTTTATTATAAGGATTAGACCTTAAGCAACTGTGAGGACCATCATGACCATCTCTGTAGTGGTAGGTGGTCAGCTTTCTCTAGGGCACCTGGATTGCATGGGAGGAAAAGCAAAAATCGAGGCTCTGTCCAAATGAAGGAATGGAGCAGAGGGGATAGTTTCCACCAATAACCGCAAGAGTTAGGCTTCTGAGAGAGAAAAGGGTTGGGAGATTCTGACAACTTGCCTCTCTATATTGCTGAGAGAGCTTGGAGGCTTCAGAACATAGAGTTTATGTCATGATTACTGAGTGGAGAATGCTGGTGACTTGGACATATTTTTTACCCAAGAAGCCTGGAAGTCTTGATTACCGAAGGGAGAGGAGAATTCAAATGTGAATAAGGCCTAAGAGGTGGGTCTACAGGGCCTGGCACCCTCTTTTCTCCCCTTGTGGGGTGGGCTCCAAGAGGAAACGCAAAGGAAGGAATAGCCAGATAAGTTTGATCGGCGTCTCAGAGCAAAGTGCAGCTGACAGATGGCTTCCCTTTGGGAAGGACCCTGGGCAGTTGAGAAGTGATGGTCAAAATGAAGTCTGGCTGGATGAGACTGAAGAGAAGCCTCAAAGAGTCTCATGAACCCCAGCACAGTGGAGACAAAACAGCCTGAGTCCCAGAACCCTGCAAAGAAAGAGTCCAGAAATGCAGAGTGGGGCCTGTAGACAGAAGACAGCTTGCATCTGGCTCGAACAAACCAGATAAATGGGGCCACAGGGGCTTGGAGCATCAGACCAGCATCCAACCATGTGGATCAGTCCAGAAACATTCTAGCAGAGGTCAGCAGGGGAGGTGACTGCTGGTCACTGATGGACTTCCTCATGATGCCTGGATGATAAACAAGACTTCCCTTGTTTCCTTATTGTCTCTAGTTACTTTTGTCATCCCCAGGAGAAGGGCAAGACACAGGGAAATCCAGGTTTTTAACTGAACAGTTACCCTGAAGAAACTAAGTCTAAAGTGGGAAATAAATGGATTACATTGAGTTGTCAAGATCTCATAACAGGATTAGCACCCTTATAAGAAGAGAAAGAAACACCGGAGCTGTCTCACCACCACGTGAGGACACGGAAAGAGGGCAGCCTTCTGCAACCCAGGGAGAGTTTTCACCAGGAGCCAAATTGACTGACACCTTGATCTTGAATTTTCCAGCCTCTAGAACTATGAAAAATAAATGTCTGTTGTTCAAACCAGTCGGTCTAAGGCATTTTGTTATTGACAGCATAGGTAGACTAATAATATACTCTGTCTTCATAACTTCTGTGAGTTCAGAAAATTCATACCCTCATAGACAGATACTACAAAACAATCCCCCCAAAATGTTTTACCTTGTTATGATAAACATGTTATAATTCTGATTGCATGTTGATCTTCATAAAGCAAGCTGTCATTTATTTTTCCTGAACAAATCAGTCTAAATTAGAGCTTGCCATAAGGATACCAATCATACACTGAAATTTCAAAGCATACCAACATACAAAAATGCCTTCTGTAATAAATGCTCTCAGGATCGGGTTATTTCTGTTGTTGTTGTTGTTTTGTTTTTGTTTTTGTAGACTTGCAAAACACTAACAACAGTTCGATTTTACACCTCTGAAATGCCTTGAACTCAGAATTTCCCTAGCCAATGGGTCATTCAGTAACCATGCCTCAAGGAAAACACAGCATTTACAAACAATCAGAAATAGCCTTGACTTTGTGGATAAGAGGATGGACCCTGTGGCCCCGGGTCAAACCCCGGGGCTTTGGTGTGATTCTGGGCAAATTGCTATGAAATCCTTCGTGCCTCAGTTTTCTCTTCTTTAAAATGAGGAAAACAAAAGTGTTGTTAGTATTAAGTAAGATGTGATACACATAAAACGATTAATACACAGTACCTGACCCGGCACTGAAATGTCTGCTTTTATTATATCCTAAACTTGTGCCTATACAGGAAAACCATTAGAACTCCTGGCAGTCAGTCAGTAGCGGTGTTATTAAATAAATCCTCTTTCCTTCTAACGCAGGGCACTCCTTACCGTCCTCATGGTGGGGTGGGGCCATGTGTCTATTTCTGGCCAATGGACTTGTCAAATGAATTAGTGTCTCAGTGGCCATGTGAGATTCTGCAGAGCACTCTTCTCCTTCTGGTATGGCAGCTAGGAATGCGGAGGCTGGAGGGCTGGAGAGATGACGGGGAGCAGAGCCTCCCTGCTGCCTTCCCTATGCCAGGAAGGAAGGAGCATCCTAACCTCCAAAAATGAAGGGAAGCCCAAGCAGAATTCTAAGGAACAGGCCTTGCTCACTTACCCCCGTTTACTACAATTACCTCATATCCTACCTCTATACTCTTCCCCGAACGCCCACTCCTCCACAAGCCTAGCATAAAACACTCAGGTCTAACTGTCTCTTTGGGTCTTCATTTCCTCACGAAGGCTCCCCTGCCAAGTAAAACCTGCATTAAATAAATGTGCGTGGTTTTTCTCCTTTTAACCTGTCTTTTCAGTTTAATTTTCAGATTCAGGCAGAGACTGCAAGAGAGTTAAGGAAAACTTTTCCTCCTCTACAACGGCCATGGGCCCTTTTGGGATTCAACTGTGGGGAAGTTGATTTGGGGACACATTTGTTTGTCGATTGCTTCCACAAAGAGAGAAGTCATTACCGTTAGGAATGCTTTTACCTGCCTCCTACCCAGCATCATGGGGCAGAGTGAGGGGAGAGGTCATGTGGGGATAATAATGCTCCCACAGTATTGGGAGTACAGAGCAGGAAAGAAGAAACAAGGTTTAAAGCACCAAAGGCAGAGTTATCTATGGAAAATTCATCCAATAATCACAGGTAGGAAATTGTAAGCAGAGTGTCCTTGTTACCTAGTCAGAATGAGATATACACAGTAACGTAGCATAAATACAAACGATTTTCTAATTTCTCATGGAAATTTCAGGATATACCATTGATTAGAATTCCCTCATTTGTAAGGAACAAACCTGCAGCAGCCCTACAAAAATGAGTACATCTGTGTGGGAATTCACGGGTCTCTGCATCCTAACTATCAATAATTAAGAAAACAAACTTCGATCAACCCTCTTAAGGAAAGATTGTGTTGTATTTCTATTCTCTCTGAAAGAGAATATTACAGGATCATTTTCATAAAACAAGATGGCCAAAAAAACTGTTGGGATATTATAGAGAAATGTCAAGAGAAAAGTTAATATTTGCGGGGGCGGGCGGTTGTTGTTTGTTACTGCAGTATTTTTTAGCTTTTTAAAAATTGTGTTTTGTTGTGATTTATTTTCTCATTCTAAATATTCATGTTTATATCTAACTTTGTGTTATTTTCCTTAAAGAGGACACTCCAAACTGTATAAGCTTCAGGTCCCACAAAGCCTAAGTCAGCCCCTGAGTAGGAGGTAAAGACACAGGTTAAAAGACATACTGTCTTTTCTCCAGTTTGAGACTGTTGCCTATTCTGTGCCTGGCAGAAATGGCTAATTGATGCCTTTTTCTTTCAAATGAGTTGCTGTTGAAGAAAATGAAATTAATAAAATTAAATCAAAAGGCAAGTCTAAGACTCCTGTTTGAATTGAAAACTAATTACTGATCTTGCAACAGAACCACAAGAGGTTTTGTGTGTGTGTGTGTAGATTATTTAGGACAAGGGGTATTTTTAAGAACACAAACCATGCATAGATGTAGATAGATAAATGTATATTCACGACTGCTTGTGGTTCTGTTTTGAAACCAATAATTAGTTTTACTTTCACATCCAAAATAAGGAATGGCAATGTGTTTGAATGCAGTTGGCCTGCTCCTGCCATACACACCGGAAGGCCAGGCAATGCATTCTGTTGGTTCAGATCAGCCACGCTTGTTATTTTTTTATCAGTTTGCTCTTCAGGTGTCTAAAAATGGGTGAGTAACTTTTGAGGAATACATAATGAAAGGAAACCTACAGGTAGCAGCTAGAGAAAACAAATTATTAATCCTATTTTTCATTCTAGGAAACATAAGTCAGTATCACCTACTTGATAAAAATGCCTGAGCTTCTGAAAATGATCTTTTCACACCGAACTGACACAATTTCAAGCCAAAAATGAAGACTTTTAATGGCCTATTTAGATTATTACCACATAAGCACCATCTGTTCAGAATACTACAAAAATAGAAAGGGTTCTTTTGAAGCTCCAGGGATAAAGCAATGGCCAAGTCACTCATTCAAGACGCATCTGGAGTGCTTGCTTTTGCTCACTGCTGTGCTCCTGGACCAAACCTGGCACACAGTAGGTGCTCAGTAAACACTGTGTGGTTGTACAACAACACTGAAACCCCCTAAAATTCTGTTGTGTTCAACCTATGTGGCCAAATTTAGTAGCCCCCAAAATTATTTGTTGAGTGAATGAATGAAATATAGTGAGAGCTTTCCATCTGTCACCCTAGTCCCAGGCACTAAAGACAGGCAAAGGAGTAAGACTGTCCTCCAATTTAAGGTACTTTCCAATTAGCAGGGAGGGACTGGCTGATCAGATTGTAATAAAATGTCACACCTGTTAATAGAGATGTGAACATTTTTTATGGTAGTGATGAAATCTATCTAAGGAGGCGGAGGAATCTTCTCAGAGGCAGTGACATTTGAGTTGGGTAAAGGATTTTGCAAGGCAAAAAAGGGAACAAAGGGCATTCTCAAGGAGAGAGCAAGCCTGAGTCAAAACCTGTATAGCTGTGCACAGATGAGTACTGGGAACCCGTGTACAGTGAGTGAGACGTGGTTCGGGTGTATTCAGTAACAGCAGTGGCAGGAGACAGAGCCGAGAGGGAAGGGCCTGTGATCTTATTCATGTCTGAATTCCCCACAGCACCAGCTACAGCATCCAGCACAGAATCAGTGCTCAGGTGCTTGGTAGGAAGGGGGAATGCATGCAAATCCTGAACGAGCTTATTCAGCCTGGATCAATGCTGTTACAATCAGCAAAACCCTTAAATATTTATTTAATGTGATGAATTGCTTTCTATAATGTTCAGACAATAATATGCCCACCAGTACTTTGAAATACAAACACCTTTCATTTTATGTCAGTACCTGACTTTCTGAGTTTGTCACTCCTAAATTAGTAATAGGCACTTAATAAAACTACAGCAAAATTTATAATACCTCCTTTGTGAGAATTTGTATTGCATCTTTCCTTTGCTGTTGTCTAAGAAGGAATGTTTTCTCTGGTTTAAAAACCTTGTTACAATGTAAAAAATAAGCTTTCAGATTCTTTCTGATACCTAAGCTATGCTGACTAGATCATTAATACCTTACTCATTTTTATACAGCTCATGTTAAAACTCAAATCCATGAGAGACTTTGGTAATCTGAAGGGTACAAGAAAACAAAAATTTGGCTAAGTTGAAACTGGAAAAAAAAAACCCAGAAAATAAAATAGAAGAGGCACCTGCAAGGGGAACCATACCGCATGGAACCCCAGTCTGGGGACACGCTCGCCTTCCCTGCTGGGCCTGCGACCCCCCCCCCCCCCCCCCCCCCCCCCCCCCGCCACCCAGAGACACCACAGAGCCAGGCACCAACCATGGAGATTCCAAGACAACAAGATCTGGACCTACCTGGAAAGCATTCTTTGTCTGTGTGGGATGGAGGCTCCCTTCCTCCCCCTGAGGCAGCCGGGGATGGGGCAGCACCTTCCTCCCTCTGAAGTAAACACGCAGGGACCAGGGAGGGCCCCCGTGGTGTGAGGTAAACCAAGAAGGCGCAGCAGAGCCTCTGAACATCGGAGCGCCGTTTGAACCACAGTCCACAAAAGCAGGCCAGCATCCGCAGGATCATTCTGAACAGGGGAATTGCCTGATACCAAAAAAATTTTAAATAGGGTCCAGAGTCTCCTAATATAGTAGATAAAATGTCTTTGATATAAAAAAAAATATTCTGTCAAACAAAGAAACAGAAAAATTACAATCTGAATGTGAAAAGCAATCAGTTGATATCAACACTGAAATGAATCTGATGCTGGAATCATCTGACAAGAATATTAAGGCGACAATTATAAAAATGATTCAACAAGGATTAACAAATTCCCCTGAAAAAATGAACATAAAGAAAATCTCCAAAAAGAAATAAAAATTATTTTAAAAGAACCCCCAAAATACCATAACAGAAATTTTAAAAATTCTCTCTGGCTGAGGGAAGGAGGGGTGGGGGTGAGGTAGAAGAGGGTAAAGGGAGCCGAATATACGGCAGAAGGAGACTGGACCATCCGTGGTGAGCACACAGTACAATACACAGATGATGGATTATAGAATTGCACACCTGAAACCTATATGATTTTTTTAACCCATGTCACCCCCCAAAATTAATAAAATTTTAAAAAATGCTCTGGATAGTCTCAATGGTAGACTAAACTTACAGCAGATACAATTTAGGGAACTTGAGAACATATCAATAGATTTTTATCTGTAAACAACAGAAAGAATAATTGGAAAAAAAGAACCAAGCCTCAGAAAAATAGCCCAACATTCATATTATTGGAGTCTTAGAAGGAAAGAAGTGTGTGGAAAGAGTATTCAAACAATAATGGATAAAACTTTCCAAATTTCATTAAAGATATAAAATCTCAAATTGAAAAAAGCTGAACAAACCCAACATAGGATAAACCTAAAGATAACTACACTAACACACATAGAAATTAAATTTTTGAAAACTAAAGATGAAGAAAAATCCTTGAAAAAGGCCAGAGAGAAATGGCACATTAGCTGTCAGAAACAGAAATCCAAATAACAGTGGATTTATAATATGAAAACACACACCAAACAAAGCGGCATAATATGTTTCAACTGCCAAAAGACTGTCAACTGGGAATTCAAAGATCAAAACTATCACACAGGATTAAAGGTAAATACATTCTCAGATGAAGGTAAACTATAACAATCTGTCACTAGCAGAACTACCCTTTTAAAAGTTTTTTTATATTTATTTATTTATTTATTTATTTATTTATTTATTTATTTATTTTTAGAGAGGGAAGGGAAAGGGAGATAGAGAGAGAAACATCAATGTGCGGTTGCTGGGGGTCATGGCCTGCAACCCAGGCATGTGCCCTGGCTGGGAATCGAACCTGTGACACTTTGGTTCGCAGCCTGCACTCAATCCACTGAGCTACACCAGCCAGGGCTTAAAAGTTTCTTTAAAATAAAAAGAAATAATAAAAGAGGAAAACTTGGAGCATCAGGATAGAAGAATAATGAAAGAAGCATAAGTATAGGAATATATATGATAACCTTTCCTTCTCATGAGTTTTCTAAATCACGTGTGATGATCAGAGCAAAAATTATAACATCATTTGATACTCAAACTAGGACCAATTTAAAGTATTCAAGTTGGTTAAACTACTACATCTGTACTTTGGAATGTTGTTCAGCAATAAAAAGAAAGAAACTATTGATATACACAATAACTTGGGTAAATTCTGAAAGAATTATGCTGAGTTAAAAAAAGTAAAAACCAAAAGATTAGGATTAAATGATTCTATTTATATAACATTCTTAAAATGACACAGTTGTATAGGTGAGGAACAGATTAGTGGTTGCCAGTGATGTGGCAGAGATGCAGTGGAGGAAGGGAGGGAGGGAGGTCAGTGTGTGGCTGGAAGGGGCAAGCTCCGTGGTGATGAGATTGTCCTTTATCTTCACTGTGTCCACATCAATACCCTGGTTGTATGATTGCACTGCAGTTTTGCAGGTGTTACCATTGGGGGAAATCAGAAAATAGATATGCAGGATCTCTATTATTTCTTATAACTGCACACAAATACAAATGATCTCAAAATAAAAAAATACTAATTAAACAATCATAGAAAGCCCTGGCTGGCATAGCTCAGTGGATTGAGTGCGGGCTGCGAACCAAAGTGTCGCAGGTTCGATTCCCAGTCAGGGTACATGGGTACATGCCTGGGTTGCAGGCCATGACCCCCAGCAACAGCACATTGATGTTTCTTTCTCTCTCTTTCTCCCTTCCTTCCTTCTCTAAAAATAAATAAATAAAATCTTAAAAAAATCATAGAAAGCAATAAATCTTTGGGAAATGGTAGAAAGAGAACTAAATAGCCTCTTAAGATCTTTCAGAATTCTCACAAATCATTGTCCCCACTTTTGGTGATGCCTGAAGGGGCCGTCTCGTATCTTCCCCAGGAGTGACTCATCGTTGCCATTTCCTGCATCACCTATGGCACACGAGGTCATGTCCCTGCACTGAGCAGAGGTGGTACAGCTGGTGAATGGCTCTGTGGTCTTGCGCCCCCTCACTTTTTCTGTTTGAGTCTCTGTGATTCAGTTGTACAAAGAGTGCTGAGCAATCTTTACAGATCCTTCAGCTTCAAAATTCTAGAATTCCAATCTTATTGCTTTGTATTGAGTTTCTACATCCAACGTAAGTGAGAAAGATGTCAGATTCTTCATCCTTTAACACCCTTTCTGCATGAGCTCCATCTCTGCTAACTTGTGTTGGATTCACAGTCAGATCTTAGACCATTCAACTACCAGGAAATACCAAACTCTTTTTCCAAATTACTCCATCTGCCGAAAGGCGGGTGCTCAAGCATAGTTCTGAAAAGGAAGGCAAAAATCAAACTATGGTCTTATATAACATTAAGCCACCCCTGAGACACATGCCTTGTCAGTGTATATACTTCCTACTTGGATTTTCATTGTGAGAACAAAAAAAGTCTTAGCTCAGATCGAATTTGGATGGCAGCCCCCTGTGTTAAGTGGAATGGAAGAAAAACGCTGTTTCATTACTACCTGTTGTGTCTTATTCCCACAATCAGCATGACTGGCTTCTCCTTTGTTGACTTCTTTTTAAAATACACTAAATTATTTCAGATAACCACCCGGCAGATGCTCCATGTCTGCAGGGCATCAGTGAGAGCACGGTGGCCGCTGTTTGGGCTCCGCCGCCGGTCCAGAACCTGTTACAATGGAGGTGGGGAGGGCACAGCTCCAGAAGGCCAGAGACAGATGCTGTCTGGGAACAGACAACTTGGAATTCAAAAAAAAAAAAAAAATTAAAAGAAGGCAGAGAAAAGGAAGAAAGAGGAAGAGGTAGGTGACCTTCAACCCCTGAATGACTCACATTGCCTCATGATATACTGATGACAAACCCACTCAAATAACGACACAAATTCATGCTTTACTGGTATAATGCTCCCAAGCTTCTTACTGCCATATGGTCTTTATTATTTTCTCCAAGAGTCTCAAGTTTTAAAAGATTATTCCTCAACTAAAAAAACTGCATTGCTTAGATAATTCTTTCCTTCTCCATTTTGAGTTAAACAACAACATATAATTGCAAGCCATTTCAGGTCAGCACCAGTGTTAAATAAAGCAGATGAAAGTCATATCACGAGAAATGTGTTGCTTTATTCATCTCTGCAGTCTTAATCACGGGTAAATATAAAATTTCTGTGGTTTCTGTTTTAAATAAGAAAACAAATGCAAGGACCACAGGTTAAGGAGCACAGGGTTCTTCTAGAAACGTTATTTTGGCACAGGACACTCGCAATGATAATATCACAGCTTCCGAGCAGTCTAAGGGGCCCAGCTCAGAGCCTTGGCCATGAGATGCTTAATACAAGCATTTCGGGAGTGTTCAACATAGTTCGATGTTAGTTCAAACCCCAGGCTGACTATTTGATCTGAGTCACCAGGGGGCTTCTTCTGTAAATCTTAATTTCCTAATCTACAAAAGAGGAACAGTTATATCTGCGTTTTATAGTAGATGCTCAAAAATTAGAGCTGAGACTACTGTTAGATGGTCAAGAATGTAAATAACAAATGAAATAGCAAAACAGATATATCTAGGTGAGGTTGGTCAGGCATATTTTAGAAAATTATTTTCACATGTATTCTGTATTCATTTCCATCTTATTTGGTCTTTCCTTCCTAGAAGTATAGGCAGAAGTTGGGGCAAAAAGAGAAGGGCAGAAGTGGAAAACAGATAGGAGGGAACTGGTAAGAAAAGAGCTACCCACAGAATTCTGGATTGCCATGACACTTTCAAATGTCATGTTTTCTTATTCTTTTCTTTTTAGGTTAAAATTTTCAGGTTTTCACTGGCTTCTCATGGTGGCACTCATGGGAAATTGCCAACCCAATAAGCATTCTGTCACTCTTCCTTGTCCCAGAACTCTGATTTTGTACAAAGCAGCAGCGAACTCAGGTAAAAATACTTCTCTCACACGTCCTTGCAGGTTGAACCAGAACTAATAGTAAAGTCTTGAGATTTCTCCCAGTTGTATTGTTAGAACATGAAGACAAGTCTTTCCTATGGTTCTCAGCTGTGGCCAATGAGAGTTAAGCAAATACCTACTGGGGTGACCTAAGAGAAAAGCAATTTTTTTTCCTGTTTACAGGACAGTTTGAGTTGGTAAGCACCTTTGCCCTTCAACCCTTCACCACTCCCACACCTGTGTACTCTCTGAAATGCAGTCACAAGGCCTAGAGCTGCAGCAGCCACTCACGGCCAAGAAAACAACCAGCACATCACAGATGGAGAGCCCGGCTCGGATTACATGCAGTGGATACACCCTACCTGATTTTTTTGTACAGCCTCATTCCAAGTCCCCTCATCATGTGGATGGCTGCTCTCTTGGAGGCTTTATATATCTCAGACGCACCCAGAACCGAGAACAATATTGTAAGCATGGTTGATGAGCCCTGAGGACTGAAAAAAACCTCCAAACCTGTCTTGTAAAGCTCTTATTTATAATGTCATTGCTGCTATATCTCAGTTTCTCTACAGAATTCACACTTTACCATTCACCACTCACCCTTTTTCCTATGTCCAAGCTCAAATATGTTCACCCTATTTTCTATATTATAGCCTCTTTTTTTCTATATTCAAGCACTTTAAGCCACACAAATAGCTGTGAAATTACTTTTTTTCTTATTTTGGCTATCACATACAAGGCCACAGACACACAACAGTGACCACCCCTGCCAAAGCTGCTATTTGCTCTGAGGAAGAGAAACCTTTTGGAGGACTTTTCAGACTTTCTTACAGCTGAACAACTGTATTAATCCTCAAGACTTCATCATCATTTTTGGTTCAACCCGATCAGTGGACCATAATAATTTCTCACACCATCCTGTAAATGAGAGACTACTCTCTAGCTCTCCAACAGTTAACTTACCTATATTTTTTTTATAAAGTCTTGATTCTTAGGTAAATAAAGCTCAAACCCGCTTAATTTTGTAAACATTTGAAAAATTGGTCATTTCAATTTGTTCCCGTATATTTAAGCATGGAAATATTTAAGCACAGATATTTGGGAGGCGGGGCTAAGACCAGTAAGCAGCAATGAGAGACCAGTGTGATTGAGACAAAGAAGACAGAAAGCCTAATAGCGCATGTGGGATTGAACTAGTTACTGCTCTTAACCCTCTGAAGAACCAACCATCTCTCTGAAGGATGGGGAGCTGGGCATTTATGCAGTTGGGGGATTGCTCCTAGCAGTATGAACCCTCCTGATGCCCAGGCTGTGTCTACCTGTGGGCTGGGGCAGCCTCCAGAGGCAACAGTGAGGCATGAAAGAGGAAAGGGGCTGGGAGTTCTGCGGGGCGGTGGGGTGGGGGGGGGGGCGGGGGGGAGGCTGTGATTCGCAGTGCACAGGAATTGTGTCTGCAGCTACATCTGGATTCGCAGCTGATGTGGCAGGGCCGCCAAGAGTCTCTGCTTTTGTATTTTTCAAACATAATCCAAATGGGTAAGTTGCTTTCAGTGGTGATAGTGTTTAGAGATTACTGGTGGGAAATAATGTCAAGAGTCCCAGGACATCTGAAAAAATTTTCATTAAGGTTAATGAAATTCCATTTTAGAAAAACTCACAATGCTATTGGAGCTACTTTATATTCATAGAATGTGTTAAAAATCTAAACCATCTTTGAGCTAGTTCTAATCAGGTTGAGGTCAATTTTCTCTTTCCCCTTAGGTGTTTCACACAAAGTTTTGTTTACTTCCTCTCATTTGTATTATTGACTGACTCGTTTTGAATGCACTTGTTTTAAGGGCTTTTTGTTGCCAGTATCTCATTTTGAATCTTAGCCCTCCTAGGAATGAACTCTTGCCTTGTTCAGATCTAACAAGACTGTCAGAACGGGGTCCCTTGACTTAGGTCTGTTTGAAAATGTGTGGGAAGAAAAAAACCTGAGAAGTCCTGCCAGAGAAAACCGATCTACGAGAAGAGTCAGGCACTCCATGGCCCTGTCTGGGCAAGCGTGGAGGCCCTGCTACTGGCCAGCCCCTAGCTGCACTGGCCCTGTCCTCCCTGGTGCCTGGTTGTTCCACTTCCCCACAAACTCGGTGATTTACCCAGTGGCCCTCCAGTCTACTTCCTGCTGCCACTGCCCATTTTGTTTCTTTAAGATAGCCACAGTCTTGTCTTTCTCCCTTGCAAACAGAAATGAGCTGGAGAGAAAGAAAAAGGAATAACAATTAAATAAAAACTTCCAGAAATCTGCCTTAGGTGACTGAATCTAATTATCCTTAAAAACAGAAGAAAAAAGATATCTTAGGATTCCTAGAAATGCCAGTGGATTATGAAATTAGCTTAACTGGGCAGCTGATCTATTGTTGTTGTTGTTGTTGTTGTTACCTTTTATTATTATGTTGTTGTTGTTGTTGTTGTTACTACTGCTGCTGCTGCTACTACTACTGCTCAGCTGGCCTAATTGATTTCCTCTAGGATTCATGTACATAAATGTCTTCTGTCTGGAGTCCTTTAAAGCCTGTTATAATCCAATCCAGCAACATTGTTGCTGTAATACAGTTGATAACACTGGTTATAAAGAAATAATAACCCAAAGTATAAATTCAAGTATATAATCATATTGGAAGCATTAAAAAAAACTGTCTATTTGCATTTTGTGATGCTTCAGCATATAAATGTCAATGATCTCAAGGAAATTTGTATAAGTAGTTGAGGGATCCTCTCCTTTTTATCTGTGAGGAAAATGCACTTGAAAGGCAACTATTTCCTACTCTGTTAAGTCGTGACATGCCTGTGTAACCAACAACCCTCCAGGTCACGATCTCCCAGAAAAAAGAATTGTAACTAGAGTCCAGCTTCCAATCATCCACAGTCAAAACTGGCTTCCAATCTGAAGTCTTGGCACATGTACTGCCCTAAGCTGTCCCAAGACTCTCTCAAGGGCCCTGTAAACTTCAGGGGACACACAAACCGCATCATGCTTATAAAACGTGAGAATGGTCTGATGCCCCCCACACTGAGGTCTTGGGCAGAAACCAGGGATATGAGTGTTTACAAGTGGATTTGGGGATTCTGCTGCAAATATCAACTTTCAAAACCTGCTTCTAGGGACACTCTTTAAAAAGGGGTGAGGGGTGACAATATTACAAAAGAATGGCGTGTGTGTGTGTGTGTGTGTGTGTGTGAAAGAGAGAGAGGGAATCCACATTAACCCCTAAGAACAGTGACTATGAGAATGAGAAAATAACACTGGTCTCAGATTGTTGTAGTCTCAAATCTGTCAACATACTAAAAAGGACTTCCTATATAATCTCTTTTTTTATCATGCCTGAAGTTACAAACATTCATTACGTAATGAGAAGAGGTTGGATTTATGGGTTATATCCTCTGCTGAAAAGAGTTCGCAAAAATACTGCGTGGTACAAATTAAGCTAAAGAGTGTTCAAACACTTCACGGTAGGTTTTACACAATGAAAAGCTGTTTGAAAACTAAAAATAGACTGTTCTAGCCATAATTTCCTTATAGATTTTAGGAACTTTTTGGTTATACGTCATGTACACGCATTCCTTAGTTTGAGTATCACATATAATCTCTTAATCTTGGAAAGTTTCCTGGTTCCAAAAATGAGCAAGGCCACTACCTCCATTTTTAAGTTCCCTTAGCCACTCTTAACCCAGGCAGTTTTCACACTATCCTGCCCCCGTCTGCTGACATTTGTGGCGAGGATGTAAAGGGGGAGATGGGCTCATTTTCTCCCTCTACACCCCTCTCCTCACTCTTAACTACCTTCTGAGTGCAACACAACTAATTTCCTTCCTCTCGTGCTTGTCAGAGGAAATTTGAGTTTCCTATTACTCTGCAGACTGGCCTGATGCTCCTGCTTTCATTCCAGATAAGCCTAATTCTGCGTAAACAAAGAGTCATTGAAGTGTTCTTCCAGAACCAAAAAAGCCTTTAACAGATATACTCACTCTTAATAACATAAAGAACACAGCTTTGCTTTAGGGGATTTTTTGGTTAGCTAGTCCCAGATGAATACACTTGGTAGACTTTCTTTCCCTAACCAAGTATCTCTGTAAGAAAGAGGGCTCACAAGGGGTTTTGTCTTCTCTATTCCCATAACAAGGTTTGTTTTAGTTTGAAAATGTGTATCATGTTAAAGTAACCAGCTTAGGGCATAGATGGAGCCGCTCATGCTAAGCCCACATCAGCAAACCAAAATGTAAGTTTCTTTCTTTCTTTTTTTTTATTGTTGTTCAAAACTTAAGTTGCTATGCTCCCCCTGAAGAGGAAGGCTGGTCAAGCAATCAATGCTTGCACACTCAGCACACGTTACCTAACCCGGCTGCAGTAGCTCTCATTCACACACAAGGAAGGTAACTTCAGCTTCACCGGTCTTCAAATGCCCAGTCTGACTTCCTTCCTTCCTTCCACTGACTTCGGCTTATAAAAATCTCATGTCATGGACAGCTTTTTGTAGCTACTTCCTGTTTTCTAGGCTGGATACTGTCCGATTCAAGTAAAAAAAAGTAAAAGCCAATATGATCAGTAAATTATCTGTGGACAAGTTTTTTTGACTGTCATGAGTTCAAATTTCATGGTCCTATAGTCCACAAGCCTTGGTATATTGATATTGATATCACTATATCATAAATCATATCTATGTCTATATCATACCAAAGCTTATGGACTGTATGCTGATTAAATTATATATATAATTATATATACTTACTTATATATATAATTGTATATAATTACATATATATAAAGTCTTTAGGATATATTTTATATATATTTATATCCTAAATTTTATCTATATACAATTTCATAGTCATACCTTATACATACTACAATTATATATATATATGATCCCATTTATATCTGTACATGCATATTTCTGTCTAGTTTTGGCTCTCTCTACCTAATATATTTTAATGTAGTTGCTTCTAGGTGAGCTCTGTCAGTTTCTGGGCAGCCAGTCTGGGGGCAGGTAGAAGGCTGGTTGCTCTTCTGCCTCCCTCTGGGGGCACCAAAGGACTGGCTGCAGGATGCTGCCCTGGACTCACGACACTGCAACAACTACACAGCAGCCCCCATGCCCCTAGGGCACAAGAAACAGCAATGAGTCTGAGAACCTCCCCAGTGGGAACCCAAGCCTGTCTTGTGGGCTGCACTACCATCCCCCATGCTCTCAGCTCTGCCCCTTCTACCTCAGTTAGGTGGGCGCAGTGAGACGGAGTGCAGGCTGAGATCTAAACACCCGTCTCTCTCCCAGCCCTTGGAGTTTTTGTCCAGTCTGGAGATGGAGGTATGAGAAGAAGAAAAAGCTTCTAACTGCTGGCACAACTTTTCCAAGCTCCTTGTGTTCAAGGATTAAAAAGCATTTTGTACTCTGATTCTTTTGTTGATAATCTCTAAGTAGAGAAAGTCACTGGGTAAGTATAGAGTATGAGAAAGAACATATTAAATGTAATGTTTGACATATTAAGCTACCTATGCTTATAAATGTGTACATATATGTACATGTTATATTACATGATCTAGAGACTGTGAGTCTACTTTAATAAATGAAATAATTTAATAAATAATGAATAGAATGTAAGTCTAATTTTTATTAATGTATTTATTGTAAATAGATATGCAAAGAAAACCGTTATCAAGAAATACCTACAGGTTAGCCATTAGGTGATAATTTTTATATTCTTCTTCATGCCTCTTGAAAGTTCCTAAATTCTCTTCTCAAATTATATATTCCTTTATGACCATAAAATATGTAAATAAATAATAGTTTTAAAACTTGATTTGTTGGACATTGAAATAGACCACTTTATTTATATAACATGGTGTTTGATGGCATTTGTAATAAAAATTGGAAGGATAATTAAGTAAGAAAATGCAAGGATATGTAATTTATTCAAAAACCATATTAGTTTCTGACATAGCAAACAGAAACTACTTGGATTGCAAGCACAGATTGTTTTTACATAATATTTTGAGGTATTTGTGATACAGGCTTATATTGCAATTCTACTTGGGAATTCAGGCAAATTAGCTCAATAAAATATGACAGGTTTGTTCTCTGTTTTATTTTTGCAGAATACTTTCTGTATTTGGTAAATGTTTTGTTCCCGTAAAAGAGAGCCTTCAAATTAGACACGACTTTAAAAGTTCCGACCCACTCTTCACTGTGAGCAGCAAGGGCGCTAAGGACACCTTCTGACCCAGGATGGGAAGGGGCTACAGAGGAAGAAGACGAGATCAGGAGGAGGTGAGCGCCCAGGACTCCTTCTGGGGAGTCAGGCGACCGGGACTGGGTACCTTCCCTGTTGTCAGAATGCTTTTCCACCCACCCACCTTTCAGGCCTTTGCTCATATTGATTTTGGTAAAAATTTAAGAGAAAATAAAAGCTGTTACATTTAAATGAAAAATTGTGTGGTAGGCTGCAACAAAACAGAACAAAACAGCAATATGGTTGTTCTGAGTCATTTGGCAGGAGGCCGGGGTAAGCATTGGGTTGATTCCAGGAAGCACATCTTTGTGTCCAAAAGACTGATGAGCTGCCGGGGACTGGTAGTCAACTGATGGGCTGTAGTCCGGGGCCTCCAGAGACCTTCTGCCAGGTGAAGAATAAGGAGTTTGTATCTTATTCCAGGGCTCTGGGCCCCTGGTGCAAAAGGAAGTCTTCCTTTTCAGATTTTATTAATGATCTAGGTATACAAAACCCTTGATATTTTGGGTGGCAGAACACCAAGTGAAGTTCTTTTTTCCAGTATACTATTAAGTATTAGCTTGTTCAGGCTGCTATAACAATATTCCGCAGAATGGGTAACAACAGAAATGTATTTTCTTACAATTCTGGAAGCTGGGCACCCACGATCAGGGTGCCGGCAAATTCAGGGACTGGTGAGGGGTGGCTTCCTCACCGATGGCTGTCTTCTCACTGTCACCTCACATGGCAAGAGGGGCAAGCCAGCTCTCTGGTGTTTTTTTAAATAAGGGCATCATTCCATTTGGTGGGCTCAGCCCTTCTGACTTCATCATCTCCCTAAGGCCCTACCTCCTAACACCATCACCATGGGGGGGTAAGGATTGCAAGATATGAATTCTGAGGGGACACAACATTCAGGTCACAGCATATGGCCAATTAAGATAAGTAAGTAACCAATGGTAGGTAGCAGGATCATCTTTAGCCTCTGCTGGGTAAAGAGGGCAGGCAAACTCCATTGGGAGTTTGAATACAATATTATCAGTGTTCTGTGGGGGTTACAATAGAGAAAGGAAGATTTTGAGGTAAATACTGAAAACGGCATATATTTATCTAAAAACAACTATAAACCTGCTTACTAAAACATACCATGTTGTTAGAGTGAATGCAATTTGTTTAAAACCACTTTGGTATAGACAGTCTGACATATTGGTGCATGAGTAAATTACATAGTTATGGACAGTTAGTTAACCTCTGAGGTGTTCTAAGCATAAATGCACACATGAAGGATGCTTAACAGGCCTTTGAAATGCCCTTATCAAAATTCCTAACCTAAATACCATCAGTGTTTCAAACATTGATACTACTATCAGGGCCTTCATTACCAAGTGTGTAAAACAGTATCAGTTAGAACATTAATATTTCGTCGGTGAAATGGACTGTGTTTAAGGTATGTGGGTTGGTTTAAAATACTGCACTGATACTTTCACTGTTGCATGGAGGTAGCATGCAATGGTACATCCACTGGCCCTCTGCCTTAGGAGTAACTGCGTGGGCCCAGAGCTCCATTTGTCCACCCCTTAATCGAGTGTTCTGTTGCTCAAGCCCATTAAAAGTTCACTTGAGCCTTCTTAAAACATCATCATTTTACATTGGAGTAAACCTCTTGGCCAAGGCATTTAATGAAGTACTTAATGGAGTGTGGAGCAGAAATTCACAGATCTCTTAGAAAAGGTAGATTTTTGCTCTGGGGGCAGTTATTAGCCCCACCAATAGTCAATGTTTGCATTGTGACAGAATTTGGTCTAGACCTTGCTTTCATTGTAACATGCCATCTACTAGGAAAGTTGTGGGAGAAAAGATGGGTAGCCTTTACCTACCTCTACTTTGTAGCGGGTACCTACATTTATAAATAAACAAAACGCAAATTGAGACAATTGTGAAGAGCCAAAGCACACAATTCAGCTCATTTCAAAGCACATGTCCTCCTCTCAAAAATAGCAGCAGAATATTATGTCCCATGATAAATTCTGGGTTGTTCCCAAATGGTACATTTCCCTGTGATGACTGATTTTTACAAACATCTAAAAGCTACCCTTAGCAAATGCCTTACAAATTTGTAAACCCAAATTTAATTTAGCATGACTATGAATAGTTAAACCAAAAATTATACAAGAAAGTAACACTGAATATGACCCCACACCCTCAGCAAAGTTCATGTTCTCTTTAAAGCAAAGAATATGAATCACTTTTTGAAGACTTTTTACATCATTTTCCTCTTACAGACAGATTAATATAACATGGATTTTTCATTATATCAAGTGTTGACTTGCAAGCTTAATTAAGTCTATAGTTAAAGTATTATTGAGTTTTCTCATTAGACTTTCTGCACAGAGGCAATGTGAATGACAATCTAGTTATTTTTCCAGGTGATAAGGTTGAAATGCTATAAATAGAATCAAAGTTGATGTACAAATTTTGGGAATAAAGAGAAGGGACTACATCCATGCTTATTTTTATTCCATTAGAGCTGCTTGAATTTTATTTATTTGTTTTAAAACTACTGAACTGCCTAAATATATTGCAATATGCTGTTTAAAAAGAGGAACGTAGAAGACAATCAGAAAATGCTTAATGTTTCCATCTGGAGGCCTTCATTAGAGCAGGCCTGACACAAATTATGGGTTAAAGTTTGTTTTGAGGATGGCTTTTTAACTTTCCCTTAAGTAACCCATAAAGGTGAAATGACAGATGCTGTTCTCGTTATTTTGGTTGGTAGAAGCCTATTAGTTGACATAAGTAAACTAATAATCTGTGAAATACTATAGTATTCCCCTCAACACAAGGTCCTGGAGGCTATTTTTAGTAATTTTCTGAGTAATTTCAGTGAGTTTCAAGCTTTCAGGTTTACTAACTTTAAATCGAAAGCAGTAACATCTGTCCATATGGACATCACATTTGAAGGACGCATTCAACAAACACTTAAAACACTCACCGGGGACGATTAAGTTTGAGGTACATTTTTAAGTGCTACAAGTATAAGCAGTCAAGATCTACCAGGCTGAGGATAAATCTTTAATGAACAATGTGAAGAAAAGAGAAAGATTAATTAAGAAAGACAAATACAAATACAGCCATCCGGTCAATAAATCCAGGAGCTGGTTCTTTGAAAAGATAAACAAAATCAAAAAGCCTTTAAGCAGACTCATCAAGACAAAGAGAGAGGACCCAAATAAACAAAATCATAAATGAAAGAGAAGAGATTACAATTGATACCACTGAAATACAAAGGAATGTAAGAAATTACTATGAAGAACTATATGGCAAGAAATCTGAAAACCTAGGTGAAATGGACAAATTTCTAGGAAAATGTAATCTTCCAAAACTCAAAGAAGAAGGAGCAGAAAGCCTGAACAGACCAATAACAGCAGATGAAATTGAAGCAGTAATCAAAAAACTCCTGACACACAAAAGCCCTGAACTGGATGGTTTCACAGGAGAATTCTACAAAGCATTTAAGGAAGAACTAACCCCTATCCTTCACAGACTATTAAAAAAATCCAAGAAGATGGATGACTTCCAAACTCTTCTTATGAAGCCAGCATCATCCTAATCCAAAAACCAGATAAAGACACAACAAAGAAAGAAAATTTCAGGCCAATATCGCTGATGAACATAGACACTAAAACCCTCAACAAAATATTGGCAAACTGCATCCAACAATACATTAAAAAGATCATACACCATGACCAAGTGGGATTCATCCCAGGGATGCAAGAATGGTACAATATTCACGAATCAATAAACATAATACATCACATAAACAAAAGCAAAGACAAAAATCACATGATCATATCAATAGATGCGGAAAAAGCATTTGATAAGGTACAGCACTTATTTATGATAAAAACACTCAGCAAAGTAGGAGTAGAGGGAGCATACATCAACATAATAAAGGCCATATATGAAAGACCTACAGCCAACATCATATTAAAGGGGTAAAAATGAAAAACTTTCCCACTAAGATCAGGAACAAGACAAGGATGCCTGCTTTCAACACTCTTATTCAACCTAGTACTGGAAGTTCTAGCCATAGCAATCAGATGACAAAAAGAAATAAAAGGCATCCAAATTGGAAAGGAGGAAGTAAAAATGTCTTTGTTTGCAGATGACATGATAGTATAGATAGAAAATCCTATAGATTCCACCAAAAAACTACTCAACCTAATAAATAAATTTGGAAAAACAGCAGGATACAAAGTCAATATCCAGAAATCAAAGGCATTTTTGTATACCAATAATGAAACATCAGAAATAGAAATCAGCAAAAAAAATCCCGTTTGATATAGCAACAAGAAAAATAAAATACCTAGGAATAAACCTAACCAAGAAGTTAAAAGACCTGTATGCAGAAAACTACACAACACTGAAGAAAGAAATCAAGGAAGACACAAACAAATGGAAACATATACCGAGTTCATGGATCAGAAGAATTAACATCATCAAAATGTCCATACTATCCAAAGCAATTTATAGATTCAATGTAACACCTATTAAAGTACCAATGGCAAATTTCATAGATATAGAACAAATAATTCAAAAATTTATATGGAACCATAAACAGCCCCAAATAGCTGCAGCAATTTTGAGAAAGAAGAGTGAAGTAGGAGGGATCACAATACCTGATATCAAACTGTATTACAAGACCACTGTAATCAACACAGCCTAGTACTGGCATAAGAATAGACACATCCACCAATGGAACAGAACAGAGAGCCCAGAAATAAACCCAAGTCTCTATGGTCAATTAATATTCGACAAAGGGGGCAGCAGCATAAAATGGAGCAAAAATAGCCTCTTCAACAAATGGTGTTGGGAGAGCTGGACAGCTACATGCAAAAAAAATGAATGTGTGTTTCTCTACTTCCCAAAAAGTACCATGTAGGTCTTCCTTTTGGCTGCTCATTATGAAATGTTTGTTACAATACTGATGGTCTTCTCTTCTCCTCATTGCAGAGTAGCCTCATCAGAATTCCAGTGGAGTAGGGAGCAGGCTTCTATACATGAAAAGGCTCTACAAGTGATTATGTATGTGGTAGATGGTTAAGTACCGCTGGTCCAGCCAAGCAGTTGGCAAAGAAATCTTAAATTTCCCTTTGTCCCCTCACATCTTCTGAGGCTTCACCACCAACTTCTGTGTAAGCATGGTGGAAGAACTGCTTGCCAAGCCATCCTTCTCACTTGGAAGACTGGGCATGTTCCCCAAATCTACATCTGACCATGGCAATTGAGAAGAGCAGGAGAAACAAAGGATCCCCAAATAGCCAAAGCAATCTTGAAAGCCAAACAAAGTTGGAGGTATCATGCTACCTGATATCAAACTATACTACACAGCTATAGTAATCAAACAGCATGGTACTGGCATAAAAACAGACACATAGGTCAATGGAAGAAAACAGAAAGCCCAGAAATAAACCTGTACTTATGGTCAATTAACCCATGACAAGTGAGAAACGAATACACAATAGGGAAATGAGAAAGTCTCTTCAATAAATGGTGTTGGGAAAACTGCATAGATACATGCAAAGAAATAAAACTAGACAACTTAAAGAAAATCTTCACCTGAGGATATGTTTATTGATTTGAGAGAGAGAGAGAGGGAGAGGGAGAGGGAGAGGGAGGGAGAGGGAGGGGGAGGGGGAGGGGAAGGGGGAGGGAGAGGGAGAGGGAGAGGGAGAGGGAGAGGGAGAGGGAGAGGGAGAGGGAGAGGGAGGGAGAGGGAGAAGGAGAGAGAGAGAGAGAGAGAGAGAGAGAGAGAGAGAGGTTGATTGGTTGCCCCTCAGGGTCTTGCCTTGATGCCAGACAATTCAGTTCCTCCCTGCATGCCACTGGTGCCTTTCCATCGGCTGCCTCAGTGCTGGAGCTCAGAGGGAGTGAGTCTGAGTATGTCCATGTGTGGGTCCTTTAAGAGGAAGGCATGGGGCCCTAGAAGCCCTTCATCTCACCAGCCCTGGTCTCTGCCAGTTTTTACAGCCAGAAGTTACAGGGACTCCTCTTCCAGGCTCTGGAAGCCTGGGCTGGGGGCTGGGACCCCTTGCTCCTCGGGGGGTTACTCCTCAGCCAAGATATCCCTCCAGATTTTTATCTGCTACATGTGGGTGTGGGACCAGTTTATTTCAAGTCTCCGCCCCTCCTACCAATCTCAGTGTGGCTTCTTCTTTAAATCCCTAGTTGTAGGACTTCCATTCAGCCAGATTTCAGGTGGTTCTGACTGATGGTTGTTCTGTAGTTTAGTTGTGATTTTGACATGGTTGTGGCAGGACATGAACACCATGTTTTGACACTGTACTTTTTGTGGATTTACATTCAAATCCTTTATAGCATCATTTCTTCCACAGTCTATTTCACCCTGGGAACTTTTTTTCAACTTATTCTTTTTTTTGAGACCCACTGATACTTTGTATTTTATTATTATTTTATTAAAAAGTGATTACATTATTTATTTCTAGTGTGGCTTTGGAGGGAAGCACACCTGGCTTGTTTCCTGATTTCTATTATCACAGGACATTTACCATTGAGAAGCCTTGAGGTCTCCCTACCTCCTCCCTGCACCCCAGTGCTTCATGGTCCTTTTGATCTTCCATGTGATTAAACCTCTGTGTGTTCTCAGTCCACTGGGTGCATTTTAGAATATGACATAGGAGCATGTGATTCCAAATGCCTAATAAATGCTGCTTTTGTTATTAATTTTTTCACATGTTTCTATTTCATATTTCCCAGTGGATGGCAGACTCCTTGTCTGTTACCTCATGGTTCTGCAAATTCAAGAAGGGACAGTGTCCCTGAAAATTTTACTTATCAAAAATCCTGAAGTCGAATGGTCCCTGCTCAGTGATGTTTAATTACCACTGGTTTTGCAAGTAAACAAAACAAAAGGAATCATTTTCTGAAATCATAAGTTAAAAAACACAAAATTTTCAGCTTTTTGTCAGGCATTAAAAATTACTGCCTGCATCCTACCATTTTCAAGAAGCATGTTTATAAAAGTACAGCTGATTTATCCTGTACCTCTTTAAAATCAAATCAAATCTCCCAATTATGTGCTATTTTGTGTAGTGCATTTCACAAGTCATAGGAAAACTCAGCTTGAGAGAGATCTCTAAAACCCCTTACTGGAACATTCCGAAAAGTGCTCTTTTAAGAAGATGATTGATTCCATTATGAACTCAGTGACTTAGTTCCTTGTGTGGTTAATCACAAACAATGCCGCATCAACCGAGGAGTGCACAGATTTATGATGCTCCTTTTCCTTGGGATTTCTGAAAGATATTTTATTGTCTCATTTGCAGCTTCTATCTGACCGTTTCCCTTGGGGGGGAAATCACATAATAGCATATGTCTGGGAAAGATTTTCTGAAACCCAATGAGTTGTGGACTCAAGTATTTTGTTTTATTTCTCATGACCACCTTCAGTTCAGAGTATCACGTATTCATGGAGTACTCTGACCTCCTAGGTTACAGGAACTCACAACATGGTTTTCTATGTGCTACAATTCCAAGTACCTTAAATCTCAAATAAATTAAAATTGGGGACCAAAAAAGATTTAATAAACTGCCAGTTATTCATGGCAGATGGACATAAAAATAGACAAAAAGGGCAAAAAGTAATTTCACAAAATAGTCTTGCTCTGGTGGCACAAGACTTAAAAGACAAGAAACAGAACCCGCCCATACTGGCCTTCACCAAAAACAAAAATGTGGGGGGAGGAGATTTAATGGAAATATCTAACAATATCTCACAATGCCTTGATCAAGCAGGCATCACAATTAAAAACAAGCTCAGAGAGGGAGCAGGAGGCTCCACCACAGGTGTGACACAGCCTTTCCTCTTCACTTATCTCACGGTGTCTGTGTCACTTTTCTCACTCCTTCTCTGCAGAGTGACTTTTTATGTCTCCTGTACACATGCTGCTTCAGACCCTTTCATGTCATTTTTCAATTCTGCTGCTTAACAAAAAGGACTGGAGCCTAATTCCTAACTCTGGAGAGAATATCTGATTGGCCCAATTTGCTCCATGTGACCTTAGGTGTCCTCAGGCTCATGAGCAATGGCCACTGCTCAGGAAGTGGCCAGGAGCTGGGCTTTCTAGCTCCGCCTGAGGCATAGGAGTGAATCCATGGAAAAGAAACATAGGCAGGATAGGCAAATTGACCAAAATAAATGACTCTTCAAGTAAAGATGCCAGAAAGGTGTGATATGGACAAAGGGCAGGAGATGAAGGTGATTACAAATGTTTAAAACACCCAGGAGCAACAATAATAAAAATAACAGTAATAAATAACAAAAGGGCATTATTTTCTTAAATTTAACTAGTCTTTACCATAATAACTGATTTTAATAAGAATAAAACCGCCCTGGCTGGCATAGCTCAGTGGATTGGGTACGGGCTGTGAACCAAAGCATTGCAGGTTCGATTCCCAGTCAGGGCACATGCCTGGGTTGCAGGCCATGGCCCCCCAGCAACCGCACATTGATGTTTCTCTCTCTCTCTTTTTCTCCCTCCCTTACCTCTCTAAAAATAAATAAAATCTTAAAAAAAATTTTTAAAAAGAATAAAGCCATTTTTTTCCTATGTTAATGTACTCTAGAATTTATAAGTCAAGTAAGCAAGTATATAATTATGTTTATTTACATTTCAGCTCTGAATTAGAATTTTGGGTATAGAACAAGTGGTGTGCTACATGTGTGTATATGAAACAAAATGCATAAAATAGCTCCTGCTTCCAAAAGCTTAATTTTCATTGAGGAAGTAAAAGTTGTCAACCATGTATTTATTACCTGTATCATCTATCGTCGATATTAGATAATATCTAACATCATCTAAGCATGGACTATAAGATCTACATGAGAACAAAAAATGATAATGAGACTTACCCTTCCACTAATGGAAAGTCAGATAATTCAGACCAATACTCACTCAGATGACATCCAGCAATGATAAACAATTTTGAAAAGTCTTGTTGGCATCATATATTTAAGAAGCTATGGAAGAATTACCAGGCCAAGTCTCAGGACAAGATTGAAGAGCAGAGAGATAAACATTTGGACCTGCTTTCCCAGGGGCATCTGCTGATTCCTAAAGAGGCTGCTCTGTCACCAAGCAGCTCTTACGGAGCTTGGAGGACAGAAGGTGAAGCAGTGGCCACCATGAGTGAGGAATCTGGTACAATCCTGCGCTGGGGTTGGGACCGAAAGTGGTTTAACCATAGCAGTGAGGATGAATCAGAAGTAAACTCTTCCCTTCATAAACTATGGCCCAATGTCCAGTCATCAAGTTTGACAAAATTCTGAAACTGGGTTAAGGTAATACCAGACTAGAGGTTACAGTGCCCACAGGTGCAGAGGCCAACAAAAATATTTTTGAGAGGAAGATATCATTACCTATGCCTCGAGTTATTCCTGAAAGCAACTGTTCCAATAAAGTCTCTGGAGCACAATGAATGATAAGCAGGTGATGATAAGGTACCAATGATAACAAAAAGAGATGGGAAGATATGCAGATGATCCAGCAGAAACAATAGACATTTAATGAAGCCCATTGATGCTGGACCATATAGTATCTGAACTAATAGACACAGACTCTAAATAGAGTTTAAAATAACTGTGTTGGTTATCTCAAGGAGTCAATATGTGATTACATATTTTGACAGAAAACTATAATACAAAAAATGCACATAGCATATTTAAAAGGAAAAATAGAAATTTTAGGGGTAAAGTTCTAATAATTAAAATTGAGAACTGAATGGTAAGTATAAACAACAGATTAAGCACAGCTAAAAAATATCATTTATCTGAGGAGATAGCTCAAAAGAAACTACACAGAGTAAAGAACAGACGAATGAATGTAATGTACAAAAGAGAGGGTAGGAGACATGGGTAATACAATGAGAAGTCCTAATATGCATTTATTTCCTTTTTAGAAGAGCAGAGAATGTGGCAGAAGCAATATTTTAAAAGCTAATGGCTATGAGTTTTCCAAAACTGATAAAAGACATCATCCATGAATTTAAGAAGTTCAAGCATAAAAGTCACAAGAAATCTACCATATATATCATAGCAAAAGTTGACAAAACCACATATAAAAAGATAGTCTTAAAAGCTACCAGAAAAAAGAGATACTATTTTCAAATGAGTATTATTCAGAAAAAAAGTACAGTGATATCTTCAATGGACTGAAAGACATGAATTTATCTCTATGCTAGTGAAAATACTATTCAAAATTAACATAAAGTATAGAAATCTTCAGTCTAAAAGAAACAAGAAAATTCCATCTGTAAAATTACATTACAGGAAATAGTAAGCAATGACCTCCAAACAGAAGGATATGGTACTGGGTAAATCTTGCAGCTGCAGGATGGAGTGGAAAGTAATGAGAACTGTAAAGAGGTGGGCAAATGGAACACCAGCCATGTGAACCTGTAACGATAGTGTCTCAGGGGTTTGATACACACACAGCCATAAGCTGAGTGATCTAAAGGTCAGAACCTGGATCACTGGTTATTCTTACAAGAAATCCATCCTTACAAAAAAAAGAAAATTAGCAGAAGTGTTTTAATTTGAAACTGTTGAAGCTTGTTAATAAAATGCCTCCTTCCACACCCTCACTTTACTCACACTCCACAGGAAACAGAAGGAAGTTGTCCAACCATTGCAGACTGCACCTGGCATGTCTCACTGTTGCATGTGGACATATAAACATAGGGTCTAGGGAAAGGGGCTATGACCACCAGCCTTTGCTTCCCTGGGCCAGCAGGCAGTACGCTGCAGCAAAAGGGCAAGCTGGCAATGAGAGGTGTGCAGGGAACTCCCTGAAACCACTCTGAATTACGTAGGGAGTGCCCAGGTTGGTCAGAATACATCGTCATCAACAGTTAAAAGTGAGAGTGTAAGTGAGTACCTGGAAGTGTTTGCCAGGTTTAGAAGAGTCATTATACATATCTACATTTAAGGTTAGAAAATTTTGTTTATCAAATCACCAAAACAATGCTGTTTTTTAACTATACTTTATGTGGCTCAAGAAAAAAAAATTCTTAATGTTATAATATACTTATCATGAAGCAGCTGTATAGTCAATTTTCAAAGAAACAATGTTTATAACTAGGCTTATATTACTACATTCTCTCAGAAATTTAAAAATAAATGAATAAAAGGCTACAATCATTACAGTGAAGATACAAACAGAAAAATACAAACACATACTTGAACCGACAGCATTCTACCATCTTTCTGATTCATTTCTCCCTTTCTACAATTGGGTTAATTTGATCATTTTCAAAGGGACATAGGGAGTACAAAAAGTTGCAGAGAATACTGTGATTGTTTAATAGGAGTTTATAGACTTTGAATACTAAGTCATGAGTGAGGCAAGAAGCACAGCTTCTCAGGAACACATCAATATAATTTTGGCCTAACCCCTGCTTTCAGATAAACCCACTCAAAAGTTTTTACCTAAACAGACATATAATTGGACTGGCCCTATCAAAATTGATGGTATTTTTAATAAACACGCCATGCAGACAAACTTCATTAAATACTAGATAAAAAGTAGAGAAAGTGCCTGTTATTTAAGAAATATTGTTATATAAAAACTGAGGGACTAAATTGGTTAACAGTGCACAGAATGCACCATTTCAGTGAATGTTACATTTTTGTAAAAAATGTTAGGGTTTGAAATTAGGTGTTAATTGAGCTCTCCAAGAAAATATTTATGGAAATAGTTAATGTTTCTGAAGAATAATACAAAAATGTGTTGTTTGCTGAAGAGAACCAATAAAGACAATTACATTCTTGAACTACTGAATTTTATACTCTGCTTTATCATCCAGCAACTTCATAATCACTTTAAGAAAACTGGATTAGGCACTTTGAAACAGACACAGGCTTCCTTCTGCAGAGTTATCCACGGCAAGGACAATATTACACAGAAATTGCAGAAAAGCTCTCATCAGCTACAATATATCTTAATTTAAAATGCTAGCACGAACATACTGTAACCATGACAGCAAAGAAACCTTTCCTCCACTTGTCCAATAAAGAGATAGGATCATTTAGCATTGATAGCCATCGAAGCAATTAAATAACGAAACAAACAGGACACATTTTTGTCACTCCTACATCTGCCTGCTGTGCAAGTACGCAGAGGATGAAGCCATCAGTGTGAGCAGCGTTTTCCAATCTGAAAGCTTTTAGGAAAATTACAGGGTGCTGAACAATTACAGTTCACATTAGAATTCATTGGTGTCACAGTCAAAAGGGGGAAAGATTTCTTGTCCTTTCACAACAGGAATTTGCCTTCATGAGCAAAGATAATCATCTCCCATGTTCACAAAACTAATGTTACAGGTAATTGAGAGAAATCACCCATAGCGGGGAAGCCTCCAAGGGCTCTTGATTCAGTACTAAATGGATTTTGAGTTTTGTGAACGCCAGGCAGTTCTGACGGTATTGTCAACATCTGCCCAAGTAATGATGTTGCTGGACCAAGGTTGACCCAAGGGTCTGTCCTAGAACTTAGACAGATATCTGACTTGTGTTAATATTGGTAGATGTTCTGATTCCAAATAAGGTACAATTTTTCATTGCCCAGGGAAGCATCATTAGGGTGATCATGTTAGACAGCACTGAATCCCGTCTTACGCGGTCAGGGAAGACAAGTATGACCAGAGCAGCCTCTTCCCATGGAACCGCTAATTGGTTCTTGCCACTGCTTCCTTCTGAATTTAGCTCAGAGCTAACAGAAAACAACAAACATAACTGTTATTCAGCAAAAGAAGGAGAAAAGAATATGATTGGGCAATTTAATGTTTTAACTATATCTAAATTAATTGTATGAATACAAGAGGCTTTAACAGTGCAAAATCATTTAAGAAAGACTTAAGGAAATCTGACCAACCTAGAAGGCAAATGTATACCTCATAAACAGATTTAAGGAAGTTCAGTGCAATCTGTTTTTTAAAGTAAATAAAGATACTGGTGTACCTGTCAAACTATGTAGACAAAATTTTATAAACGAGCTAAATGATAAGTGTATAAAACAACAGGGCTTTTTGGACCATAGAACAGAATTCTTATTTATATTTGGTAAAGGAAGAGAAAAAAAAAGTCAAGATTGCAATAAAAACAGATAAAAAAGCTGTACAAAATATATTTGCATAATTAACTCAAATTCTTTTTAATATTAGGCATATCTTTATCATTCTAAAGATATCCTCAAAAAGAATAAAAATGAAATGTCTACAGGAAGTCTTAATAAATTGCTTTATGGAAAATACTCAAATGACAACTAGAAAAGCTATGTTCAGATGTTTAACCCAATTAATTTTGTCTTCATTGTTTTACTATTTGTAAGGTAGAACTGTTGTACACAATCACAAATATTGCAGACCAAGGTAGATCTGTCTTGGCAGTAAACAAAATTTCATTATGATGAAGTAATTTAAGAGATTCACTTCAAATATAAACACTAAAAGTGAAGAAAAGAATAAACATATCCTATGCAAATACACATGAAAAGAAAGCTGGGGTAGCAGTACACATGCCATACAAAATAGACTTTAAAACAAAACTGTAAAAAGAGACAAAGAAGGACATCATATAATGATGAAGGGGTGAATCCAAGAAGAGGGTATAACATTCATAAATATTAACACACCCAACACAGGAACACCTACATATAGTAAGCAATATTAATAACATAAAGGGAGAAATTGGCCCTATACAAAAATAATAGGGGATTTTAATACCCCACTTACTTCAATGAAAACCAATAAGGAAACAGTGGCCTTAAATCATACTTCATACCAATTGACTTAATAGACATTTACAGAACATTTTAACACCAAAACTACAGAATACAATTGCTTTTCAAGGGTACTTGGAACATTCTCCAGGATGGATACCATGCTAGGCCACAAAACAAATCTCAATAAATTCAAAATCATAAACAGTCACTTTTCCAATGACAACAGTGTAAAACTAGAAATCAATAGCAAGAAAAAAAACTGGAAGAAACATACACACATGGAGACTAAACAATGTGCTATGATACAACAATGAGTCAAAGAAGAAATCAATGAAAAAATTAAAAAATTTCTCAAGACAAATGAAAATGGAAATGCAATTCCCCAAAATCTGTGGGCTTCATCAAAAGCAATTCTAAAAGGGAGATTCATGGTGATATAGGACCAACTCAAGAAAAAAGAAAAAATCCCAAATAATCTACACTTCTGCCTAAAGGAACTAGAAAAACAAGAACAAAACCAAGAGTTAGTAGAAGAAAATAAATCATAAATATAAGAACAGAATAAACAAACTAGAGACTAAAAAAGTCCACAGAAAAAAATCAATGACACTAAGAGCTAGTTGTTTGAAAAGACAAATGAAATTGATAAACTTTTAGCCAGACTCATCAAGAAAAAAAGAGAAAGGGGCCCAGATATGTAAAATCTGAAATGAAAAAATGAGGAGTTACAACTGACACCACAGAAATACAAAGGATTGTAAAAGAATGCTATGAACAATTATACATCAATAAGTTGAATAACCTAGAAGAAATGGATACATTTCTAGAAAATACAACCTTCTAAGACTGAACCAGGGGAAAAAAACAGAAAATTAGATCAATTATAGTAACAAAATTGAATCAGTAATTTAAAATAAGAAACAAAAAACCTCCCAACAAAAGCACAAGACCAGATGATCGCACAGGTGAATTCTACCAAATATTTAAAGAATTGATAACTATTCTTCTCAGACTATTCTGAAAAATCCAAGAGGAAGGAATGCTTTCAAACTCATTCTGTGAAGGCAGTGTTACCCTAACACCAAAACCAGACAAAGACACTATTAAAAAAAGAAAATTACAGGTCAATATCTTTTTCTGTACCTATTAAGGTGATCATATGGTTTTTATCTATGATTTTTTCATTGTGATATATAATGTTGATTGATTTGTGGATGTTCAAATGTCCTTGCATGCCTGGAATAAATCCCACTTGATCATAATGTATGATCATTTTAATGTATTGTTGAATTTGGTTTACTAATATTTTGTTGAGAGTTTTTACACCTATGTTCAACATCCACTTATGACAAAAAAAAAAAAAAACTGAAAGTGTTTCCTCTGAAATATGGAACAAGACAAGGATACCCAGTCTCATCGCTTTTATTCAACATAGTACTGACAGCAATCAGAAAAGAAAAAGATAAGTAAATATATAAAAGCCATTCACATTAGAAAGTAAAAGGTAAAACTGTCACTTTTTTGCAGATGACATGATGCTATACGTAGAAAACCCTAAAGACTCCACCAAAAGATCCCATCAAAACTAATAAATGAATTCAGTAAAGTTTCAGAATACAAAATATTCAGAAATATGTTTCTAGGTACCAATAACAAATTATTAAAAGTCAAAATTTAAAAATCAAAGTCCATTTACAAGCCCATTTATTCTTGCAAAAAAGAATAAAATACTGGGAAATAAATTTAACCAAGGAGGTAAAAGACTTGTACTCTGAAAACTATAAGACATTGATAAAAGAAATTGAAGATATACAAATAAATGGAAAGATATACTGTGCTTAAGGATTGGAAAGATTAATATTGTCAAAATGTTTATATTAAATAATACAATTTACAGATTTAATGAAAATACCAATGGCTTTTTTTTAAAGAACTAGAGCAAAGAATCCTAAAATACATATGGACCCACAAAAGACCTTGAATTGCCAAAGCAATCTTGAGAAAGAACAATGATGGAGGTATTATGCTCCCAGATTTTAAACTATACTACAAAACTATGGCAATCAAAACAGTATGGTCCTGGCACAAAACCAGACACACAGATCAATGGAACAGTGTAAGCATGTGCCCACAGAGGGCCCAGAAATAAACCCATGCTTATATGGCCAATTAATCTATGACAAGGGAGGCAAGAATATATGATGAGGTAAAGGCAGTCTCTTCAATAAACAATATTGGGAAAACTGAATAGATGCATCTGGACCACTGTCTTACTCTATATACAAAGTGAAATCAAAATAGAGTAAAGACTTAAATGTAAGATCTGAATCCATAAAACTCCTAGAAAAAATATAGTCAGTAAACTCTTTCACATTGGTATTAATAGTATTTTTTGGATTTGTCTCCCTGGGCAAGGGCAACAAAAGAAAAAAAGACAAATGGGATGACACCAAACAAAAATGCTCTGGCACAGAAAAGAAAATCATTAACAAAATAAAAAGATAACCTACAGAGTGGGAGAATATATCTGCAAATGACATATCGGATAAGGTGTTAATATCCAAAATATATAAAGAACTCATACAACTCAACATCAAAAAAAACAAATAATTCAATTAAAAAATGAGCCCATGACCTAAAGAGAGATTTATTCAAAGATATACAGATTGGCAGCAGACATATAAAAAGATGATCAACATCACTGATTATCAGAGAAATGCAAATCACAACCACGAGATATCACTTTACACTGTTCAGAATGGCTGATAAAAAGTGAACAAGTAACAGGTGTTAGCAAGGATGTGGAGAAATGGGAACTTTTATGCATTGTTGGTGGGATTGTAAATTAGTGCAGCTACTATAGAAAACAGTATGGATCTTCCTCAAAAAATTAAAAATAGAACTACCATATGACACAGCAATTCCATGTCTGCTTATTTATCCAAAAAAAAAAAAAAGACCCAAACCCAAAACACTAATTTGAAAAGATATAAGCACCCCTATGTTCATTGCAGCATTATTTACAATAGCCAAGATATGTAAGCAACCTAGGTATCCATAAATAGATGAATGGATAAATAAAATTACATATATATATGTATATGTATACACACACACAATAAAATGATATATATACACATGCAATAAAATATTATTCAGTAAAAAAAAGAATAAAATTTTGCCATTTGCAATGACATGGATGGACCTAGCGGTATTATGCTAAGTAAAATAAGTCAGATGGAAAAAGACAAATACTGTATGATTTCACTTATATGGAGAATGTGAAAAAAAAAAAGAAAAACAACCAAAAAAGAGAGAGATTAAAACAGACTCAACAGACTCATAGATACAGAGAACAAAGTGATGGTTGCCAAAGTGGGGGGGATGGGTGAAGGCAAATAAGAGGTACACATTTATAGTTATAAAATAAATAAATCATGGGGATATAGCATGCAGACAGGGAATACAGTCAATAACATTGTAGTAACTTTGTATGATGAGAGATGGTCACAAGACATCATGGTGATTACATCGTAAGGTATATAAATATAGAATCACCTGTGCTTATACTATATTGTACTCCTGAAATTAACATAATATTGCCTGTCAACTATAGTTTAATAAAATTAAAAGTAAATAAAATGATAAATGACAAGCTGAGAAAAATATTTGTAATATCTGTCAAAAAATTGATTTCCTTAAAATATAAAGAACTCAAAAATAGAGAGCAAAATGATAAATAATGGAAATATAAGTTAGAGAAATGAACAAACATTTCACAAAAAAGACAAAAATAGCTTTTAACCATATGAGAAGAAACTCAAATTTGTTTCTAAGAAAAATGCAAATTAAAATTGCACTGCACTGTGAATGCACTGTGATTACCTCAGTATTTTAATCATGGTAGGCTTCAGAGGAAAAGGAGATTCAGTGAAGATGGAGAGAGACCTAGCCTTTAAGGGTTGTCATAAAAACAATTAAACATTTAAGTAACTGTTATGCACTTGGCCAACTGGCTTTCTTTGTGATCTGGGGGGATTTCTTAAGTTTTCTCTCTCTTTCTCTGATGTTCCCCATGGAAGAAAGGAAGGAAGGAAAGAAGTATGGAAGGAGGTACGGAGGTAGGGAGGGAGAGAAGGAAGGAAGGAAGGAAGGAAGGAAGGAAGGAAGGAAGGAAGGAAGGAAGGAAGGAAGGAAGGAAGGAAGGAAGGAAGGAAGGAAGGATGGATAGGAGGAAGGGAGGGAGGGAGGGCGGAGAGGATTAAATGAAGGAAGCTGGATTAAAGGTTCTCTAAGGATCCTCTCAGTTCTGACATATTATGAGTTGATGATGCAATAGCCCTAAGTTTGTCAATTCCCATCTAGCACAATCCTTGGAATGAGAGAGGAACAGACATTACTTTCTGACGGAGTAATTTGCTTGTCATGTGGAAGTGAGGCTGTGTGATTTGCCATCTGGGGTGAAGTTTTATGAGTTTGGTTGTTATATATAAATCTTCTCTGTGCAGAAATGTCACTTATGTTCCTGCTGCGTGATTACTTCTTCTTGGCCTTTAAATTTGAGATCATTTGGTTTCTGTTGTGTTTTTCCCTGAACAGAAGATTCAAACCAGACGTCTTTTCACAGGCTCACATACAGACAAGTAGACTGCTTAACATAAGCACTTAATGTTCTTGCCGAAAGAGAAATATATTTAAAAAGAACAGACAAATTAATTTCCCAGTGGTAGCATTCCACGTCATTGACCATAACTTTTTTTTAAGATAAAAGGGTAAGACATTAAGGAATTTTTGATGCTAGTTTCACTTAAAATTTTTATAATTGTATTAGTCACTCAAATTTCATCTCCATTTAATACTGGTTAAGATTACATACAAACATAGTATTGGGTCTTCCTAAGTACCTGAAGGCAAAAATATGTTTCCTTTAAAATACAAAATAGAGTTTTAAGTAAACATAATCCAAAGAGATCCTGAGGAAAGCAGCTGTGTGATATTCCATATAGCTCAATCTCTCTTTAAGATTGGGTTATGATGTTTCTATGTTGATTTTCTTCTGTTTTTCTAATCCTCACCTGAGGACATTTGTTTTTAATACTTTTTAGAGAGAGAGGAAGGGAGAGAGGAATGGAGAGAGAGAAATATCAGTGCAAGAGAGAAGCATCAATTGGTTGTCTCTCATAGGCTCCCTGACCAGGGATCAAGCTAGGCATGTGCCCTGACAGGGAATCAAACCCACAATCTTCTGGTTACAAGATGATGCACACACCAACTGAGTCACACCGGCCAGGGCATCTATGTTGATTTTCAAATGACTAGCCAGTTCGCCCACTACAGAGGGTAGGCAGCAATCTCATTACAATGGGAAAAGGCCAAAACACAACCCACATTGGCCCAGGTGCAGGGGAGTGCCCCCAGACACATGCACTCAGGCTGAAGGAGTTCTTGAAAGGAGCTCCTCACTGCTGGGGGTCTCCATCCATACCAATCACCCCAAACTCAATGGCTCCTCATGCCTCTAATATGATGCCACTCGCCCTAGCATTCTACTTTCCCAGGAAGACACTGGAAAGGTAGTTACATCCTAACTTCTCCCACCTCATTCTCCTTGGAAAACTTCCTTCAGTTTTGCAAAGCAAACCTAACCATGGTTCATGTCGTCTCATTTTTAAGACTTGCAATGCACTAGAAGGTACAGTTTATGGATTAAGTATATTAAATATAATTATTTTGCTGATCTCTTTGGTGAGGCAAACATTTTACTTATGGAATTCACCAAGTGCCCTTCTATTTCAGTTTTAATGTCTTATTCCATCAGTGCTTAAAATACAAAGATTTGAGGGGAAATTATTCTACTTTCATTGCTAACATTCTCTATATTCAATTGCGTTATCCATAGTCCACACTGGCAGGGGTTTTCTTTCCCCATATATATGACTTTTGTTGTGTGATTATAAAAATGACACATGCTTATTGTAGGACATTTGAAAAATACAGAAAAGATGAGAGAAAAAAATTTTAAAGTGCTTATAATTCTGCCAAGAGATAATAAATTTTGACATTTGGGTGTATTTCTTACTTTAATAACCTATCATTTTATAAGGTTTCACATATATTCTTCAGAGCAATTACGGTTTCCAAAACCTCCCTCATCGGTACTCACGGTTACACCAGGAGACCCATACATTTTCCTTGGCTGAAGTGGACTAAGAAGTTAAGGCATCAAGAATGAGAGGAGAGAGAAAAATAGGGCTCAGAATCTCCTTTTCAGTTATGAACTTACTACGGCAAGGAATTAAAGGGCCACCTTCAAAGTCATTCTCAGAAGATTCTGATCTCATGACCTCATTATTGCCTTGTTCTTCTATTTAATCATAAGAGTTCAACTATTAATACCATTGCCAAAGTTAGCACAGTTGTTCTTTTATTTAGCATTTGGGTAAAATGCCACCATCTATTTTATTTTGTGGTACCCAGGCTAACCTCTCATTATTTTCCCTGATTCTGAGGCCTCTGGGCATCCTCTCCCTGCCACTGTCAGCCCTGGGCAGCCCAGGAGGCACGGAACAGTACGGACTGATGCTTGTTAAGAGGTACATAGAATACAAAACATGTTCAAGATAGAGACTAATCCCAACTGGGAAAAATTTAGTTTTTGTTTTAAAAATGTAACTCTGACATAGTTGTACACACAGCAGAACAAAGCCTACGAGATCCTGCTAAACCACTTTGATGAATAGAACAATGTGGGTTTGTTATAATTATACTTCTAAGTAAATAAAAGTTGTATCAATGAAATCCACGTTTTATGAAATCCATATTTTCAAGAAGAATGTAAAAAACAAGCTGTATAAGTAATATCATGGTAAATTTTACTATACTAAGCAAATTTATTCTGCTTGACTTTAGTTTTAAGAGTAACCAAGTGATTTGTCCTTGGTGAGCTTCCTATCATTTGAGAAATTCGAGAACTGGATAAATCTCACCTGCCAATAGGCATAGACATCAGCAATCGCCAATTGGATCAAATATTTAAGTTTGTGACAAATATTTAAGTCTGTGAAAATGTAGAAAAATGGGAACAATGCACTAAGGCTTTACTTTAATAAAGGTTTGATATAAAAATGTCTTATCAATTTAATAGTAAATGGTAGTAGTTATTTGGTATTTTTACCTTCTCATATAAATAAATGATAGGTTGCCTACCCTATGTCAGTCTCTCATTTATTTCTTTTTCAATGAAAATTTACTGATCTATGAAATCCCAAAGTCTGAGAACCACTGGACTTCCTGACCTCTACTATCTCTCTGAATTCTCAGAGTATACAATTTAGATATTAAATGTAATAGGGATACAACTTTAATTTTTCTGTAAAACTTAACACTATGAAAGTAGTCTTAATGTTCCTTAAAAGTGGTTTTCTGAATGGCCAATAGTCCGTGAAAAGCGTTTGATATCACTAATATTCAGGGAAATGCAAATTAAAACTATAATAAGATATCACTCATACTGGCTATAATATCTTTTATCAAAATAGTAGGAGGTAAGCATTGACAAGGATGTTGAGGAAAGGGAACCCTTGTACACTGTGGGCAGGAATGTCCCAGACACAGCCAATCTGGAAAACAGTGTGGAGGTTTCTCAGGAAATTTAAAACAGAACTGTCGTATGACTCAGTGATCACACTTCTGGGTATGTATCCAAAAGGAATAAACCGCTATCTCGAGAGAGACCTGCACTCCCATGTTCATTGCAGCATTTTTCACAATAGCCAAGGTATAGAAGCAACCTAGGTGTCCAGTACCAGAAGAATGGATAAAGAATATGTAACACACACACAGACACAAGAATATCACACTGCTAAGAGGACTAAGGAAATCTGGCTGTTTGCAACAACATGGATGAATGTGGAGGGCATTATGTTAAGTGAGATGGGACAGACACAGAAAGATGAATACTGTGTGATCTCACTTATATATGGGATCTTTAAAAAAAAGTCAAACTTACAGAAACGGAGAATAGGATGGTAGTTACCTGGGTATGGGAGGTGGGGGAAATGGAGAGGTGCTGATCAAAGGCTACAAGCCTCCAGTTGGAAGATGACTAAGTTCCAGAGACCTAATGGGGAACATGATATCTATAGTTAATTATTTGTATATTTGAAATTTTCTAAGATAGTAAATCTTCAGCATTCTCACCCTCCACACACATACATACAAAGGTAACTATGAGAGGTCAGAGATATGTTAACTAACCTGATTGTGGTAATTATTTCACAAAGTGTATGTACATCACACCATTACATTGTACACTTTACATTAACAGGGGTCTGTCCAGAAAGTATCCAGCCACAAACTATGAGAAAGAGCCATTTATTAAAGAAAATACAAGATATAAGAAACATTGTACACAGGACAATGATACCTCAGTCCCCTTCAGAGTAGGCACCTTACAACCTCATGCAGTTCTCCCAATTGCTATCAGATGCCCTGTTATATTTTCCTGAATCTCATTGACAGTCTGAAATTTCTTCCCTTTCAAAGGTGATTTTAGTTTCCAAAAAAGCCAGAAGTTGCAGGGTGCCAAATCTAGGCTGTAGTGGGGGCTGAGTTACCTGGGTGATTTGATTTTCAACTAAAAACTCTGCATAAGACACGATGCATGAGCAGGTGCGTTGTCGTGATGAAGCTGCCAATTACCTGTTGCCCATAGCTGCAGCCTTCTGAATCATCTGAATAGTTTTTGCAGAAGAATGTTCAAGCTTAAAGCAAAATTTGATGCAGATTCATTGCTCTACTCACTCAGTCATTTTGAATGCAATGGCCACATGGTACACATGCTCACCCAAAAGAGTTTATCACCTCCACTGACCAGTACAGTGAAGCTGTCATTGTTCCCACATGTGCATTCCAGTCCACTCTCCTTGGCTGCCACGTTACATCGATGTTGCTCAAACCACTCATTATATTAACAGTGATTGGACTGTTTCCAGACAGACCTCATATACAATTTGGTCAATTATTCCTCAATAAAGCTGGGAAAAGAAAGCTGTTTGCTTTCATAGATAGTTAAAATATTTACCCTGCAATCTAGTTTATCCTACTAATTTGTTTAAAAGACTACCTGGATTAAAATTGACTTTATAACTAGTTTGTTTAACTTTTTTGGCCACATCTCTAAAAAGTAATACTTCTATTTATATAGCAGACTGTAATATGTATTTTATACTGTACATTATTTTATTTAATATTAATCTATAAATTGGGAATTATTACCTTCTAGGAATCAGGAGCTTAGAGAGCTGAAATAATTTTTGAAGTTCATTCCAGCCTCCCTCCAGATGATTCTCATGGTTCTGCCACATGTAATATTCTATTAATTTAAACATTTTTTAATCCATTCCACTTTGTTTAATTTTGCATAATGGATTCAAATTATAATACTTATACAGAGGAATTATTTCAAAGTGGAATAAGTACTCATTGAAAGTGTCTTTTAAAAAGATTTTATTTATTTTATTTTTAAAGAGGAGAAGGGAGGGAGCAAGGAAGGGAGAGAAACATCAATTTGTGGTTGCCTTTTGTGTGCCCCTCCCCCTCCCCCTGGGGACAACCCAGGCATGTGCCCCGACGGGGAATCAACCTGGTCACCCTTTGGATCACAGGCCAGCACTCAGTCCACTGAGCTACACCAGCCAAGGCTTTTGTTTCTGTTTACATATTATTTTCAATTGTTTTTGAGTACTCTTCACATTCAAAATTGGGTTTTCCTTTGTGGCTCATTTATGTACAAAATATTTATGATAAAATATACTGCAGAACAATAGAGTTATAACAATGCATCTTCTGCTCCATAAACAATGTGAACCTAAAAAACTCCTTCTTTAATAGCTTTTAAATACCTAAATATTACAATTAACTACAATTGAGGCATGTACATGTTTTATCCCATTAATTTTGGTGTATTTTTATAGTCTAATAATCTAAAGTAAGCTCTCAAGTTGGTGAAAAACGTAGTTTTTATTTTTCTTATGAAATGACCCATTTTCAAATTGCATAATCATCTCATCCATGAAAGCTGCTAGGGCTTTTGACCATCCTGGGTACTCTCTTTCCCACACTTCCAACATTCCTTCCTGCTACTCTCCATCCAGAATACATCCTGGATGCACCCTTTTCTTTCCTTCTCCACTGCAACAACCCTGACCTAAGGATCCTCATGGCTCACCTGCATTAATACACAGTTTTCTTAACAGGTCTCCCGTTTCCAGGCTACAATACATTTCACACTGAACCTAGAGTGATCTTATTGTTATGCATGTTAGAGCCTGTCCTCTCCCTCTTGAAACAGCTCCAGCAGTTGCCCACTGTCCTCAACACCAAATCCAATACCCTTAAATGGCCTCAAGTCTCCATGCACTAGCCCCTCCTACTACTCTGCTCTCCTCTCCTCTCCTCTCCTTTCCCGCTACAAGCCAGACCATTACACTTTCGGCTCCTGCACTCCACCAGGCTCATTCCTTTGCCCATGCTGTTCCTTCTGTCTGGAAAAGCCCTTCAGATCTTTAGATTGGACGCTCTTTTTCTCATCATTCAGAGCCCAACTTCCACAGAAAAGCCTTTTATTTGCAACATCCCTACCCTATTACTCTCTGTCAATCTATATATTTTTTTTTACATAGCCTTTCCCTTATTGCTTCTGAAACTCTCTTTCTCATTGATTTGTTTATTGACTTATTGATGGTCTTTCCTGCTAAATAAATGGAAGTTCCATGAAAGCAGGGCCTGGTTTGCCTTATTCACCATCTTATCTTTCTTCAGTGCCTCGAAGAGTTAGAGCCTCATTATAGCTTTCACAGGAAGGCACTTTGGCCTTCCTCGGCCCTTCCCTCTACAAACCTATTAAAAATTATATTTTATGACTACATTGCTAAAAGACAAATAGATTAATATCACACATTGAATCTTTTCTTTGACCTAAAATTTTTATTTTTTCTTCTGATTTCAAATAAATTACAACTTGTTTGTAAGCCCTCAGCATTGCACCTCCTCATGGGGAAGCACCCTGAGAACAGCGCTGGACGAGACAGGTCTGGGGTATTGAGTGGGTGGTGAGTGGTGGCCTGGAATTTAGGACCGCTGGGTGCGCCTCTCTTCCACATAACTCGTTAGTAGTCACTTGCGTTAATCACCACTGGAGTGCTGTATTTGTAACACGAGGTAAAATCAGACGGCTTTCCCTCTGTTTTCTCAACTCCTTCTCTGAAGTTCAATGACAGTGTGGTCTCTGCCACACCGTTTCCTCTTTTATTATGCACATTTACTATCTTCTATTGCTTTTGTGATTGTTTGAGGTGTTAGTCTTATCTCTGTAACTAGATTATAGATTCTTTCAGAGCTGGAATTTTATTGCATTTAATGTTCCCAGACTCCATAACACATGATATATGATTAATATTTGCTGGTTATTTGTCTGTTGCACTTTTAGATTATTACTACAGGAAAAAATATAGGAAAAGATAAACTTTAGTCAATATTCGGTTGGACACTGGCTCAAGAGAGAGGTGGCATGAAATGAGGCAGTGGGTGTTCTGGGGCAAAGCTTCCCAGACTTTTTCAGGCGATGTCACGGCACAATGGGAATGGTCCCGTCTGCACAGCAGACTCAGCTGCAGGAATGAGGCTTCCTGCAGCCAGGGCCGACTGGTGGAGGGCTCTGGATGTCCCAGGCCCCAGCACACCATACATGAGAACAGGATCTCTGCACAACAGAATCACATTGTGTTGGGAAGGAAAAATAATTTTCCCTCTGTCCTTCTAGGTTCTTGGCTGAACATGTTCCCCATAGTAAAAGACACTAACAGGAAAAACAAACATGAGTTTAACAGCATGTATACCTCCTGTATCCATGGGAGATACCCAGGAAAATTGAAAAAAATCTCTAAAATGGCCCAAGACACTGCTGTAAATCCCATTTCCAGCTAAAGACAAAAGATGTTGCCCTGGCCAGTGTGGCTCAGTTGTTCGGATCATTGTCCCATATCTGAAGGGTTGTGGGTCAGGGCACATACCTAGGTTGCAGGTTCAATCCCATGTCCAGATATGTATGATCCATGGTCCAGGCACCTATGGGAGGCAACAAATCTATGCTTCTCTCTCACCTCAGTGTTTCTCTCTCTGCCTTCCTCTCTCCCTTCTTCTCTCTCTAAAAAACGCAATACAAAAATGTCCTTGGGTGAGTAGATATAGATACAGATATAGATATTGGAGGTTGGGGAAGCCATTTATGGGCAGTTAGCAGGCAAAGCCCAACAAACAAGAGTAAGGATGTTATGCAGATTTGTCACTCACTTTATCCACTGATAAGGGTTTCTAGAGATTTTGTCATCCTCCTCTTCCTGGGGTGGGGGTGGGGGATGCAGGGAGAGAGAGATGCTTACAAATGGAGACTTCCCTTATAAATGTAACTGTCTCTCATAAAAGAGTAACTTCTACTCAGTCTTCAGAGTTTTCCTTCTGTCTGCTGTTTCTTAAAAATAATTAGCCGAAAATAATCCTTGTACCAAAGAGACATGTTTTGAGGAGGCAAATTCTGCTCCGCTTCAGTGGCCTACCTGCCGGAAGCCTCCACTGAGGTCTCCTGTGTCTGCTGACGAGGAATTACCACCCACCGTCCAGTGAAGTACTATTGTGGATATGCCTCCAGTCAGCTGGCAAGAGCCAGTTGCTAACTTTTTAGGAATGTTGCCAGACCATTGTTAAATACAGTCATTATTGCAAATGAAATTATATACTTATGTGTAAGAAAATATTAGCATGAAAGTAACAAATTCTCAACACATCACATTTGACTGTTGCATGTGTCTTATATGTTATCGTTAACTATGTTTTCAAGGTGCTTTATGCTTACCGCATTGGACTGAGGGAAACCATGTAATGACGAGCTACTTCTCCGCACATCCCGACTCTGTGTTCAGTGACGTCACGCCGGCAGCTCGACGTCAGCAGTGGCGGGAGTATTTACCGCGTGGAAATCAGAAAATGCTACAAATCAGGGCTTTTTTCCTCCTAAAGAGCCAGATATTATGAATTGATCACCACACTACTCCCTGTTGTCCCTCCTTCTTACACACCCACACAGAGCAAGTCCTGGTGTGAGGACACTCTGCGGGGTGACAACGAATTTTGGTAAATGTACTGGGGTCTATGAAACTGGAGGGATCTTCTGGGCAAATGAGTGGAGAGGAAGAAGGTGGCATTTCTTTCTTTGCTTTCTCTCTAATTCCCAAACATGCGACCAGCAAGAGAGTCAAACTGAGCTGTCTGGAAAGAGTCTCAAGATAGGGCTCCACTCTGGATTCTTTCAGAGGCCTTTGGTTAGTCGTATTATCTCTCTAAAAATTGGGTTATTTTTCTTAACTCAAAAAGAGAGTGACATTTAAATTCCCTTTCAAATCTGTATTTCTATTCTATTTCTGCCCATTATTCTAGAAAAAGCCAGAAGTAGAGAGTAGTGTGATGCGAATGTTCCAAAAAAGGCCTGTCTGGGGATGCTGAACTCTGAATGAGGAGAAAAAGCTGCCTAATATGCAGATCTGAAGGAAGAGCTTTCGAGACTGAAGGGACAGCACAGGCAAAAGTGCCGAGAACAGCTGGTGAAAGTGCAAGATGGACAGCTGCTACACATGAAACATTTTTTAACAGAGTGCCACAATTACATAAAGACATGCACAAGGATGATTGCTGTGGCACTGATTTTTACACAGGACTTACAAACTTTTTTTTTCTTTTCTTTTTCTCTTATTTCTTAAAATTTTATTTTAATTGTTGTTCGAGTAAGTTTTCTGCCTTTTACCCCCATCCCAGCCCACCCCCCCAAGCCTTCCCCACCTCCCTCCCATTTCCACATCCCCCCTTGTTATTGTCCATGTGTCCTTTATACTTGTTCCTGCAAACCCTTCCCCTGCCCTCTCCTGAAATCCCCTCCCCTCTCCCCTCTGGTCACTGTCAGCCTGTTCTCAATTTCAGTGTCTGTGGTTATATTTTGTTTGTTTCTTTGTTTTGTTGTTTAGGTTCCTGTTAAAGGTGAGATCATATGGTATTTGTCTTTCACTGCCTGGGTTATTTCACTTAGCATAATGCTTTCCAGTTCCATCCATGCTGTTGCAAAGGGTAGGAGCTCCTTCTTTCTTTCTGCTGCATGGAATTCCATTGTGTAAATGTACCATAGTTTTTTGGCTTACAAACTGGAAAAATTCAATATACATCTTAATGAGAATCTTGTTAAATTATTATAATATATCCACATGATGCAATGCTCTCTATCCTTTAAAAGAATAAGGCAGGACTATAGCTGTTAATGGAAATGTCTCTAAGGAATATTATTAAGTGAAAAAGCAAGTTGTCAGCATAAGGGCATAATTGAATGTGTGTTTGTGCTATACATGTGGAAATTACTAGAAGCATACACAAAAACCGGCAACAGGGGTAATTTGGGGGAATGGAGTAGGAATGAAGGATGTGCAGAAAGCAAGGGTTTTTTTTTAAACTTTTAATTTTTTCACACTTTGTATTGCTTGAATTTTTAAAAAATATATAAACCTGTATTACTTTTGTAGTAAAAATAAAATACATTAAAATGGGTTTTAAAAGCTATTTAGCAGGGAGGGGAGGGGCAACCAGCCCAGGATTGCAAGAGACAGTTAAAAAATTAAAATCGCCCTGGGGGCATCTTATGCTCAGCATTTTCAGCAGAGGGCTCTTAGGACATATTAACATTTGTGCTGAATGCAGGCAGGAAATGGGATAATAAAAATCATGTAACTGACCTGGAGAAGCCCACAGGTACAGTATTAGAGAAAATGTCTTGATGTTTGTTGATACTCATTTTAGTGGTTCAGTCCTGGCTGCCCTGGAATCCCCTGGGGAGCTTTAAAAATATACCAAGACCCACTGAGAGATATTCATTTAATTGGTCTGGGGAGTGGCCAAGCATAAGTACACTTGAAAAGACTTCCAGGTAATTCTCATGTAGCCAGGTAGAAAACCACAGCACCTACCACTGTTGATAACCCTCAGGATAATCAACAGACGATGCTTGACCATGAGCCGAGTATCATGCTAGGTGTGAACCATATAAAGTGATTTTTTAAGAAAAACATTAAGGAATGGTCAAAGGAACTGAGTAAACATTTTTCCAAAAAAATACATACAAAAGACCAACAGATATGTGAAAAGATGGTCACCATCACGAATCATCAGGTAAATGCAAATCAAAATCACAATGACATTATCACCTCGCTGCTCTTAGAATAACTGCCATCAAAAAGCCAAGAGATAACAAGTGTTGGCAAGGATGCAGAGAAAAGAGAAATATTGTGCATTGTTGGTGGTTATGTAAATTGATAGAGCCTCTATATAAAACAGAGTGGAAGTTCCTCAAAGAATTAAAAATGGGACTACCCTATGACCCAGCAATTCCATTTCTGAGTATGCACCCAAAAGAAATGAAATTCATTGTGTCAAAGAGATGCCTGCACTCTCATGTTCATTTGCAGCATTATTTGCAATAGTCAAGTTATGGAAACAACCCAAGTGTCGGTCAATGGATGAGTGAAGAACATACACTATAAGTATGCAATTATTACTCAGCCACAAGAAAAGCAGAAATCTTGCCCATTTGCAACAATGTGAATGGACCTTGAAGTCATTACACTAAATAAGTCAAACAGAGAAAGACTAATACTGTATGATCTCACTTACATGTGGAATCTAAGAAATCTGAACTGATAGAAGCAGACAGTAGAATGATGGTTTCCAAGGGCTGGGAGTGGAGAAAATGGAAAATGTTGGTGAACAAGTACAAAATCTCAGTGATAAAATAAATTCTGGGGATCTAATGCACAGTCTGATGATTGTAGTTAACAATGCTGCATTACATACTTGAAGGTAGCCAAAAGAGTAAAGCTTAAATGTTCTCACCACAAAAAAGAAATGGTAATTATGTGACATGATGAAGGTGTTAGCTAATGCCATGGTGGTCATCATTTTGCAATATAAAAGTGCATCAAATCAACGGATCATATACCTTAAACTTATTCAATGTTATATTCCAATTATACTTCAATAAAGCTGGATAAATAAATAAATCTAAAATATATTTAGGTCAAGTGACAAGGATATTTGGATTTTGTATATTTTAATCTTTCTATAACTGTGTAATTTGTGGATGACATGGAAAACTAATTTTAAAATAAAAAGTGGTATATAAAAACATATTCTATTGTTATTAGAAGAAAACTGAAACTACTTTTTCCATGGTAACAATGACCCCAAGAGCTTGCCTACTACCTGACCCATTTTACCACAAATGTGGTCCATGGGCAAAGGACATTATCATGATCTCTGGCAGATGCTTTGGAATGTAGAATCTCCAGTCTCCTGCAAACCTACTAAAACAGAATCAGCATCAAACAAGCTTTCTGGGTGATTCATAAGCACATTACAATTTGTGAAGCACTGTGTTAGTTCTAGGAGGACTTAAAATCTTTTAGACCTCCTTGGTCAACCCCTATTTCACTCACATTAACCACAAATTTGGTTCTCCAGCAACTGAATGACTTGCTTTACAGAGAATCATAGATGGCTTACATCCCAACCACTTCTGTAACAGTGTTAGTGGCTTTCACTTTTCTTTTATAAGCAATTACAATACACTGGACACAATAGGTAATTAATAAATATTATTTTCACAAAAACGTTAAAGATGCGTGTATCCTTGTTTTTCCCATTTATTGAGGGAAATCCATGGAAATTCGGAGATTCAAGTTCTACAGCTGATAAATGACACAACCAAACTTTAAATTCAGAGCTAATGAAAAACTCAGTTATTTCACTCCACTCTACTGGCTCTTTAATGTTTATCACAGTTGTGATGCCACAATGCAGTATTTATTATATTTGAAAAAACTCATTAAAAGAAAGATTGAAATAATCTCTAATTAACTTAAAGTTATAGCCCTTGCAGAACTATGTACTAATGGAAATAAAAGGAGAGAAAAGTTATATCATAGTCCATGAGTCAATCACATATTGTATTTTATTTTCAAAACACACACACACACACAATTTTAGTTTGCAAAGTAAATCTGATCTACCAGTATACTAGAAAAAACATGCACTGAAAATTTTTAGGGCCTGAAATGAAGCCAAGAGGAACATTTTGTTCAAATTACAACTAAACATTAATAAAAATAGGCTTATGTAAAGCAAGGGTGGAGCTTTACAACAAAGAAGTGTGCAAATGTGTGCAGACTACCTTCTAAGTGTGTCTTATCTTTCCTGAAAAAATGCCAAAGTAGAAACTCAGTCTGAGATAGAAAAATCTTTTCATAATCTATCGTAAGATGACTTTTAATCCATTCCTTATTTTAAAGATTGCTTAAACTTTGGATGAAATTTAGTTAATAAATACATATTAGTGAAACACATCTCCAAGGCATATCTTTCCTATCTCCCCTGTATGTGATCTGTGTGAGTTCCCACCTTGGACTTTGGACTTGAACTCAAACTATTTCTGTTGGGGACAATTGTTCTTTTGGCCAGGTAAATTCGGTCTTTTCTTGTTTCTCCCAAAAAGAAGCAATGGAAGGCCATCCACTGACCAGAGGAGTTTGTTATTTTCAGTGTGATTGGACCTATCTGGATACACATATGTCCAGCCACACTGAAAATATTAAACAGAGACATTTATCACTGTGAACACGGAGAATTTGATGTGATATCAGGTCTCTACAGCCTACCTGACACTGTGCTTCTTTGGCTCATGGTGCCAGTTAAAGAATTGATGGGATTTCACACTTGGGTTCAACCAGTCGCCACATCTTTCTAGTTTTCTGTGTGGCTGAGAGGGCAAATTAACTTAAAATTAAGAATAAGAAAAAGTGTAAAAATAATTAGATTTATCCAACAAGAGGGGTTTAAAAAGAAGGCAGAATGCATGCCAATTCCCATTGACTAATAAAAACGTTCATCCTAAGTGTATAAGCTGTCAGAATGTCATCCAGTGTTAACATTCCTGTGCAAATAAACAGGGTAAACTTAAATTTCAGATTATCTGAGAAATACTTGATTTCTGATTTTAAAACAAGGATGAAATTAACAAGTAACTGACATGGGTATGCTGGGGAAATATAATTAAAAATAAGGTCTCCCCATCCAGAAAAACCTCCCCTCAGGGGTAATAGAGAAACACTTTTATCGCTGAATGAGCATTAAACTAGAATGTGATGCGCATCCCTAAGACATTGCTAGAACAGAAAGGAATCTTGCCTTCTTATGTAGCCAAGCGGACAGAACCCATCATGTACCTGTCCTCAAGGTAAACGACAGCTAGTCCACAAGTAAGAGGACCTGATAGCACCATCTGTCACACATGGTCCATCCTAACTTTCCCTGGTACTTAAATTTACCTGGTAATCGTATTAGCCTACTGGCTTTATCCAGAGGAACAAACATATAGTTATGACAGGAGGTAGTTTTGGAACTTGGAGAAAGGAGCACACCAATGTCAGGCTCCTAACTTCTGCCCAGAAACTGGGAGATAGAGATGTTATCTCTCCGAATGTTCACATTTGGAAGTGAATGACTCCCGGGTCCTTGAGAAAGACACTGCTAGGTAATAAAACTGATAGAAGGCCCATTTAGCCTTCAGAGGGATTTATATACATTTCAAAGAGAGGGGGAAGCATGCACAATCAGAGTTTTCTAAAGCATTTTTAAAGTGCTCTGAGAAAAAGAACAGGGAAGTTCCTTCCTGTTCAACAAGGGAGAATTAAGCCTCTTACTTTTACATTGTATTTGTCCATATAGGTGGCATAACAGACCCAGAAAGTCAACTTTTCCCATCTTTTCCACCTGCCCAAAGGAACAGCAGGACACCCAACTGGGAGATGGACAGCCTCTGCGAGGTCACAAGGAAGCGCTGGCTTTGTTGATGGGTCAAACCACTGAAATGTTCTGGGCCTCAATTTCCTTCTCAATAAAGGGAGAAGGAAGTCCTGTATCTCACAGGATTGTTACAGAGAATAAGTGAAATATTAAAAATGACATACATTTGAAGCAGAAACCATAAAGCCTGTACCAGCAAGCATTCGCCCCTTACAGTATGCTTTCAGCGAACCTAGAAAGACCTCCACTCAAAGCCCTCCCATTACTTCCAGTTTGCAAAATCCCACTAATCCTAAGAAGTAATTAAAGACTCTCCTGAACATGCGCATGCTGTCAAACAACCAATACATTAGCATCATGTCCAAGTCAATAAGACTCTCTGCTCTCTGCAGGCTCCAGAGAGCAGGCTACCTTAGGGAGCAGTGTGGAGTTCAAAGCCACTATGGGCTGCTGGACTCCAGTTGGGGAGAGGAAGAGGAAGCTGCACAAAAAACAGCACAAAGACTCCATCCTAATTCTCTTCAGAGCCAGCCCGGCCCCAGGGTCACATAGAAAATGGTGATGCAGGTTAACTGCTGATCGTTCTGGCAGCAGATTACTTCCTCTTTTTAGGAGAAGACAGGACATCCATTTCAAACACGACTAGTGTCCCATTTCTCTCTATACAAACTACGAAGTGTTCTATTTCAGCTGGTTCTAAATTCTGAAATTAGAGTTTGTTAAGGAGGGGCGCAATTATGTATGAAAGGTAAACTTACTCTTTCAGTCGAAGGGGAGGAAGCTTGTAAAAAAAGAAGGACTCGGTGTGATACGGGCATTTCCTCCGCTCTCCGTCTCTGCACTTCTTGCAGGACTTCCAACAGTGCTATGCCAGGACAGAGCATTTGGAGGTGCACAGCCTCCATGGTCTGTAGGAGCCTCTATGAACAGGACAACGGGAGAATTTGCCATTTTCGATGGGAAACACCTGGTGGTTACTAGCGATGATGACTTTGTACTTTAGATCTGGATTTGCCATACTTTTCTTTATAATAGTTAATTGATGAAACAGATACGAAGAGGGCCATTTTAAAAGGTACAGTCTCTTTGAAAAATGGAAAAACTGTTGAACTCAACATACTAAATGTGTTTGTAAACAAACTTGGGGCATAAAAGGAAAATGGTAAATCTAAGAGTATCCAATGCTCAAGAAAGGGTGTTGTTGCTGTTTTATTAGGCTCAAGAGGATGTATATTGTTTTCACAGATGTGTGATTTATTGAGTCCGATTACCAGAAAGACTAAAAAACTCTGCAATACAATTTGAGTTTTATTCTAAAATCCTGAATATTCTCCATAAAAGTGAAGCCCAAGCCTGAAGCCTAACAGCCTGAGACAGAAGGGAAATTGAGAGCAAGGGGGTCCCGGCGCAGAGCTCTGTTCCAAACACACTGGGAGGTTTGCCAGCACATGGAGAACTTGCTGTCATAAGAGAACAGGAGCAACGACTCAATGACATGGTAACCCAATTTCTGTAGGTTTTATTACACCAGGGGCTGTCAGCATCAGGCTCTGCTAAGATGACTCACTGGGCTGCTCTGCCTAACACGGAGTGTACTGTAGACACATGTGTGCTCACACATACTGATTCCTAAGGCGGAAAAGAGAAAACTGTAAACGGTCCTGGTTGACAATCTATAAAGAGAAAGAGATGCCTGCATTTGAACTTAAAATTAGAACAAGTCAGTAGTAATATCGGACATTTATACACACCTAAGGGATCAGAAATATTAATTCTGTCCACCGTTATAGTATCCCTCTGAGGTAGGTACTGTTATAACTGCATTTTAAAGAGGAGGAAACTAAGTTCAAAGAGGTCAAGTGCCTTCCTAAGGTCACACAGCCAGCAAGGGTAGAGGTGGGACTCAAGCTCACACAGTGTGCCTCCAGAGTCGAGCCTTCTCACCGCTCTAACATATTTCTGTGGAGAGATATTATAAGTAGATCTAGCACTTACATTCCAATTTACTTCTTCATTTTCTGCTCTAAGCAGTTCCAAGCATGAGCCTTTTCTGTTCCACAATATTGGAAGATCTGTGTTTCCCAGCTCACAGTGGAGCCCGTTCACACAGGTAAAAATACACATACAATCAGTACGTTACTTTATCTGCACAGTAGAATATAAGACAAATTCGATTTTTTTTACCTAACTTAAAGTTATTAATAGACTATGCTGGTTTTTGTAATTTTGACTTAATGGGCTTTGATAATGCCAAAATATTACCATATTAATTTCAACAAATTTGCTAGCAAATTTAACAAATTAGGTTCAAGACAATTCTTTCTCTCCTACCAAATTAACTCAGTCCTAAATGATGCTAAGAACAAGTAATAGTTAAAACTGTACTGATTACAGCATCAATAACATTGTGTTTATTTAAAATTGTTATATTAAATATCCTTTAGCATAAAATATGTATATCACAATTTATTCCACCCTGGGTCTAATCTATTCCTGAGCCAATTCAGTACTTGTTTTAACAGTTTAAAGGAAAAAGGAACATATTTACATGTGAATGGAGATTTACAAATCTCTACTTTGCCAAATTCAACACTCATGATTAAAAACAGCAAGTCAGGAACATAAGGATTTATCTTTAGCCAAATAAGAAATATTTACTAGTTAAATTAGAAGCTAAATAAGGATATCTGTTATTGCTATCATTCTTCAGTGTTGTATTAGAGCCCAAAGCAATTGGATAAGACAAGAAAAATTATTAAGAGAAATAATTCCTGGAAAGAAAAAATATCACTTTCAAATGACATTAGTTTCTTTCTACACAATTTGAGACTATCAATTTCCTACTTTTCATCACTTTGTTGGTGATGCTACTATTTCTATTTTCTTGAAGATTTCCTTAGTTATATCTTCTATCACAGTTTTAACTTCTAGGAGCTTTTCTTCATCTCTGAATGTTTCCCTTTTCATCTTAATCCTGTTCCTATTTCATAAATGCAATCTCTTATCTCCTTGGCAATACTAGGTTTTCTCCCCCTGGTGTTTTCTTATGCTGCTTGCATTTTGCTATTGCCTATGAATTTCTCTCTCCCTAATTCCTCCTACTTTGTTCTGATTTGTGTTTTTCATGTTAGAGACTTTGATCATATGTCTGGTGATTCTTGGTAAAAAACATTCATATTTAAAAAAACATAACTGGAAGCCCCCTGGGTGGGGGTAGACTTTGTTGAATCGTGGGCTTTACTGTAGGCTGACCAAGTAAAAAACTGACCATTTCTTTGGGTCACCCACAAGTAAGACTCTGAATATCTTTCTCTTGGACTCATTTCTCACATCATCTGCTTAAGAAGTATTAATCTGACTTCTAGAGATACTGATACTAAGCAGGAGAGAAAGACTAAGGCATTCTTCATTCTACATGCAGACCTTTACATGGGTTTTCTGGATGTACCCCTCGCCCCCCCTTTTCTCAGCTGTGCCAGGTGACCTCGAGACCATATCCTGCCTGATTTCAACCTCTCTGGAGTAGAAGAGTTATCTGGCTGCACAGGGTGGGAGAGGATCTCTATATACTTTCCACCTTCCAAAATTTTCTGAACATCTCTCCTTTGCTATTTTCCCCTCAATCATAGCTGGGTTTAAGGAGATGGTGGGGGTAAACAAGCACCTTTGTCAATCTGTCATGTCTAACCAGCAGCCCGTGCCTAAATGTTAGTCGAAGGAGCCAATTTCTAGCTCCAGTCTTGCAGCAGTTGCTCACTATGAATGGCTGATAAGTTTTCAAATACTAGAAGCTCAAGTCCACAGTATCGTGAAATGACTAAGAACAAACAATTGCACCAGCAAGTGTTAAATCCTGAGAAGCCACTGCCCGCATTGCAAACTCTGGTGAGCTCTCAATTTGAGCACTAACAAGCCTGTTTGAAAGCCCTGGGAGACAGGCCAAGAAAGAATGTCAAGGTCAGGTGTTCATGAATTCTTGCAGCTAAGCAGCAAGCAATCACTTTAGAGAAATCTCCTTAACTTATCCCTATTTCTTTAAATTATGGATCCCCGCCCTAGAGATTAGAAACCAGGCAGAGTCATTTTGTGGAGAAGGAAAAAGAATCCAATATACTTTTCTTTAAATCCATTATAAAATCATATCTGTTAGGTGACACCAAGGCCCTATGCTTAGTCTGTTTCAGACAAAAACAAATACCTTCAAACTTTATGGGCTTTAGAAGAGAGGGCCAGATATAACCCTAATTCCAGATGATCACAATTGGATGAGAGGGACGGCTTTAATTATGCAAGAACATGGAGGAGAACGTAGCTGAGGTTACCAGGTGGTGCAAAACGCACAAATCAGACACAGAGGAGCCAAGGCATTCCCTGAGGTCATTTTCACCCTCTGTCACTGCGCTACTGGAATTTTATGTGTGGCCTTCGGCTTTCATAGTGGAAGAAATGGACAGGGCTCCAGGGTGGTTATCCCTAAATCCCTAGAGGTAAAGGACAAAGGATTTGGATAATATATAGTTTGCATGAAATCGATATTTGTTTGCAGTACATCTAAAATCAAGTTCCCTGGTTGATGAAATTCGGACCGTGCAATAAAGATTAATTGCTACACACAAAAAAGAAAAAACCCTGGAAACTGCTCACATAATTCAATAAGACATTTTATAAATAAAACTCACTGCAGGGTTTCTTTAAATATCAAAATACTCTAGAGTAAATACGAATTCATAAACCTTGATGCAAACATGATTCCACAGTAACCATCTCTTTCACGAGAGTGAAGAGATTCCCCTGCAGTGCGTTCCACCAGGAGTTTGGAAGGAAAAAGAACACAGTCTTCCAGGCAACACAGCAGATGGAACCGAATGAAACACAGTGGCAACAACAACCCACAATGGAAAGACACACAGAGTTTAAACAAGTAAATACTAATAAACACTACATGTTAACTCGACATGGAAGAAGAGATATTAAGGAAAGACACGGCTTCTGGAATAACAAAATGTGTGTATGTTAGCCCCTCCTCCTTCATTATTAAGACCTGAAATGGATAGTGTTCCTCTTTTGTACCCCAAATCTCTTACTAGGTGATTGATCTAGATACTATTCCTTAGGAGTAATTCAGTCTCAACCATGACATTCTGGCCTCCTGAATCCCTTTTCTTTTTTTCCTGTTGCTGATGGTGAGCTGAGCCTAACTAAGCACTCAGCCTGCTACGGGACTGCTCCACGAGCTGCAGGAAGTGCTGGACGCTGCCTTGGCTGTGTGGGCAATTGCGGTAACCACACAGACAAATTTTAAATGGATTACTGGCAGGATATATAAGGATTATCCTGTCAGAAATCAGCGGAAGTTACACTTATGTTATTCACCCATGGAGAAAGGTCATCTTTTTATATCTCCTTGGCTGGTGCCGTCAGTGTTAACGTAACCTGGAAAACCTAATGTGGTGCTTAATCAAGATGGGAAGTAGGCTACATTTATCCCCTGAAATCTCCTCTTCGTTTAGGTGCACTCAGCGGTACTGTTATTGCTCTTTTGATTTATTTTCACAGAGTAGCAGACATAAACAGAATTATAATTCTAACTTTCATAACAGCTCATCTTGCTAACAAATGAAACATCTCTTCTTTTACTTTCTTGCAAACAAAGGAGATGGGGGAGGATTCCTCCCAGTTTATGTGGTAATGGTAGCTTAAATCGGGCTCTCCCTTGAGCAGACCCTGAGCCCGGGATTTGGAAATAAGTGGTTTCTGAACGATGTGTGATCCAAAGAGACCAGTAAGGCTTCGAAGGAGCAGGACCGGGAAGGCAGCCAAGGCAGGCAAGGGTGCGTTTCAGGGCGCAAGTCCTAGGCCCGGCCTGAGCTTGAGGGGAGCTGAGAGCAGAGATTACACCTTACAGTTTCTCCACCTGGAGGCCACAACAACCTGAGGTTTTGCTCTCTCCCACATCCCTCAGTTGCTGGTTGCAGGATGCCCAGAAGGAAGGAGGAGGGGCTCTTCCGGGCTCCTCTGGCTCTTAATTCTGGCTCCATGGGCAACCCTCCAAAGGTCACAGGTATGAGTTATTAGTGGCAACAAACCAGGAAGCTGGAGGATGGAGCCTAAAGCATCTAGGCAGGGTGCCACTGTATCCTCTGGAAAGGGTATTCATGTTGTGTTGTCTTAACCTGGATCAGAAAGTTGCCCTTCTTCCTGCATCACCGCCTATGGTCCATATCCTATTTGTAGTCTCCCGTGGAGATCTGCTGCTTGACAGTCTCTAAACTCCAGGTTGATATCTCACACTAAACCATCTCTGATCTTGTAGCATGTGCAGCATAAATCATTTTTTATCATCAGCCTGTGTTAAGGGATGCCAGCAAAGCATTTCCCAATGCAAGGGCGAAGGACTAGTTGTGCAGCCTGAGGATGAAAATTCTTCGTGTGTTTTACTGGAGGAAGGGCTGAGAGGGAAGGAGATTGAGTTCGTGGAGACGTGTCCATGTCTGCAAACTGGCCTGGGGCCTGATGCACCGAACCCGTGTCCTGCTGAGTTTGGAGAACACCCAGGCAGCCTCGTGATGCTCTCACAGAGACTTCTCTTCATGGCTCCCAGAGCCTTAGCACAGGGCCTGTGCCGGTTCAGGAGAGAAGACGGGGCAGAGGGTGGAGTGAGTCTTCCTTCCTCGCCGCCACCGAGAACCACAGTTCTATCGTGAATGGAAAAGGTCAGGGGACGGCGGCTTCTGGAACACAGCTTGACCTTTTATGTCCATATGGCATTCTTTGTTTTTCTAAAATAACGAGTCAAATTATAAAAACCAAATTAGACCTTTTTTTACTGATACTAAGCAGAACAATCATTCCAGCCTGCCTGATTTCCCATATGAAAATGCTTATTAATGGAGGGTAATGGCTCTTGTTCCATGAGGTGTTTTCAAAATCCAGGAAAAACTTACAGATAAAGATAACACTTAGGAATAATGAATTATTGATTAGATCCTTGTTTGAACTCTGAAATCTAATGAAAAACAAACTTCTGATATTTGTTCTATTAATTATGAATGGCAAGCCTTCACTCTTTCTGCTGAGAGTATTACAAGTCGGCCCAACTCCCCTGGATTCTTCCCTCCGCACAGGGGCGGGCAGGGAGGTTCTCCTCTGAGTTCGGCTTATGCAGCTCACAAGGCTACCTGTGAGCTTCCAGCTGCCCAAGTAGTTCCCACCCTTCAAGGCCAGCTGAAATGCATTTCCTTGAAGAACAGCTCTGAGGGTTTTCCTATGGAAAGTCATCCTGCCCTCTGATGACTCTTCCGCACCTCCACATCTCCCTTTTGTCCTCTGATCTTCACAGTTAGCTGTGTTCCTATCTCTCAAAGCACACTTTAAGTTTTTATCATTTCCATTGCACCTAAGGCAAAGGCTTTACATGTAGATCTCAAGGCTTTACGTGGTGTGGAGTTGAATTTCTTTGTTTAGAAGAATATTTTGGGTCCCTACAGTGTCCCTGCATTGTACTAGACACTGGGAAAATGTACATAAAAATATGAAAACAGAAGTTCTTGAACTTCAAGCCAATGGGTAAGGAAAACCACTTTTAAAGAATTACATCAGGTTTACTGAAGACTGTAAGAGAGATGAGCACAAAGCACCAAGGGCATACCACAACTGCCTGTGAGAGGGCACGAGGTGTTGTCTCCACTAAAAAAGATAAGGAAGACAAACCCCGGCTGGGTGGCTCCGTTGGCTGGAGCATTGTCTTGTGCACTAAATGGCCGCAGGTTTGATCCCTGGTCAGGGTGTGTACAAGAAGCAATCAATCGACATTTCTCTCTCACATTGATGTTTCTATCTCCCTTTCTTTCTATTTCCCTTCCTCTGTCTCTAAAATCAATAAACATCCTTGGGTGAAGATTTAAAACAAAATATAAAGAAGTTGAGGTTGATGGATGTCATTCTGTAGCCATGAACTCAGTGTGGGAGTCAGATAAGGATCTGACTTAGATAAGGATCAGAGGGCTTGCCCCTCAGAGAGAAGACACAACAGGGACATATGTAGTTTGTCCATCACATGTTTGAGAAAACAGGGACGGAGTCTCTGGATGTAGCCAAGTTTAACTTTGAATGTGGGCAGAACATTCAGACTTGAAATATCCCATGAAACAAATTCAAGGACCAAAATGCATAAAATTCCACCAATATTGATTTCTGTTCCTTTTAATATGGTTCTCTCTAACAAGGCAAATGTTCTTAATATCTGAACATATTAACCTAGTCCCTATTCAGGTGTTCAAAGGTGCTTTTCTTCATATGGAGGAGCCATGATCTTGGTGAAAACACTGGGTAGAAACACTTGAGTGTTTCAAGACATGTGTGAGCAACAAAAGGAGTGAAAAACGAGTGAGTGATGTGGGCCCAGAGAGAATGACAAAATGCAGGCCTTAAATCAAATGCTGGAGTTTTCTGGAAAACAGACAGATGTGTGATAATTTGGGGAACTCCACAGTGAAGAAAATGAAAGAGAATTATATTGGAAGATGCAAAATAACACAAAAACTAAGACACCCCTCTTACAGTAGCTTGGAGAGAAACGAGTAGTGGAAGAAAAACAAAAGTAACTAGGAAAGGACAGATCTGTTCACCATCCCTGAGTAGTTCTCTATGAATGTGTCTTCAGTAAGTGAAGTCCTGTTATTTCTCTTAAGAATTGCTACAGAGCTCATAGCACCAGAGGACCAGTGTTATTCTCCCACAGTCTCTTCCATGGCATTTCATTCTACAAACCCTAAGAGGGCTCCTCCTCACATTTAAATGGCAGGCTGTGATTCTGCCCTTCTCCAAGGGCAGCCCGAGAGAGACGAGAAAGCCATTCCACACTACATCCTCACACTGGCTCTGACGTATCTCAACCTCTTGCTGAGCCCGAAGAATTAGTCACCATGGACTCTTCATTACAACACAGCTAATGAGTAAATAAAATCAAGGGGGAAAAAGATAATTTGGTTAAATATGCACTAGGGATGGAAAAATTGACAGGGACATTCATTCTACTTACAGCAGAGTTGGCTTCAAGTCAAGTCACAGCATGACTAGTTCCGAGCAGCTGCTACACGTAACCATCAAAGGTTTCACTATGAAACTCTACAGCTTGATAAGATGCTGAGAGACCAATCCACCAGGGTACATGCATAGCATCGGCACCAGTTCTTGATCAACTTTACACTAGACGGAAGTCCTTTATGGGTTTCTCCGTAGGTCTCTATTTAAACGCAATTCGACCATGACAGTCAGCAAAGACAGGGGACCCACTGCCCACTTCAAAGCTTCCGTGGGTCTCCTGCAGGGATGCCCTCCTGCTTGGTCTGAGCTCAAAGGCCCCTTTCTCAGGGCAGGATGTTCGGTGAGAAAAGAACCATATGGCACACACGGAACGGACTTCCCAGCAGCATCAAGCTGAGTGCTTTATGACCTGACACATCACTGAAGGCATTCCAGTCAGGGAAGAAACAGTGTATTTGGAGTTTCTTTAAAAAATATAAGACCTATAAAAATCGGACAACACTAGACCAGATCAGCATGTACGTACCTTTCAAATCCATCTGTGAATGTGTTGCTATAGACGTAAGCTATCTTGGTGCTGGGCCAGGCCCAGGGAGAGCTGGCAGCCATCTGGGAAAAGGCAAAACGGGGGTGTTGGCATCTGTCCACGGAAGGCACTGCGTCTCAATCCTCTGTCCTCTCCTCAGACCTCTGATCTCACTTCCGTCTTCCTTGATCTCAGCACACGGCCTTGCCTCTGACTTCCCTGAGAAAACAGAAGACATCAAATAGCCCTTAACTTCCTATCAAAAAAGAATCCCTTTAAATTTACCTGCATCCACATTGAACTTCCCCTTCTTTCCTCTTCCATATTGGCAAAAAAAAAAAATGTCCTTCTCTCAAAGGCTAGTCCCTCCCTGTGTTGTCCAGGTCCCCCTTCTAAGCAACATATCTAATGGCTTCCCCATCTCTACTCACTTCCAGGCAAGTCCATCCAATCCTGTGACTTCAGCAAATTTGTCTGAATGCATGCCTCTTCTGGAGTCCTAGATTACTTAGCTCCAATTGGATGACCCCCTCTCACCAGGAGCTAAACGTGCGAGTCCCCTACCTGAACACCACCTCCCCCTAGTAAAATACACGGCCCTCCATTCAGTTGCTCAAGCCAGTGACCCAGAGAATGTCACCCTTCCCTCCATGTCCAATAAGTTAACAAGTCCCAAAGTATGTCTCAGATCCACTCTCTTCAATTTCATTATCATCCCATAGAACCAACTACAATTATTGCTTACCTGGACTGCCGCAATGGCTTCCTAACACCTCCTGCTTTCATTTTTGCTACGTTCCCCCTGCCAGTGCATTCCCCATAGAGCAGCTTATCTGTTTATTGGTTCTTCTCGAAAGAAAATACCATTCGATTATTCCTTTCCTTGAACCTGCTCAGTGGTGTTTCACTGTGCACAAGTGTTGGCATAAGGCACACGGCTCTGGAGCTGGCCCCACGAACCACTCCTGACTCTTCTCTTGCCTCCCTGCCAATTCCCTCAGTGGCCTTCTCTCCAGTCCTTGAATAGGCCTGGCTTCTCCTCACATCAAGCACCCAAGGGAAGACATCATCCTCACTGTTTGCCTAAGTCCCATTCATCTTTAAACGAAATCCTTTTAAAAAAATCCTCCCTAGTTTTCATTTCCTTACTCCTCACCTTCTAAGATCTTACTCTTGGAATACTTTCTATTTTTTATTCCTTATGTCATCAAAATTACATTGTCATTTTTGTCTATGGTGTTTATCTAGTACATAGCTTGGCAAAAAGTAGATGCTCAATAAAAATTTGAATGATGAATGAATGGATGGATGAAAAAAGCATTTTGTTCCTAAGTACCACTTTTGTAGTTAGCAATTTGGAATACATTAAAAAAAAACCTCAAACAGCAATTTACTATTAGGACTAAAGTTTAAAAAGATCACCATTCTTCTTAAGAATCTTTCCTTTCATTAAGCACCAAGCCAAGTTCTACCAGGAATCAGTGATGTGACCATCACAGTAAAATCTTTGTTTCCCACTAAGGACAATGAGAACGGGGCATCCCACGATATGAGATGCCAAACAATGCCCAATATCATTCTGGAACGTTGTTTTTTTTCTCCTTTGACCAGGTTTTTGATCAGTCAACAATGGAGACGATCTCAACAACATATTTTTCTAGTTTAAATGCTAGAAAGAGCATTGGCGATTTCTCTAATTCATCACAGTAATTTATCTCAATGTGTGGTTCCCAGAACACTGGCATCAAAATAACAAGGAAAGCTTATCATCCAGGCCCACCTCAGCGGTACTGCAGGTTCAGCTCCACACCAGCACAACATAGCAAGTGCCACAACGAAGCAGCTGTGTTCCTTTTTTGCTGGTGGAGGGCCTTGCCTTCAGTTTACAAATAGCATCTGTAAGGCACAACAAAGCAAAGCACAGTAAAACGAGGAGTACCTGTATAAAAGAAAGACCGCACATCCCACCCACAACCTACAGTGGCCTGTGGGGAGAGCATCAGATGGTAATACTCACTCAGGTGATCCGTCTGCCCTTGGACTGGAGAGCAAGTGACTGCAAGTCATCAGCCTCTGCAGAAGGGGATATGAAAGTTGTATCCACTGGGCAGTTTCTCAATTCAATTTGTTTTGTACCATCGTAGAGCTATAAAATATAACTAAATTTAGGTTTTATTTTGGTTTTTTTAGAATGAGGAATGTGCCGTTTTTTTCCTGTCATGAGTAGACCTAATGCCATTATTTCCAGCACTGAGATGAAAGATTGTTAGAGGCTGGGACATGGGGCTGGACACACACCTGGAGGCAGAGATCCAGTCTCAGGGCAGGAAATATGTGCAGTTCTGCAGGCTGGATATAGAACCTATCAGGAAGAGACAATAGTACATTGAGCAATGGGAAGTGATACGCAAGAGCTTAGGGTCTTAATAGATATAAAGCCCAGTGACAGGAAATGGCAAGCAGGAACTATTTGGAGATAGATCCAGAAACTGTCAGGAAATCAAGTGGAAGGGCAGGTGTCACATATTTAATCAAGAATCTGATACAGGCCCTTGATCTCCAGCAGTCTTCAAAAGTATTTAAAAGTTCTGCCTAACAAGCTAACCTACATGATCTTTACAGAGCAGTGAGCTGAGCAACTTACATAAAACCAGTGGGTTCATCAGTGAAGTTTCAGATTAATTACTACAAGGCAGTTTATTTACAAAGTATTTGTAATACAAAAAATGTATTTACCTATAATACATTTTATGGATTGTGCAAGTATATATAATTAATTATAACAAAAATGTTTATAAGAGTCATATTTACAACAAACGTTATAGATAAAGGTTATTTCTGTGGGTTTAAAAATCAATGAAGCGACTTCAAGGAGAAGAAATAATTCATGATAACAAGAAACAGGCCATGAAGAGACTTAACCCTGAATAAGACCTTGCCCACCCCTCACCCCAGGTGCTCTTTGTTGATGTGCTTTGGCTGCCACTGCTTCAGCATCGAGCCTCTCTGTTCCTTATTGTGCGGGAAGTGGTAATAGCCAGATTCTTTCCTCCAAAGACCGCTAATCAAATACTATTGTGACTATAGCTGTTTGTTTTTAACCAAGCTTGAGCCTCAGTTTGAGGCTCAGAACCCTGTGTCTATGTCAATTACTATCATGCACTCTGCTTTTAAGGAGACTTACAAGAGCAAGACAAGGCCCTGGATCTAGAAGGACCAATTATATGCTCAGTCTAACTAGACAAGAGGCTGAGCACAGGGGCCAGACATGAAATGCAGTTACCACAACAAGGATATCAAAGGTAAGACTACAACCCAAGGAAAAGGCAGAGGTCCACTCATCAGAGCTAGAATCCACCATCACAGCAGGGCTATAAAAGCAGTTCAATTTTGAGCCCAGATTGTTAAGCTAAAACTTAAGAGTCCCACCTGCCTAATGTCAAACTACTTGTAGAAATTCAGACAGGGATTGATCTTAACAGAATCAGGCAGACCCAAGCACTTTTCTCATGCCATCTAATATTATAATCAAAGGAAATATAAAACCTTATGTAATAAATTGAGTGTGCATGCCACACACACACACACACACCCAGGCACAAAACTCAGGTCATAAAGACCAGTTGAGATGGGGGTCCACCATGCCCTGTCCCTTTAAGCCGGTACAGAACGTCCATCAACCATAATGCCCCAACAGGCAAGCCCTGGACACAATGCAACTGCCTAGGTCCCTCACTTTCCACTCAAATTTTTGCCTTACTTCTGACACCTGTTCAGTCTTAAATCTAGTTTTCAACACTGAACCTGACCTCTGGACTTGTTTGAGCTGATGCCCTGACTTGCCATCATTCTGTCCTATCTCACACTTTCTTCAGGTAAAACATTATGCCCCTGGGAATATAACTGGTCAGTTAGGCCAGTTCTAGCCTTTGATGAAGGAGGTTCGGAAGTAAGAGGAACAGATATCCCAAAAAGAACAGACACAAAATAATGGACCCAAGTGGAATCCAAGACCAAGCAGGAGCACAGAGCCAGAGGGACAATAACCTTGTATGTCCTGGCGCAGCAACTGTCAGCCCCTTCCACCCTGTGGCGTACATAAACTAATTACTAAAGTTTTGCGGCACACCAAAAAATATTTTCTTTGCTGGTCTGACAAGAAAAAAGGTATGATTTTGATTTATTCACACCAGACAGCTACTTTTGTGTTGGCTGTTGTCATTTTTTAATTTGATACTCTAAGGGAAAAAAGGTCAGTGCCCCTGACTAAATAGCCAGGTATTGCATGTTTAAAAATTCTTGCAGCACACTGGTTGAAAACTGCTGACCTAGAGTCTAGGAGTGGCTGTGGATCTGGGACAGGGCTGCCAGTGGAGCACAGGTCCCAGACACCTTGGTAAAATGGTGTCCCTGGAATCCTTCTGTCAGTTGGAAGAATACCTATGAGAAAATGATGTAAAAAATATGAAGCTGGTACATCCTGTGCATCAATCATACAGCATACATCTGCTGCCCACAGAATTTGCTTTCAGGAACCCATCCTTCTTCCATTCTTAATCTTCTGGCATGGGTGGGGTTAGCCTTACCCCAGTTTCCCTGGATGAACCCAAATTTTTGTTTTAATCAATTGCTTTATTTCATCTTCCCAGTTGCACAGATTGATTTATGAATGTGTGTTTAACAAAATCGAAGTCACGAGAGTCAAGCATCTATATGTGGGAGCTTCTGAGAAATAGACCCAGTGTAGAAGAAACCCTCTTTTGAACCCCAGACCCCCTGGACCATGAAGTGTGGGGATATGAGGCCTCCCCTCCCCACCAATAAGTGAGAGCCTGGGGGAGCAAGGGGGCAATCACTGGGAGCTGAGGGAGGAAAACGAGACCACAGAGAACAGCAGGCAGACATAAAGTAGACTCTTGGTGATATCATCTGACTCTCTGATTCAAAAGTGTCCAAAACCAACATCACCTCTGAACTTTTTAGTCATGTCAGCCAGTGCAGCTTTTTGCTTAAGCCAGTCTGAGTTGGGTTTTTCTGTCTTTTGTAAGTGAAGCATGTGTAACCAGACTCTGCTTACTTATTGTTGAAGATGTTCTTTGTGTCAGGCACTCTGATAAGCGGTGTGGGTTCTGTGACAGATGAAACAGGCTTGGCCCCAGCCCTTGTGGATTTGTCTCATGTAGGGAAGGAGACACAACCCAAAGAAACACCCCAGTAAACATGTGAGTATAACTGGTGGTTAAGTCCTAGGAAAGTAAAAAACTGAGGTATATTACTCAGAATAAATAAGATGAGAAACAATTTAATTGCCAGGAGGAGAAGTGATACTTCAGCCTGGAGAAGGCAGTGGGTTGGCCAGGTGAAGTATGAGAAAGAGCCCACCGGGCGGAAGGCATGTTTCCCCTCCTCTGACCTTCCTAACCCCGTTGGTTAGCGCAACGCACTTCTCACAGAGCTAGTAGCATCCACTCTAGTTAGCAAAAGTTCACGTATCAGACTAGCAAGTTCTACTGTTTCCTGTCCCTCACATAACCCACCATCGGCATGTCTGCATTAGAGCTACCCCAGTAACTGGTTTATTCACATTGATTACCACCACACCAGTAAGGGGTCCTACAGTTTTGAAGCTCAGGCATAGGCCTGAGGTGCATAAGCTTGATGGTCAATGGCTGGTTTCCTCATTTGCATACAGCTTCCCTACTGATAACACCAGTAACAAAGGAGAAAGCAACAACCCAGGAGAGTAGACGTATCTGAACCATTCAGTCTAAATCAACTCTCAGCTCCATTGGATTGAACACCAGCTAATGTCCTAGGCCATTTCTGTAGCAGTTGCCAAAACATGAATATTCTATAGCCTCCTGTTCCTCATTTTAGCATTTTTTCCCCAGTGTGTCCCTTGAATTCAGTGAACATAATCTATATTCCCTCCCTCCAATACAATAGACGACCTTCTGGTCTCTGCCTCTCAACAGATAACATATTTGAAAACCCCAAGGTAAAACAAGCACTTGGCTTTCTAGGACCTGGGGAGTCAGTGTGTCCCGGGGCAATGGGACTAGAGAGACCAGCAGGTGCCAGATACTGTCCCACTGTAGAGACCACATTGAGAACTCTGCACATTATCCTGTGCCCATAGGAACCCATTAAATAAAGGGTGTTAAACATGGAATGAGATAAGCTTGCCTTTTAAAAATCACTGATAGAGTATTTCTGCTAAATCAAAAACCAACCAGGGCATTAGTTTCCTTTGAGCTCATCTGAGAGGTGATAAACAGGTTCCACAAACCAAAGTGAGAACAGGTCCAGAAACTGGAAACCGTGTCTTGCCGCTTTAAAAAGCTGAAAAGGGAAGAGTGTACTTTATTTTACAGGGGAAAAAAATAGTTCTGCCTTGGAGCTCTGCAGGGAACACGGCCACAAAAGACCCAAAGTTCTGCTGCAGCTTTACGACTAGGATGGGCACCAGTCTTTCCACTCCCAGCACTTGGCACATGACACGTACAAGTGAGTGGGGGATAAGATCGAGTGTCCCGATCAGAACCTGCCACACAGATCTTGAAGAACATGTCAGGAATATGTCCCTTTCCATAGGTAGGATAGTTCTGGACTTGAGGAAGTTAAATTTAATCTGAGCATTATTTTCTAAATGTCACTTCTCATTGTCTAGTCCATTTCATTGCTACAGGCACAAATCATTTTTAATAATGAGCAATATGCAGGGTAAAGAACAATTATAGTCCAGAGGTCATACACATCAAAGGAATTACACAGATAAAATCCCTGAAGCAAGTCCACAAATCCATAAGATGGAAAATTTAATTTCCTTAAAATGTCACCAATTCATCATCTCCAATTTCTGAGCTAAGTAACAGCAGCTCCAGAGCGCATAATATGGACCCCAGGCACCGGTTCGCCCAGCATGTGGTGCTGAGACCCTTTCCCTCCAAATCTAGGTTTCACTGCTCCTTAAAGTTCTAGGTTCTGGCTAAGTGCATTAGTAATAAGCCAGCAATTCCCCCCAAACAAAGTCTTGTTTGAAGTGCAACAGGCTTTGCTGCTTCAAAGCCTTAAGCCAATTTTATTTAATTTCTGGGGTATAACATAGAAGGTAGCAAACTCTAATTGAGCCCCCCCCCCCTTTTTTAAGCTAACAGCCCTATTCAGGGTGTCTAATGTACCTAAGCATAGCCCTTGAGCTTCATGTATTTCCATTACTGTACTTCCAAAATGACACTGCGACGGTCCCCAGAATCATTAAAATGCCTCCTTTTGAAGAAGGTTATGGAAATCCATTACTATAATGTGTTTTTCCCTACTACCCTTCTGGTATAGGTTGCTGTCCCCTTGGGCCAGAATTTAAAATTATTACATTAGAAATTCTGACTTAATGAGTGAATTAATCTTCCTTTTTAAGGGAAAATTATTAATGCTATGTTTTTTTAATGAATTTTATGTTTTACAATAATATAACCAGTTTATATATGTTAGCTTTTAGAAGTAAGTGCTTTCCTATTTCCTAAAACAAGGGTATCTGGAAACCCATCCAGGACTTGTGCCAATTGCTGCTGGTATGTTTTTCCACTGGGTTAGCCTAACGGGAGATCATTCTGCTAACAAGAGTTGCATCAGTCAAGGAAGAACATATCTCTATTTTGTGTCCTGGTAGTTATTTCTGCATTTTAGAGACATAGACCTCATTATCAGTTTACTTGGTGTAAACCTGCAGAGTATAGGCATACCTTAGAGGTACTGCGTGTCTGGTTCCAGAGCACGCAAATAAAGCGAGTGCCACCATAAAGTGAATTGTAATCATTTTGCTGATGGAGGAAGGGTCTAGCCTTCAATCTGCAAAATACGTAACATCTGTGAAGCACAACAGAAAGAGGTATGCTTGTACATCCTAGAATCGGTGTTTCTTTCTTCTCTCTCTCTCTCTCTCTTTTCCAAGATATTGTAGGAAAGGCGAGTGGCAGCTGCAGGTGTTATGCTAATCTCAGCCATCAGAGCCTCTCCCAGTTGCTCTCGAATGCAGTTGGGGATCCCACGGCTACAACCAGCCGCAGCCCTTGGAAACATGGGGGTTAGCTGGGGTCTGTGTTTCCTACACATGTCCCTAACGTTGCTTTTACCCCACTCCCATCCTGCCCCCTGCATAAGATAAGAGATCACCTCTAGAGACAGCAGGGTCCTTCCCTGTATGTTGGGATGAATGCTAAAAAATAAATCACATAAAATTAGGATTTCTAATTGTTTTTCTCAAAACACCCAATAATCATCAACTTAAACATAACTTGTAATCATAAATTAAATTCAACTACTTTCCAAGGTTAGCCTTTCCAAGGGTCATAACTGTCAGAAACATTTGGATTTTGTTCTTATTTTAGAGTATTAAATGACAACGTGAGTCAGGATACTGAGCCCCGTGTAGAAGAAAGAGGGGAGAGAATGATGGAGAGACACACAGGGGGCTTTAAACATAACAGTAATGTGTTATTTCTTAAGCTGGGTACCAGGTACATGGATGCTCATAGTATCATTAACCTTTATAAAGACTATTTTGTAACTACTCGATATTTTGTAAAACCAGTTTTTCCATATTTTATTTTATGTATTTTAAAATAAATTTTATTGATTATGCTATGATAGTTGTCACAGTTATCTCCTCCCCTGTGGCCCCCTCCACCTGATACCCTCATGCTCTCCAGCAATCCACCGCTTAGTTCGTGTCTGTGGGTCGTACATGTAAGTTCTTTGGCTTTTCCATTTCCTACACTACCCTTAACCTCCCCCTGTCCATTTTGTACCTACCATTTATGCTTCTTATTCCCTGTACCTTTCCCCCCATTCCCCGCCTTCCCCAGTTTTGAAAACAAAGCAAACTACACAGTGTCTCTTTCCAATTCCACCCTTAAATTATTACACCCTAATTGAAGCAAATCTGTGACATCTGTCAAGATTATTGATACTTTCAGGAAAACTGTACAGGAATAATGTTGCCTTTCAAAAGACTTTTGTCCAAAGTTTCTATAAGACACTATTGGAACAATACCAGGAAATAATACTATCAACATTAGAAGGAAACTGTTACTCTTCATATCAAAAATATATCTTTAATAAACATCAGGCACCCTCCACTTCACACAGCAAACATCCGTGTACTGCACACCTTCTGGGTAGTGCACCTGGTATGTGTACTAGTGCAAACACAGAGACAAAAACAGTCTCTGCCTTCAGGGAGCTCACAGTCTAACAGGGAAGGAAGACAGAGGTATGAGCCGTTGACCTAACACAGCTAACATTAAGTGAGTGACAAGCAGGAGTGGCGTCAGCATGCTACGGGGTTGAGTAAAGAAGTGGACTGAGGTCTCCCTCGGCAAACTGCCTTTTAAAGATTACTTCGCAGTGGTCTAGGGTCAGCCCCTCGCCCTCACAGCTCCAGAGCTGGACTTGACTGATGCCCCAGAGTTTGTCAGATTCAGAGACAATGACTCACACTCACCAACTCCCAAAAGGCTAAAAAATATGAATCAAATGCCAAGTTATAAATTTACAATAAGAATTATAACTGCTGGGGAGAGCAGATGTCCACGTTGCCCAGCCAGTGCGCATCCCGCCCCACAGACAAGCTAAGTGGGACACAAGAAGTCAGAAAAAGGGAAGCCAGGGATACAGTTGCAACATTTTTAGCAAGTGCCATTTCAATAACATGATGAGCCCAGTTGCACAAAAGGGGCACGCTGCAGGGATGACCACACATTCCCATAGTCCTAGCAGGACACCTGCTGCTCTGGGTTGGACCAGAATGAGCACGGCCAGAGTCTGCCCCCCCATTCCTCCTTTCTGGGTGCTTCCAGTGCTGACCACATGCTTTTACATTGTCTCCTTTCTCTGGTTTATTAAAAAAAAAAAAAACAACCTTGAACCATGTTAAGAAGCAAGTCTTTCAGTGGTGAACTATTCTGCATCTTTGCCTAGCTGTCCCCTTTTCTGAAATTAGTGTAGAAGGTAATTCTCAGGCTGCTCTTTCAATGGCACATGAGAATGACTGGGTTCAGGGCCCTGCAGAAGGAGATGAGGCTGGCTCTGGAAGTCCGGGGCAGATCACACAGTTTCTCCAACAACTTGAGCACTATTTAAAGGGATGGCAAGCCACTGAAGACTTTCAGGAAGAGGAATGACCTAGTTCACCTTAGAATGCAACCATCTCCTCAAACTCCTATGAAACGCATGTTGTAGGAAAATATTTTGTAATAACTGTGACATCCAGATGCACTTCATTCAAGGGGACATCCTTTTAAAAGAGCACACTCAAAGGGTACAATTACGGGTGTCTTCTCAAAGAGGAGTTAAAACATACTAAAAAAACCCAAATTATGTTACCTATCAGTGAGAAAATGAATGTGTCAGTTGGATTTTTCTCATTGTTTTGGGTTTGGTCACTAAACCTTAATTTCTAGACCAAAGCTGTCCAGTGGCTTTATAAATATATGCAATCCACCTTTGTAATCGAAAATATTCTAGTGGCCACATTAAAAATGCAAAAAGAAACCGGTACACTTAAATTTAACTGTAAATTGTATTTAATCCCATATATCCAAAATATTACTGTATATGTAATGAATATGAAAATTTGTTTCTGAGATATTTTGCCTTTCCTCATATCAAGTTTTATAAACCCAACATGCATTTTTGTTCTCAGCAGCTGCATGCCGCAAGTGGCTGCCATATTGGGTAGCAGAGCCTGACTGCTGCCAGCTGCGAGGTGTCCCCACTGTCAGACAGAGTCGCCTTGCAGAGAGACTGAAGATTGCTCATGGCTGCAGAGAGTAACTGAGGGATTACAACATTTAATATGATCTATTTTCCCTTGTAGGAAGAGCAAGAAGAAGAGAACGTTAGATTCGCTTAGAGCAGCTCAGAGGTTCACTTGCAGCTGCCTAATTAGAAAAGCCAGATCTCTACAAATATCTTCTTCCTTTGGAAGAGTTTTTTGTTTTGTTATTTTAATTCTCACCCGAGGATAGGTTTTTATTGCTTTGAGAGGGAGAGTGTATGTGTGTGTGAGAGAGAAATACCAATGTGAGAGAGACGCATCCATCGTTAGCCTCCCGTCCATGCTCCAACTGGATACGGAACCCATGACCTTTGGTGTGTGGGACCACGTTCCAATCAGCTGAGCCACCTGGCCTGGACCCATTGGAAGTGTTTTAAAAATGCAAAAAAAATTTCTTCTTAGCCTGGGTTTCCATAACTCTACTTGAGACATTCAGGTTTAAAGGCAGCCTTTGCATGTTAAATTACTCTCAAACTGTTATTCAAAAAATCTCCACTGGAGAAAGATCCATTCTACCTTAATGCTCCTGATTCCCAACACTACTTAGAGGTGAGAGAGAGAAAAGCTTAGCTCACCAATTCCACACACATTGCAGTTATTTTAGACAATCCGATACACGTATATCTTTATATCCCCCATGTAGTAGCTCCATTCCTGGTCAGCTGCAAAGGAAATGACACTCACAGGTAGTTCTACCCTCTCAGGAGGAGGGAAGAGTTGGGGTAAACAGTGACTCCCCTTGTTTTTCTACCTGAATTATCATCATACCCCCTGTTAATGTGGCCTTTGGTTAATTTTATTATTTTATTACTAGGCCAGCTGTAAGAATTAAAGAAGGGCAGAAGGGGGGGAAGTCTACCGTACCCCACAGGAGGTAGAAAGGAGGAGAGGGCTCTGGCTTTATGTATGTGATGATGGGGGAAGGGCATTCTACTCTCAACTGGGGTGAGCTTTATGCTAAAGGGCCATTAGAGAACACAGGAGTTTACCACCCTAAGGATGAATTATCTCCAGATGGTGTACATGAGAAATGTGTCTTCTTCCTATTTGTAAACAAAACCTTTCTCAGCAAAATCTTTGCTAAAAGAAAGGGGTCCTGGAAATAAAGTCTGAACCACCAGCAGCAGCGCCAGATGGAGAAGACACACATGGTGGGGATAAAGGGCTCTAGTATGCATTATGTTTTGGGGAAAAAGATGTAAAGTATTTGAAAGACTCTGTATCCGTTACAGATAAGGGAGGCGGGAAATAAAGGCAGGGGCAGTTCTAGGATCGGGGAACAGTTTGGGCAGGAAAGAAATATTTACTACTTTTGATTGGTTGTGGTCAACAGTCCAGAAAGTTCACGCATAAGCAGGATACAGTGGCATCTGGTGGTCAGCTGCTCCTTTTCAGACAGCTGCAGGGAAGTCGACTCCAAGTTCCAGCAGACATTCAGGAGCACGAGCAGTCTTTTTTGTGAGCAGGCCCACAGCTACTGACTGGTTAATTGCTCTTGTTCTCTTTCTCTCTGGCTTGCAATAATTTAATTTAGGACATCTCAGGGTTTTCCTCACATCACTATCGACATATTTGACTCTAGTTCTCGCAACGTAAAACCTTGCTCTTATTGTATTGAGAATACTCCCCTCTCTCCTGCCCTGAATCACATAACACACTTGTCCACTTTTCTTTGGATCCATGTTTCCAGTGACTTTAATCGCTAGGGTTCTCCCCTCACACTGTTCTGAAAAACCTAGGGATTTCAGCTCTCTCTGCCACACTTCCAGAAAAATAAAAACTTTTTAACTTGAGATAATTTCAGCATAGGTCTGTTTTCTGTAATTTAAAGAGGTCTGATCAGAATAATCCACATTGAAATTTACTTGTTTTCTTCCCTCTAGGAAATAGCCATTACAACCAAATCATTAACTTCCAAAGCCACATACTAACATAGCAGAATAAAGTAAGATCTTTTGAAATTTTACAGGTACTGAGTCATGACCCAATAAAACAAAGTAATAGCTGGTTTATCCGGCATTACTGTGGAATTAGTTACTTTCCCAGCAGATACCCTAAGAACTAAAACCTTGCTATTTAAACTTAAAATCTGTACCAAAACCCATAACAAGGTGTAGTCCAGTAATGCTTCAAAAAGCCAAAGAGTGGGCAGGCTGGATGCTTCTGCAGCCGTGAGTCCAATTTTTTTCTGTCCCTGTGTCCTGCTCTCCTGTCAGGCTATGGGTCAATGTGTCTTCTGCTTCTCAGAGCATTTAAAAAATGCATCCTTTTCCCACCTTACATACATTGTATAGCTTCTAATTTGGGCCAGGTGGAACAGCCTCACTTCCATATTGGTTAAAATTCTCTATATGTTAACAGAACTAGTCATAGAAATTGAGGGACCCACCTGCAAATATGCAGTGTGAGCTCAGGGAGCGTGAACATTTTGTGCTATTAGAACGTTGGGGCACCTCTTTTGTCCTGTAAGGATTTTTGCTCAGTTGTTAATTTTTTCTAGCTAGTGAAAATTGCTACATAGCAGGTCTTAAATAAACAAGAAGTTGCTATTATTCAGCAAAATGATCTTTGTCATTTTTTTACCCTATTATACAGGCTAAGACTGCCACCACTGTAAACTGCCAGAAATACTTTGGGGATGTATGGGGTATATATATATCAATGAGAGGTAGTCATTCACATTTCTGAGTGATATATCCTAATAAGCAAAAAGGATGTTGTTAAGCAAAGAAGTGATTTGTTCTAGTTAATTTACTTTAATTCATGTAATATACTAGGCATTTTCTAACCATAATATTTAAATAGAGCAGACAGGAAGAACAACCTTTGATGACCAAAGATGTTTTATTGGAAACCGCTGTTTTCATGACGCAGCTCAGTTGCCATAGACTAGGAGGTGGGGCTGGGTGTGCATTAGCATCTTATCTCCAGGAGGCTGTAAAGGATGTGAAATGAAAATAAGTCCCTTCCAACAGCTGATTTATTAATTATATCTTTTTCATAGGAGGAATTGCTCATTGTGGCTTTTGCTTCCGGTTATTTGCTCAGGCAAACCAAAGTTGTACTGCAACGGAAAATAAGCCTCCGTCTTCTCTAGGTCTCATGGAAGGCAGAGTGAATCTTCTTGCCAGATGTGAACTGAAGTTAGACAAAGCCTGCTTTTCTGCATTGATCTGAGAGAACAGGAGTTGAGGGAGGAGGGAAGTTAGTCACACAACCAATAAATTGTCTATTATCTACACAGTGGGGTTGACAATGTAAATATATCAGTGTTTCCAGATTTTTTCGGCTAAAGAATCAACATAAAGAAAAATTTTTAGTAAAAGTAGTTTCCTTTCTAATTTTACAACAGTGAAATTGTGATTGTTATAAAAGATGCACAGAACATAAAATGATAGAAAGGAAAAGTAAAATCACCTAGCTTTCATAAATAACTGCCAACATTAATATTAGCAACTGTTGACATTTAACAAATAGATGTACATTAAAATTTTATACCTTCTTATAAATGTCACTTAATTCTATGACATAGACAACAATTCCATTTCAATAAATGAAGACACACCTCAGGGGATTCATTGTGACTGGAGAGAAATCAAGACAGAGCTCTAATTTCTTATCTATTGACACTCTAGGCATTTCCAATATATTGTTCTATAAATAACTCCATGGCAAACAATCTATACCTATTGATCACATCTTGAATTACTCCTTCAGGGAAGATGCAAAAAGGGAAAATAGCTGAGTAAAAGTTTATATACATTTACTTTTTTTTCCACTTTTTTACTTCCTGTTTCTGAGTGTAGAATTTGTATATGCCTGTTGGGTGTTTTATTTTTCCCAATACGTCCTACACTCCCTCACGCTCTAGCACCCACTTGCAGGACTCCGTGCTCTGATGATGTTTCTGCTCCCCTCCTACCACATTTCTGTGCCGACCCCTCATGTCTTCCTGTCGGACTGAAACGGACTGTAACACCAGTTCCTCAAATGTGGTATCTCTACTCGGACTGTCCTTACTTCCAGCACTGATACAGCCTCCTTCCCTGCATGTGCTTGTTTTCATTCTTTTCTGGTCGGCTAGGGTAACACTCAATGCTGTGCTCCTGTCTGGGAGTCCTGAGGAATCTGGTCTGACTTGTTCGACCATAAGTAAATGGGACTTTATAACTGGGGGGAAAACATGCCTGAATGTTAAATTTAATATAACATATTGCAACTTTACACAGAAGAGACTTGACTATTAAATTTTTTTTGGTAGGAGAGTAGAAGAACAAAATCAACTTCTCCCATGTCAAATGAAAAGAAAAAAAAACCCACTTTGTAATAACTGATTTTTTTTATTGTTATACACTAGCTTTTTACCTACCATAAAAACAACTGGCGTAGTAATATTTTTATCTTAAATATATGTGCATTTAAGAGCAATAACAGTTGTGTTGATTTGTTATCTGTTATTCTATAGCACCAACTATTCTATCCCAAAATACTGTTTTCCAAAGTTAGATGCTGCAGTTGATGAACAGAATGACAGAACATGTCAAATTGCTTCTTTATGTGCTTAATATCACAGCATTTGGTTTACTTAACTATAGGTCTTTAAAAGAAATTTGTTTTCAGTTAAATTTAGGGCTGTGTGGAAAAGGGCATGACAAATTATGTTTTCTGAAAATGGTTGCAATAATATCTTTAGCTTCACAGGCTCCTGTCTAACCTTGATACCCCCTCAGCAGGAAGTAGGGCCTATTTGTCATCACTTTGAGCCTGACTGAACCCCTGTGATTTCCTCAGAAAACAGAATGTTGTGGCGATGGAAGAGGACTTGACCTGGGGCAGTGAACACACAATAAAGGGATGATGTGCTGTGGCACTGTGCACCTAAAACCCATATAGTTTTGTTAACCTGTGTCACCCCAATTAATTCAATAAAAAGAAAAATATAGAATGCCGTGGAAATGACATGTATGACTTCTAAGGCTAGGGTAGAAAAGGTGACAGAGCTTCTGCCTGGCTTTTTCTCTGGAGACTCTCGTCCTTGGAAACTAGCCACCACGCTGTGAGGAAGCCCAAGTTACAAAGAGAAGCCACATGTAGGTGTCCTGGCTGAAGTCCCAGCCAAGAGCCAGCATCAACCACCAGATGGGTGAGTGTTGACACACCTTCAGAGGATTCCAGCCCCTAGCTAACAAATCACCCTCAGCCTTGGAGTCCTGTAGCTGAAGCCACAGGCACTGCGGAGCACAGGCAAACCTGCTGTGCCCTGCCCAAATTTCTGGTCCACAGAATCCTTGAGCCTAATAAATGGTTACATTATACTAAACTTTAAGATACTTTGTTATGCAACAGTTGATCATTAGAACAGAAGGACGGAGAAGGAGAAAACCAAATCTTTGCATGGTAACTAAGAATTAATTTCTCTACCAATACACAGAATTCAATTAGAGTCCCTTTTTTTTTCTCCAGATTACAGACTAGCTCAAAAATTCCCATTGTCAGATGAGAAGGAGGTACAATATCTCTCCCTGTGGAGTCCCCCTCTCCCTTGGTTTTTTACACAACCTTGTTTGTCTAGGACTGTCTGCCTTCCAAACCTGAGAAGAATGCTAGCATCTCATTCGTTCCTTGCTGATTTTACTTCCTTGGCTTCTCATGGCTGAGTAGTACTGCTGTCCAAATCTGCAGGCACACTCCATGTGATGTCTCAACGGCCCAGCTCCCAAACACAGCCTGTAAGAAGGAACTAGTACACATATAAATCCACTCCTTCTGGGCCACATTCAAATGGAGATCCCCATGTAACTTCCAGAATGGTGCAGTCCCACACACCGCCATCCCCACCAGTGAGGAGGGTGCCCACCCCTCCTTTGACCCATGTAACTGTCACAAAGGAAGGGGGAAAGGTTTTTCTATAAAGGAAACAGACCACAAGATTTTGACTATTAAATAAGAGCATTTGGCTAAGGAAACTCACTTTGTTGCTATATATTCTTTCTAAGACATACACTTAGATTAACTTATACTAGGGTATACACTTAGATTAATTCATAATATGGTACAAAAATTGGCTGCTTTGAGTGAGTGGCACTCTTGACTTTTGGCAAAAATACTCAGAGAAAACAGGAAGAAAATTTCTCAGAGAAGTTTACAGAGTAACATAACCACGGTGTCACCCAGTTGTGGGGCACAATCCTGTGCACCACAGAATGTAGAAGGTAGGGTGCACACCAAGGCTGGCTCCCTCATCCATTATTATGTCTCTCCCTCTCTCTCTCTCTCTCTCTCCCCCTCTCTCTCTCTCTCCCCCCACCCCCCCCCCCCCTCTCCCTCTCTCTCGGTAAACTACTGTTTCAGTTAATATAATTGGTTATCAACTAGGAAACCAAAAAGTAAACAGTCCACCCACTCTTTTGAAGATGATGCGTAAGTAATCCTGTAACCTAATAACCCCCACCCACTCCATTATAAGTCAGCAGTCATTAAGCTCCATGCACGAGCCAGTGCTGGAAGTGGCATGTGACAGAGACGGTTTAGGTCATCAAGGAGCCTGCACTACAAATAGAAGGAAGAGCTACATTTTACCATTGCAAGTCGGTACAAGTATCGGTAAGTAAGTTATAATTATCATTAAATAAATCATACCACAGAGTCCAACAGCAAAAAAAGAAAGGTAATCATGGTCTTCCTTCAACATTTTCCTTTCTTATTTGGAATCCGGGATAATATCAGAAATATTCACAAAAATAGGGTCACAGGCAAGAATATGGCCAAACAAGAAATGGCCTTCTTTGAATAATGAGATACCAGAAATAATCAGAAAAAAAAACAAAAAATAAACCCTCCCAAAACCCTTTTTTTTTCAGTTCTATTTCCTAACACCCAATAAATGAATTTTTTAAAAATGTAACCCCCTGCACAGCCCTGGCTCTATTCAGCCATCTGGTCTCCAGACAACAGCCAGCAGAAACTCTTCCAGTGTTGGAAAGTACGCCTGAGATGAAGGGGTTGTGGACTGCCTTAAAATAAGCCTCTCACCTCCATTTTATCACACCACAACAAACATAAACCTTTCAAAACAATTTATAAGACATTATTTGAATATTGCAATTCATATGTAGTTGTTTCTACCTTCTTTCTATATGTAAAAGTGTCTTATTCCATTTAATGAAATGGGTCATTGTTTTTTCCTTTGCATTTCAGTCCAGTAAATGTCTTAAGTACAAGCTGTATGTCAGATGTGATGTTACTGCTAGAGTAGAAAGACAAATTAAGCTGATAACTTTCATAAAATGCAATCAAACAATAAAAATTAATTACCAGAAAAAAAAATCATGCTCTTGGATGTCACAGCCATGACAAATTGCTGTAAACAATTTCTAATGTCAAATTTCTAAAAACACTTGGCCATCCAGCAGCTTTATTGAGATTAATTCCCAGTAGTCACTGGCTGGAGACTGATTCTAGGGATAACTCACCCCAGAACTTCTGGTCTTCCCTGAATATGGGTTGAGCATGCTCCAAAGATCAGAGACACCTTCAGGCCAGAGCTGCTCACCCCCACCATTAGAATTTAAAGGGTCAGGATACACAGGAAAAGTGGGTACTCAGACGATACATCAGGGTTCTAACAGCACCTGCTACATCTATTGACCACATTTCAGAAAAAACTCTTAGGAAACACTGTTTGTAATTCATACTGAAATCATACAATATTCATAAAAAGATGTTAATACCTATCATAACTCTCCACATAGTAAGGATTGAAAATATGTATAGTAAAAATCTAAAATAAATTTTAAAATTGATATATACAATACCTTTAAGTTCTTCCACTTAAAACATCTCCCCTATCAGAGAATCTATCATTAACATTATACACAGATTTCAACTTCAATACTTTTTATTTGCTAACCAACACTCTAGAGAAGGCGCTAATTAACAATGCCAAATATGAAGTTTATAGATTCAACACAATTCCACATATTTCACAGAACTACAACAAGTACTCCAAAAATTTATATGGAACCACAAAAGACCCTGAACAGCAGCAGCAATCTTGGGAAAGGAGAATAAAGTTGGAGGAATCACACTATCTGATATCAAAGTATACTGCAAGGCCACAGTTATCAAACAGCATGGTACTGGATTAAAACAGACATACAATCAATGAAACAGAACAGAGAGCCAAGAAATAAACTCACAACTTTATAGTCAACTCATTTTTGACAAAGGAGGTAAAAACACACAATGGAGTTAACACAGTCTATTCAATAAATGGTGCTGGGAATATTGGACAGATACGTGCAATAAAATGAAACTAGACCACCTTCTCACACCACATACAAGAATAAACTTGAAATGAATTAAAGGCTTAAATGTTAGACTCAAAGCCATAAAAATCCTAGAAGAAAACATAGGCAGTAAAATCTTGGACCTTTCTCATAACAATGTTTTTTTCTGATATATCTTCTTGGTCAAGAGAAACAAAAGAAAAAATAAACAAATGGGACTATATCAAACTAAAAAGTTATTGCACAGCAAAGGAAGCCATCAACCAAATGAAAAGACAACCCAATGAATGGAAGAACATATTTGTACATGCATCTGATAAGGGGTTACTATCCAAAATTTGGAAAGAACTTATAAAACTCAACATCACAAAAACCCCCAAACAATCCAATTAAAAAATGGGCAAACGACCTGTATAGATAAACACTTCTCCAAATAGGCATGAAAAGATGCTCAGCGTCACTAACCATCAGAGAAATGCAAATTAAAAGCACAATGAGTTATCACCTCACACCTACTAGAATGGCTACCATCAACAAATCAACAAACAGCGAGTAGGGACTCAGATGTGGAGAAAAGGGAACCCTGTTGCACTGTTGGTGGGAATGCAGGCTGGTGCAGTCACTGTAGGAAAACAGTAAGTTTCCTCAAAAAATTAAAAATGGAACTGCCTTATAAGCCAGTGATTCTATTTCTAGGAATGTATCCAAAGAAAACCAAAACACTAATTTGAAAGAATATATGCACCATTATGTCCATTGCAGCATTATTTACAATAGTCAAGATACTGAAGCAGCCCAAGTGTCCATCAGTAGATGAGTGGATAAAAAACCCATAGTACATTTACACAATGGAATACTACTTGGCCATAAAAGGAACATCTTACCCTTTGTCAGAGCATGAATGGACTTAGAGAGCATTATACCATGTGAAATAAGCCAGTCAAAGAGAGACAAACACCATATGATTTCACTCATATATGGACTCTAATGAACAAAATACACTAACAAGCAAAATAGAGACAGACTCAAAAATAGAGATTGGCTGGCAACCCCCTCTGATCAGGGGTTGTTGGTGGGTGGGGAAGTGTGAAAAGACTGAAAAAGGGAGGGGGAGAGAGAGAGACAGACAGACAGACAGAGACAGAGAGAATTCATAGACATGGACAACAGTGTGGTAATTGCCAGAGGGGAAAGGGTGGTAGGAGAAGGTAGAGGTGGAGGGGGGTTAAATAGTAATGGATGGAGACTGGACTGGGCATGGTGAGCACACAGTACAGTGGACAGATGATGTGTTGTAGAAGTATACACTTGAAACCTGCATCGCTCCAATAAATTCAACAAAAAGAGCAAAAAGGAGAGAGACTAAAAATAACTGACACCTACAAAAACTACAAACCATGAATCAACCTCTAAGAAATGGAGTTGGCTGCTCTTCATTGGACACAAAACTTTGGGAAAGAATTTCTCTACTAAGTTTTTTTTAAATGAAATAAAAACTCCTGGAAGTTGGCATTCCCTTGCCTAATCCAATTTTCTTTGTGTATCATTGGTTGCCCTCAAATAAAAACTAGTTGAGAGACCTAATATTAAAATTTTTTTGCATAAATATCTGTAGAATTGTCCAGTGATTTTCTTAAGCTCAATTTCCAGATGTTGAATTGCTTAGTCAAAAGAATATGGAGACTCAGCATTGTTATATGTACTGTGTTATCAAACTGTCCTTCAGAATGACTGTGCCAATTTTCAGCACGTGAGTACACAATTACCCACACCCTTCTTCGTGAATGGATTCTTATTTTTTTAAGCTTAGCCCACTGGAAATGCAATTATGTCTCGTTTGCTTCATTCATTCATTCACACTTTCATGTTGCATTTCTAATGGTTTGGGTCATCTCTTTCTTTTTGGGTGGGCAGAGGTAAAGGAATCATAATAGATGTACTCAGTCTTGGTCTATCTTATATGTTAAAGATAGTTTTCACAATTTATTTGCCTTTTAATTTAGTTGATGTGGTTTATTTACCTGCATAATGGTCAGACTGACTTAGGGCTTGTCATGAATATTCAGTCATAGTAATATGTAGAAGGGATACCCTAATCTTAAGTACATAAACTTATAAATCTTTACCTTTATAAAATCCTTAAGTTTAAATACTTAAAAGGGACATTTTTATTCTAAGTGCTATTCAGCTTTCACCTTTTTCTTAATATTTTATATATTTTTCTCTTACATTCACACCTTTAATCCAACTGAAATTTAGTTTACAGTATTATATGAGGTAGCAATACAGCTTAATATTTCCCCAAATCAGATCTTTTAAAGGTATTAAATGAAATTAAAGGTGTTTTGTGATTCCCCCCCCCCCCCCCCCCCCCCATGCCCTTTGAATACCTCCCAGTGATTTCTGGGAGCACAGCAGATACTCTTTAGTCTCTCTCTTGTCAGGTGCCCTGTGGCAGTAAGGTTTCACCACACTATTTTTAGTAACTGCCCTCTTTTCGGCCTCCCTGTTTCACACTCCAGGTTTCTCTCCTATTTATCCAGCCATTTCTTCTTGGTTTCCTTTACTATATTCTCTTAGAAAGTTTGTAATATCACTCTCCTGAGATTTTGATCCAGCATGTTGGTAGATATGTTTATCAAGTAAAGGAAAGTCCTTTCCAGTTCCCAAAATGTTTTCTTGGTAAGTGTTTTTGTCCTAAATGATGCTGAATCGTATTGAATACTACTTTATCTTCAGTTGAGACAGTCGTATCCCTTTCTACTTGAACTGTTAATGTGGGAAAATGCATACACAGGTATTCTGACATTGATCACCTTTGTCTTCCTTGGTCATGATGGATTTTAAGTACATGGCTGGTTTCTGTGTGCTAATGTTTGAATTAACACTTTTACAAATACGATCATAAATGAGATTGACCAATAACACTATTTTCTTGTACTTTTTGTTTCAACATTTAAGGTTCTAGCCTCACAAAATTAGTTGGGGAATTACCCCACTTTTTTTATTCTTCATAGTAGTTGCAGAAGATAGGAATTATCTGTCCCTTGAATATTTATATAAATCACCTATAAAATGATTTAGAGTAGTTGTTGCCTTGCTATATTTTTTAACTCCTAACTTAATTTCTTCAATGGTTATAGATCTAATATGGTGTTTTATTTTTTTATGTTTAGTTCTGTTGTGAATTTTGCTCAGAAAAGTCTACTTTGTCTAAATTTTCAAATTTATGTGCATGAAACTTTTCATAGCATTCTTTTATTATTTCTTAGTCTGTTGTATTTTGTGATTATCTTGTTCATTTCTAATAATATACACTTGAATCTTTGTTTTGATTAATTTTACCAGTTTTGATGATTATTTTCCCAATTAACCAATTTTTGGCTGTGTTATCTCTTTTTATTTTTATTTTTAGACAGAGAGGAAGGGTGGAAGAAAGAGAGGGAGAGAAACACCAATGTGTGGTTTACTCTCACATACCCCCTACTGGGAACCTGGCCTGCAACCCAGGCATGTGCCCTGACTGGGAATTGAACAGGCGACCCTTCGGTTCGAAGGCTGGCACTCAATCCACTGAGCTATACCAGCCAGGGCTGGCTATGTTATCTTTTGACCATTATGTTGTTTTTCAGTTTCCTTTTTGTTGTCATTACCTTTATTAAATCTTTATTTTTGTTATTATTTTTTCAGAGATTAATATAATTATATCAACCTTTCCTGGTTATTATGTGCCTATGTTAATCCTTTCTCATTTAAAATAATAAAACTTGTTGTCCTTACATTTTGAGATTTTTCTACAGTTTTTTGTTGGATTTCTGTTTACATGATTTTCTTTTACCTTTCCAAAATTCTTCTAGATTGATCAAATCTTTCTCTCTCCCATCACCTTCCACTGGTTAATACAGATTCTATTTTTATTTTTTAGTGATTACCCTTGAACTTCTTATCTATAATCACAGAATCTACATTTTATCAATATATTTACTCTCATTAAATAACATATTTAAAAAAATATATGGACCTCAGAGCTTTAACTTAATCTCCCCACCCATTATATTATCATGGTTTGGTGTCTAGTTCTACTTTGTTTGATATTCCTATAATTATCCATTATTATTATTATTATTATTATTATTATTATTATTATTTTATTCAACCAAACCTTGTTTTACTCACAGGCATACCAATTTATTTTCTTAACAATCCTTCTTGCATTTTAATCCTTCTCTTATGGATTTTATTTTCTTTTTCAGTTTTGCCTTTAGTAAAGGTATGCAATTGCTAACCCCCCCTTTTTTTTGCCTGGAAATACTTTTGTTTTGCCTGTATTCTATAAGAATATTTTAGCTCTAGACATTTTAGACATTCTAGACATGTATAGGATTTTAGCTAGAAATTTATTTTTCTAATTGCTATTTTTGTGATTAATCTGCAGTGGTAAATAAAACATTAAAAATATTTCCTTTAAAATTACTTGCTGCACAACTTTTATTTAACATTTTTCTACTCTAGTATTATACAAAAAAGGAATAAAAGATTTCAGAATTGGAAAAAAGGAGCCTAATGTTATTACTCAGAAATGATATGATATTTATATAGAATACCTAAGAGAATCTATGGGAGAAAATGTTAGAAAAAATTTAAAATTTCTGAGCAGATTATGGACCTAAATGTAAAAATTAAACTTCATAGTTTTAAAAGATAACATTGGATCATATATTAATGACTTCAGGACAGAGATAATTTTCTAGAACAAAACATAATGATCACAAACCATAAAGGAAAAGTATTTAGATTGCAATAAAATTTTAAACTTCTTTAGAAGAAAAATATCATAAAGTAAAAAGATATCAAATCCTGAAAGATTTTTGGAGTCTTATAGTTGAAAGAAAATCAGAATATGCACTATATAAATAATATCTGCAAAGAAATAAGCAAAATGCAAGTAACCCAAGACCAAAGGAGCAAAGACTATGAACCAGCAATTCACAGAAGATGAAACCAAACAGCAGTAAATGTGTTGTGGTAAATTAAATAATTGGTGACGATTCTTCCCTCCCCTGTTCTATGCCTTCATGCCTATGCCATGGTCTCATAGGGGTGGAGTCTTTTCCTACTTCGTGGATGTTGGACTCAGTGAAGTGCCTTGGGACAGACGCAGAAGTGCCACAAGCAAGCTCCTGAAATGCCCTAGGGTATTGGGGCTCCAACACTCTGCTCCTGCCTTTGCTCCTAGAAGAGAATCACTAGGTGTCCCACTGGCCCAAGGAAAGTAAGAGACACAATAAACAGACATAGATCCAGACACATGCATCCTGAAGCTGGACCACACCCGCTGGCCTGCAAACCCATAAAAACAAATGATTGCCTCTCAGTTTTCAGGTGGCCGTTTACCCGGTATCACTGTGGCAATAGTTACCATACACACATGGAAAGACAATCAAGTTTATTATTAATAAAGGAAACACCAATGAAGCCACAGTGGTAAACCATTTTTTTATCCATCCGATTGGCCTTACATAACACTGCTGTACAACACGTTGGAGAATAATTTGACAATAATGTGTAACACTGAAGTATTATAACTTCTAATTACATTGCCAAGACATTCTTGCACATGTGCACATGGAGGCACATGCAAAGAAGGTTCATTATAGCACTGTTTGTAACAGTAATTTTTTAAAAAATCTAAGTATTCATCAACAGAAGAATTAATAAACACATTGTAAAATGTTCACAATATGTAAAAGCAGCAAAATAAATGAGCCATAGCTATGTACTTCAGCATTAAGGAAATCTCAAAAACAATGTTGAATAATAACAAGCAAGTTTCTGAAGGATACATAAAATATGATTCAACTCAGACACTGTTCTAAACCATGTGAAACAATACCATATATTTTACAGATAGATACTATTTATGCACTTCACATAACAAAAGCAAATATGGAAGGTAATAACAGAGACAGAGTCACAGATAACAGAGCATTTTGACGGTTCCCAGATGGGAGGGGGCTGTGGGGGAATGGGTGAAGAGGTGAGGGGATTAAGAAGTACAAACAGGTAGTTACAGAACAGCCATGGAGATGGAAAGTACAGTATAGGAAATGGAGTAGCCAAGAACTTACACGCATGACCATGGACATGAACAATGGTTGGGGGACTGCCTGAGGAAGCAGGGGATGCTGGGTGGAGGGGGGCAAAGGGGAGAATTCGGAACAACTGTGATAGCATAGTCAATACAATAATAAAAAAGTGAAGTACTACCAGTAAAAATTATCCAAGGAGCTTTACCAAATGTTTTATGTCTTTGAAAAATATAAAGGGACCGTATATAAGAAAACGATAGGACTGACAAAGCTGGGTGGTGGGTACAACAGCTGTTAGTGATGTTAGTCTCTGGACTTTTCACTATGACTTACCATTTGAATATTTAAAAACTAAAGAGACTTGAATTATGAGGCAAAGGACCTTTTCTGACACCAGCTCTGCCATTAACTGCCTACGTGACCCTTGGATAAAACCGAGGGCTCTCAGGACCTTTGTTTTCTCATCTGCAAAATAAATGTGTTGAACTAAGAGACCTTTAAATTTCCTTGCACCATTAAAATTGCAGATTATATTAATTTTTAAACCTTGAATTAACTGCCTATTTCGATCCATTACTCCGGGCAGAATTCAGAATATCTACTTGCACATGCAAAACCTTTAATACAGCCCTGTGACCTCAATTAGCTCGTCTCAAGGAATACAAAACAAACTGTGGGTGGAATAGCGCTTCCTCCCAACATCGTGAACTTCAGAAAGTAAGAACCTTCTACCAAATCTCCGTGACTATAAAACTTTATGTTATTCTAAAAGTTAAACATCCACAAAAATTGAATCAAAAATATAGTCATCATCCTACAGAAAAGAATGAGAATAATATCCTTATGAATGGCTTACAGAAATCTGTGTATATCAATAGGACCCAGCTAACAGCCCAATTTTCTCTTCTGCCTTGACACAACTGATGGACAACTGTAATAATTCGAAAAATGTGACAAGCAGCGGCTGGCAAAGCACAGAACTAAATTGGTATTATTTTTCTACAGTAGACACAAAGAAAAGGCTCGCTGTTGATAAAAAAGACATTAAATCTAAAGATTAAATGAGTTTCACTAACAGATGCATGAATTCAGCAGCAATAAAGTATCATTCCTTCTTCCTTCTTCCCCCCTAGGTGCATTCTGTGTTCTTAACTCTTTTGTTTCAAGTTATTGGAAGAAAACAGAGTTCCCTGTCTACAGAATGTATTATGTCTGAATGTTCCCATAGACGGCATATAAATAACAGAGCTCTTTATACTAATCTCTTGGCTTTTCAGACCTTCTGACATATAGGACTCCTGTTCTAAAATGTGTTGTATGCTCCTAATCTCTTGCAAATTAGTCTCTAAAGTCAAGGAAATTGGGTTCTTTGGAATTAACTTTTAGTGGTTCCCTGGAGACAACGATCTACAAATACGTATACATGGACACTTGATAAAAATATCACAGCCGTGTAATAAAATTTTTCCATGGTGACAGACTTGAAACAATATTCAATAAGGGCATAATTAACTCTCACCTTGATCACAGTGGCTGAAAACCTTGAGAATATTTGATGAGTGGCCTTCTCCCTGTACATTTAAGAATGTAAGCTCTGGCTGGTGGGGTTCAGAGGATTGAGCGCTGGCCTGTGAACCATAGGGTCACCAGTTCGATTCCCAGTCAGGGCACATGCCTGGGCTGTGGACCAGGTCCTCAGTGGGAGGTGCACAAGAGGCAACCTCTCTCCCTCTCTTTTTCCCTCCTTTTCCATAAATTAATTAATTAATTAATAAGATTTCAGACACTTCTGCTCTCAGAGTAGATCTTATCCACAATGCTCAGCTTGGAACTTTACTTATAAGAGGACACCCTGTGATGAGGACCACTGTGCTCTGCCCTTCATGCCAGGCCCATCTGATTCCATTAAACATTTACTCAGGGAGCAACACGAATATACGGAATCATACAGCACCTAACAAGAGGGTTAGGGAAAAAAAGAGTGACCAGCTGACATGCCCAACATCCTCCAGCTGGGATCAGTCATTTATAATTGCCCAACATTCTGTATGTTTATAGGGGAGCAGTTATGGCACAACAGCTCCAGCTAAACTAAGCGTGGGTTGTCCCCTTGGCCACCTGGGCTTAAATCCTACCTTTGCTACTTACTAGCTGTGTCGTTGACCCTGGGTAACTCACCTAAATGCTTGAAATCTCAGTTTCCTCAGTGTTACCTCAACAGTTCCTAACCTTAATTTCTTGCTACACAATTGTTATCAATTGCTTCTACAACTGATGACACATTTAAAACACATTCATATCTATTCTTTTCACCTCCATAATTATACAATAAAATTGATCTCACCTATTGTTTCCACTGGTACGCCATGGGTGACCTCAAGATCCTGCCTCCTGTCCCAGACCCAACTCTCATGCTCCCCCAGGAGGAAGGGCCAGAGGAGAGTGTCCCCCACCCTCCTGCACCTCCTGGCTGTGAGTTTTAGGGAACAGAAATGCCCAAGATGAAGTCAAGGTTTTCTCTGAAGGTGTAATATATACACTCTGCTTTGTTTCCTCTATAAAATCATGGCAAGTACTTTTTTAATTAAGAAATTTTTTATCATGGTAATAAACACATATCATAAAATTCACCATAGTGACCATATTTAAGTGTGAAGTTCAGCAGTGTTAAGTACACTTATATTCTGGTGTGACAGCATGCCACAACTTGTTCATCTTGCGGGGCTGAAATTTTACATCCATTAACCAGCAGCTCCCCCTCCCCCTACCCCACCCCTAGTCACCCCCGCTCTACTTTCCATTCTGTGACTTTGACTACTTTACATACCTCATAAGTGGAATCCTACAAAATCCTACAAATCCAATATTTGTCCTTTTGTGACTCAATTCCCTTTTTTTTAAAGATTTTATTTATTTATTTTTTATAGAGGGAAGGGAGGGAGAAAGAGAGAGAGAGAGAGAGAGAAACATCAATGTGAGGTTGCTGGGGGTCATGGCCTGCAACCCAGGCATGTACCCTGACTGGGAATCGAACCTGCAACACTTTGGTTTGCAGCCTGTGCTCAATCCACTGAGCTATGCCAGCCAGGGTTCAATTCCCTTTTTTAAACTGACAAGAGCTTTTAATAGTCACCAGTTTCTTTTTTAAGTGGTATATAAGATTATTCAGAATTGAAATAAATCAACTTGAAATGCCAAGGGCATCATTAGGCATGATCGTCATTAATGCATGATCAATGAAAACACATAGTTTGAGGTTTATCCATAAAGAAAAGCATCTCCAGACAATTCAGTCTTTTTGTTGGGTTGGATGGCACAGAAATAGCCCACGGTACCCACCTGAGATTGAACTGTTTCTCTGGCCATGGCCAATTCTATGCTCCTTTCCTATACTTTGTCCAAGAGGGAGTGCGGGGAGGATGGTGCTCAAACAGGAGAATGAACACATGAATGGGTACCTGGTATTGACATTATATAATTAAAGGAGAAGCACACATCTTATACCTCTTTTCTCAGTTCCTTCCCCCATAGTACCTACACCGATGCCTATCTTCGCAAATGTCTGTCATATGAAGAGGAAGAAAAACAGGAAAAGAAACGTGATGGTGGTGGCAGAAATAATGGTGCAGAAGGCAAGGGGACAAGGCAATAGGAGATTATAGAGGGGCATATGACCAACCTTTCACTATAAACCAAAATAAAGCAGACTTCAACATACAGAAGTTCCTTACACCGTTAGTTGTAGGCAAGGGCAAGTGCTGACTTAGTGCAAGTTCTAAAATCAAAACATCCTTTAAATGTCTGCTTTCTTTTCAGCAGCCCCTCTGTAATTCAGCTCTACTTGCATGCCTGCCCACCTGGGTCTTGTACCTCGTGCAACAACACTCCAACTCCTTGGAGCTTTATAAACTGCCCCCTCTCTGTCGTATCTCCCAACACAATGGAGGATTGCAGACCGTCCAACCACAGCCAGAGAAGTGACTCTGTTACACCAGTTGGTTCTTAGTAAAGGAATGCCTTAGCTCCTTATTTGTCACCCAAACATATTATCCCCTTCTGATGTGTAACTGCTTCCTGAGCATCTGAATAATGTTAAAGAAGAGATGTGGTTAATGGTTTTGAAAGGTAAAAGGGTACATCTTTCCTCCTGTTGCCACCTTCCCCTCTTGCTAGGCATTGAACCTGCACTTCCTCCAGTAGTCTCGTGCTTCCTTAAGAAGGTAACATACAGTGCAACAAAGACAGTTCTGCTCTATCTGTTGCAAATGAGGGTAAGAAACTCAGGAGAGAGGCCAAAGATAAAAATACAAATCTGGGCGTCATTTACCAGGAGACAGTTGCTAAAACTCTGGGAGGAGAAGAGCATGCCTTTTATTCACGTGCCAGTAAGAGATGAACATCGAGCTGTGTTGGTTCACGGGACTGAAGGATGCACCCGTGGATGGTTCTCAGTTCAGGTGAGTGCAAATTCTGTCAAAGAAGAAAAGTGACATGTAACTGGTGCCTGCCTTAGAATAGATCATAACAGGCTGCTAAGTTGCTTCCACCAGAGGTCTGCCAGAAATAAAAGCTAAATCTCAGTGAATATCATGGACTTCTGGCTGGAGGGGGCACTGCCATGTGGTCCGGCCTGTGGGTTGATGTAGAGGGAGCTGTCAGCCCTGGTCACACTCACTCCAACTTGGGGCCCAGATTCCTGCCCCCCGCCATGCTTCACTGAGTCACTGTCCTCCTGCCTGACTCACTCAGCAAATGGCTGACCCGCTGCCTTGTGGACACAAGGTGCTAATACGGTGAATCTGAAGCACTCCTGCTCTTTGCAATCAACTAATGAATTTTAAAAGTACAAGTTGAATGGTAAATAAGGTGGCGGTTTAAGTAATCTTCATAGTTTTATTCTCAAACACAGTTTTCACATAGGTAAGACAAACAACAGTAATAGAATGTGCCAGAAAGAGGTCTAACCATAGTATGTTTTCCTTACCACTGGAATATCTGACAGCTTGACATGATCATAAGAAAGGTGGTTGAAGTAAACAATGTTAGTTCTGCTCTATTGGGCGTTTTAAAGAACATTCTAATTCCCTTCAACCCTCATCATAAATGTGTCTCTATACACAATATGTCAAACTGTACTTATGTGTGTGAAATATTCATCACGGTATTGTGTTTAAATATAAATATTAATGAAATAATGCAGAAACAATTTTATTGATTAACAGTTATCTCCCCTTCAGAGGATATATTGTCTCATTATGCCTAGATAAATAACTACCACCACTACTGAAACCACAAAATAGAATTTAAAATTTTAAAAACATGTCTCTATTATAACCGACTCTGAATGAAGTTACCGGCACATTTGTGCGCTTGCTTTTCTATTCCATTTGATTTGAGCTTATTTTTCAAAATTTCCTATTGCCTCCTGCTACACGAAGGCAGCTGTGCTCCAAAATGTGTTTGACTTCAAAGTTATGTTGTAATTCTAAGAAAACAAAAAGATGTAAATAAGACATGGGTAAAAGAAATCTTGTTAAAAAAAATAAATGAATGGCATGAAGATGTTGCTTGATTAAATATTTGCATGAGGATACTATTGAGCTTTTTGAGAACATATCAAGCCCCAGAGAACAAAATACATTAACTTTAATGAGACCAACCGAATTATCTTTCATGACTCACAACTAAGAGGAAGTTGAATAAGTAAAAATAACTAGAAAACTAAGCCAAGATATAAATGCTACTAATATATTGACATTCTCACTATTGTTTATAATTGAACAACTGTATACATCTATATAAGAACAACTGTATATATTTATATGATATTTACAAAATCAATTTCAGTGAAAATCAATGAATATAAGGTATAAAAAGTAAACATGAGTTCAAGCCCTTAGTCTTATTAACTAGCATTGCAATATGGCATGAGTTACTTAATTTCTGTTTGAGCTCCTGTAAAGTGAGTTTAATAAAGTCTACCTCATGTCGTAGTTACAAAGATTAGAAATGTTACATGGAAAGTACCTGTATGATAAGATTCTTAGTTGTTTAACAATAGAGAGACCAACTCTACTAGTTTAAGCATGCAAATAATTGATGAAATGTTTGCATAGCTACACAAGCTGCAGGAGGTCCAGAACAGTAAGCACAGAGGCTACACGGCCAGAGCTCTAACTCAGCCTGCAGACCAGCTGGAGACAGCAGCTGGAGATGGGCCGCTGCCTGCTCTGAGCTCCGACACACAGGTGTGCACTGGCAACAGCAGCACCTCGGGACACAGCACGCTGCCTTCAGAACCTCCGCCATTGCTGCCCCTGGAAACTGGAGTTATCACCTGTCAGCCAGACCAGAACAGTGTGTGTCCGGGTCCTTTTTCTAGCAGAGTCAGCTTTGAACACTGGTGTGCGCCACCCAACAGGAAGAGCCTGGGTCACACGTTTGCACAAGGCCGCAATAAAGTTGGAGAACTGGGTTTCTCATTTCCACAGTGAGAGGCCTACTTATTTGGTGAAAATTCCCCTAAACTTAAAAAGGATTTAAAAATGACAAGCCAAATAGAATGAAAAATATCGATTACAATCCCCTGGTTGGCACCTCAACTTCCTCGTACACTTCTCCTCCTGATAGGAACTTTCAAGCCAGTACCCCGTGCACTGTCTCAAACTCTCAGCCCAGGATCTCTGGGGCGGGCGCATTCCTCCTCCACTTCCCAGTCCCGGCTCACACAACGTGCACCCTACGGATCACACAAACCACCTTCAGCACACTCTGTATAACATTACAGGGGACAAGGAGAGGACAAAATGAGGAAAACACGTATATTTAAGTACATATATTTTCACGTCAGTCCTTTTTTCTTCAAGTCACAAAGCTCTAGTTAATGTTTCATTATTTTTCTGTTACAGTGTGTGTTGCATGTTTTCAGACTTAAACCGGCAACACAGCTGGTTGTTGCCTTCACCTGATGAGGTGACAGAAAGATTTATTCAGTGACTAGCAGAATCCCCTTATTGGTTCATTGACCTGTGGAGTGAGGGCTTTCATTGTACAAAAGATCACAGTTCACTGCTGAGGGACCTGATTCTGTTGCAGTTCTGCCTGAAAGAAGCTGCCTGAGACTTCTGCTCACATTTACCACCGTGCATGGGAGTACTGGGCTGGCCATAAAGTTTGTTTGGTTTTCCATAAGAGGGCTCTGCTAGAGCTTAGTTGTCTTTAACTCCATTCGAAACAACTGTGTCTTTAACTCCATTCGAAACAATTGTACGGTGACAGCTGTCCTATCAGCGTGCATTTAAAAAACAAACATTGATATTGGTGAATTTTTGTGTAGCCATCTGAATACTGAAGACGGAAGAAAACATGCAACATTTTTGGCATATTATGCTTTATTATTTCAAGGACGGTAAAAATGCAACTGAAAGGCAACAGAAGATTTGTGCAGTGCATGGAGAAGGTAGTGCCATTGATGGAAGATGTCAAAAGTGATTTGTGAAGTTTCGTGCTGGAGATTTCTGGCTGGATGATGCTCCACAGTCAGATGGACACGTTGATGCTGACAGTGATCAAACTGAGACATTAATTGAGAACGATCAATGTTATACCACACAGGAGAGAGTGGACACATTCAAAATAGCCAACTCAATAAAGTTACTTTGAAAATGAAAAATGCGTCTTTCATTTTAGGGAAAAATCCAGATGGACTTTTTGTCCAACCCAACACTTCAAGGTGCTCTGAAGGACCCTTGGGAGATACCTACAGCCTGTCCTCTCCTCTCTGCCTTCACTGGGTATCAGCAGCCTCCCCCCGCCCCCGCGCCACCCCTTAGCGAATGCAAATCAAATATATAGATATTTCAGCATATTTATATACTTAGTAAATATGTATATAGTAAAAATTTATGTATCTAGTAAAATATAACATATAGTTTGCCTGGTAGTACACCAGCAGGAAAACCTAGGAGCTGTTGGTTTTCTCCAAGTAAAGAAACTGCATCTGGATCGGCAGCTGCGATGGGGATAATTACATGAATAAGTTATAATCTACTCACATTATTTTTTTTAGATTTTATTTATTTTTTAGACAGGGAAGGGAGGGAGAAAGAGAGAGAGAGAGAGAAACATCAATGTGAGGTTGCTGAGGGTCATGGCCTGCAACCCAGGCATGTACCCTGACTGGGAATCGAACCTGTGACACTTTGGTTCACAGCCGTGCTCAATCCACTGAGCTACACCAGCCAGGGCCTCTACTCACATTCTTAAAGTCCACCTGTCATCTGTGTAAACCAAACAGGTGGACTTAGTGAAAACATGGTGAAAATAATTACTGTTACTAAGGGTACTTATCTCTTCATTCCTTCCAGAAACATGGCATCACTTTGTTTTGCTTCATGGTGCATGGAGGAAATGCTAGGGTCTTCCACATGTTCCTTCCCACAATAATGACCCTCACTCCACTGGTCAGTAAACTAACTCTGCTAATTCCTGGATATGTTCATACCAACTCTGGATTCTGTAACTGGGAAATGAACCGAGAGGTGGGTTTATAGGCTTAATGAACCCGCCGTGAGATGAACCCACCGTGAGATGAACCTGAGCCAAAACCTCAACAGTCAGCTGATGTGCGTAGGCCTCCACTGTGACTGGTGAACCACAGTGGTAGAGAACAGCCACTGTGAAGCCTTTCAAAGATCCTGGTTTCTCCTCTGTTTGAAAACTGATGTATTTTCAAAGCCTTGGTGAAGGGAGTGAGAGTGAGAGTTAAGGGGTTGCTAAGCGGTTTGCACATAATAAATCCCATCTCCCTAAACTTTTGCATACCTCTCTCTACAGTCCCCCAAGGATGTTCTGACAGTTCATCTGCACTTACTGTATGAAACTGTCAAGTCCAGATTCCAGTCAAACAACCAAGCAAATTGTTAGAACCAGAATCTCTGGTTGGCACATTCACATCAATAAATTCAGTCTAATCCAACAAACTATTCTTTCCACCCTGGTCTAACACATCCAGGATTCATTGCCATACAAATTCTCTATGTTTCTGCCAATACAAATTAGCAAAAGCTTGCAATTTTTCATATTTATGGTGCTTCCCTCAGACGATTGTTTGAAGCGGCTTCCTTGGATCCCATTTTAATTTGGGTCCTGTCCAGAAACAGGGAAGGCGAGCTGAGCAGGATCCCCATTTCCGTAAGACCTCTGGATTCTTCAGTAGGGGGAAGCTAACTTCCCCCAACAAGGGCAGGGGGATATTACTACCGGGAAGGGAGGCTCCGAAGAATGTGAAAAAAGTCCAGATGTCTCCATCTCAAGCTTCAAGTCCCACCTCTTCCCAGTTAATGTTCCAACTTTCAATAGGGGATTTTAATATCCTATGCGTCTGTGAACTCAATTTTGTTGCGATTCAGCCATCTACAGGATCTAGACCAGGGGGTACATGAAATAAACATTTCTTTCAAGGCACGAAAGCTTCCTTTACTTAAGTTTTGACTCCATCATTTTCTTTGTCTAAGTTGTCTAGCATACACAGAAACAGAAACAAAAAAACAAAACAGCTCCCCTCCCCCACAAATCTTACATTCTTTATTCTCACTATCATTTCCTATTGCAGTAACTACCTGTCACTCTAGTCTTCTAGCAGCATCTGACTCCAGGTGACCACAGGTTGATCATACAAGTATCTGACCACTTGACGGGTGAAAGGGACATTGAGAATCCTCCCTGTTTATGTGGAGCTGTGACCTTTGTTGTAAGAATGAAATGTAGGCATGCTATCTCCCAGAGAGAACTGGCCTTTCTCCCTGGGAGATTAGTACTTTTAATATTTAACTGTTCCTCCAGAGAGACCTGGCCCTTCTCTCAGAGGGACCTGTCAGCTAGTTAAGTCACACAAGGCCCTTGGTGTGTAGCCGCTTTTGTCTAAAACATATTTAACCATAGCCCCAGAGTAAGACTTTGGAATCTCACCTGAGAGAAGGACACTTTGCTGGGAATTTTCCCAGTCAGACCCTGATGCTGTCTCCGGGATTCCCTGGATCTATGTTCGGGTGTTGGTGAACTCCCGTCTGATGATGTATGCTCTTGATTCTTGCTTTCACTTTGCTCTCACTTAATAAAGTGCTTAGCTATTCACCTTTGACTTGGGGTTTTTATTGTCTGCAACACTGAACCTCCAAATTAAGTGGCCATGTCCTCGTATGTGCCCGTTAACAGCATACCGCTGCATGCTATGGGTGACCAGACCTCCATTTATTGCTGATCTTGGGGTCATTAATACCTTTAAACCTACTCAGACTAGCCCTGGCTGGTATAGCTCAGTGGATTGAGCACAGCCTTTGAATCAAAGGGTCACCAGTTCAATTCCCAGTCAGGGCACATGCCTGGGTTGCCAGACAGGTCCCCACGGGGGGCCACATGAGAGGCAACCACACATTGATGCTTCTCTTTCTTTCTCCCTCCCTCCCCCTCTCTCTAAAAATAGATAAATAAAACCTTAAAAAAAAAAAAAACTACTCAGATCAGAGAAGCAATTGCAGATCCTTACGAAGTTCTGTCAGTGAGGTGGAGCCACAGTGAGCATTACTGGGATAACAGTTTTAAAGTAGGAATGACAGGTTACAGGAAGCACTAGGAAAATAAAGTCCTGGAAGGAGGAATTTAAAGGGTGAGAGAAACAGTCACTAATCACTTCAGCCTGAAGCAGTGGCCTGAGAGGAAAAGCCAAAGATGAGGAAGGGAGAGGGAGGGAAGTGTCAGAAGCCTTATGCACCCAGACCCTAAAGGAATTGCAAGGTGGGCGTCAGAGCTGGGGAGACGTCTGCAGCACCCCCACGACTCTGATTTGTGTGGGACTCTGCAGCATCTCGCCATCTGACAATCTTCCAGTAATAATAACTCCCATCTCGTCTCCTCACCCACAACTTCTCCACGTGGTTCTCAATGGTAAACCTGCACCCAGGATGTAGAAGGGATTGATGACAGCGGTGCCAAGCTGGCAAGAGCCAATCCAGTACAGCAAGAAACTACCTGTCTCAGCAGTGGCCCTGGGAGATTTATAACCACAGTTAAGCCTCCCAGGAACGCCTGAATTTATGCTTCTCACGTTGGCTAAAAATCTTCTAGTTGGAAATTGATTTAATGTAATCTTGAGGTGGTAACGGTCACAGAAATTGATAGAAGTAGACATAAATCCCCTCCAAACTCAAGCCATAATTCTTCATGACCCATCTGCCTCCTGTACTGGCCAAACAAGGGAGATAAATGGAGGTACTATGAGCATCACTATCGCTCTATCTTTCAAGTCATTAGGGCAGCAACAACTTCTGCAGTTCTCCCTGGAGACGGGCTATTGCTTTCAGGTTTCTGTTTCTGTGGGAAGGGGGGTCTCGAGTGACTTCCACTTGGCCCTGAATATTCTCCTTACTCCAGAGATGACAGTGCCCATTGGAGAATTCTCCTTGTTGCTGAAAGTGTAACTCAGTAGTTCCCAAAATTTCTTGGAGTACAGTGTCCTTGTCATCTTGGTAATTTTAACACAGTGTCTTTGGATCCAACAAAATACCTAACAGTTCTGTTAAGTAGTTAAGATCAAACAACTTAATAAACGCTTATATCCTACCAAAGTAGTGGCTATTTGAAAAAAAATAATATACACCATTGAAAAAAATGATATTTTTTTCTTATTCTTGAATAGACAAGGTCACTTACTAATGGGGCATATGCATCTACAGGGCACTGCACACCCTCTTAAATCTTGGAATACGATGAGAAAGGCCACTCATTCATTTCCTGTTCTACATTAATTTTTCATATAGTACTTGCCTTTTATCACAAGATCTGCCAAAAATCCAGCTTTGCAAAGATTTTATGTCATCAAAATATATGAAAGTTTAATTACCTTGAGCTAATAGGTCTCATGATCTCTAACAGATGTGAAGTATCACTGTGTTTCCCTCAAAAATTTAAAATATCCTATCACCCCTGTGCCTTGGGACGCTTAGTTAGCACACAGCTTGGGAACGATGGCTGTAACTAGCATGTAGAATAGGGTTGTCTCGGCAGTGGAAACGCAAATCAATCTTATTTGCTTTCCCTGACTCTGAAACCTACTTATTTGGAGAAATTTTCTCCTCTTGCTGGAGTGTCTGCTATGATTCAGACACCTTTCCAAACATGTCACAAATATTAACTGTTTTAATCTTCACAACCATAGGTAGTAGCTACTATTGTCACCCCCAATTTACAGATGATGAAACTGCGCACAGAGATGTTAAGTAACTGGCCCAAGATCAACACAGCTAGTAAGAGGTCTATCGGGATTGAGTCCCAGGTAGTCATTCAGTTCCGAAGTCTACTGCTTTCAACCACCACACATGCTGCCCCTTTAGTGTGAAGTCACTATGCCCACCTCATCGTGCGGAGACAGCAATGGGGACACCAACACTGAGCTCTGGGTGTTACCACTGAACCCTCTGCCTCCACTGCCTTGGGAAACTGCAGACACAGCAATCTCCGCTGCCCACAGATGGATTTTGTTTGGCACCTTTTTCTCTCACCACTAGCTCCTGACTGGTAGACCGGCCTAAGTCAAATGGTCAAATCCCTGCACCCTGAAAAAACAGAAGACTGACAAGATTTCTGTTTTTATACTGGAAGGTAGATCTCACTGGAGTTGGAATTCACCAAATATGAGAAGAGCACAAGAGTCTAGAAAGAATAGCAAATGCCTTCCATGCAGCACATAGCACTGTCTTGCACGTATGTACAAATACACATGAAACACTAGTAGTAACAATGATTGGCAGCAATTACATTAAACAGAATGTGTGTTCTTGTATGGTGTCTAGATCTTATTGTGATGTATCTATAGTTATTTATGCTTTATATTTATCGTAAAATGAGTCTTCCATAATTTTTACTAACACACAGGAATATGTGCTAGCTTGTTTCTTTCATGAATATTTATCAAACCTACACTGTTATAGACTAAAAAAGACATAAAATACATCAACCTACATGATTTCGAAAAAGAAGGTTTCCTCTCCTCCCACTGGTGATTCCCCCTCCTCCACACCTTTCAAAATGTTGGTCTAAATGTAGGTTTAGATGACTTCTCGGGGCATAATATATTACACTCCGACATGTTGTGGGCATGCTCACATTCTCCTCCAATCCACATTAGTAAGAACTGGCCCAAATTAAGGCAATTAAACATAGAAAACAATTACAAGCTTTAACATATCTTTCCAACTGATGGCTCAAGTGTTAAAGAAAAACCATACTCCATGAGAAATAACAGAAGAACTAAAATACTGGGGGCATTTCTGTGTAAATATACAGTAACTCAAGAGAGACCAAAAATCATAAGACTGGGAAAATGCACATTTTATTATAAGGTTTCATGAAGCACATTACTGAAGCAGAGGAGAAGCCCCACCAACTTGGTATTCTGTCTCAACAGGGACAATAACAGGTCCCTCAATGACACGGTCAACTTGCCAGACCCACCTGAGTTTTACAGATCTTACATTTAAAAGCAGGTAAAATATCATCTACAGGAAAATCTTTTCACATCTATTCAAATACCATCAATTAATGTCAAAATCAAAGGAGTATCAGGACATTTAAAACTGACTCCTGAGAAACAACGCTTGAATGCCCTGAAAATGTCCTGATCACTGCTACGGCAGCCTACTTCCTGCAGGATGGTGATGGAGCAGCCTAAAGAATTCATATAAAAGATCACACAAAGAGGCAAGAGCTGCATTCATTTGCCTTTCTCCCAGAAGCGGCTGCTCTGTCCACAGCTCCTTACCACCCACAGTCACCTGCTTGTGTGGAGACGATGACCTCGGCAGAACCAGAACCAGGTAGTCCCAACAATTCTTTCCTCAACCTGCTTCTCACCGCTCTCTTCCGTCTCCCCCTTCCTGCTCCCCCTGACTGCGTCTCACATCATACCCCATGCCCTCCCTCTGCAGTGCCACCCGACATCCTGAGTCACTTGCTCCTTTGCCAATTCCTCCAGCAACACTCTTCCCTTACCTCACCTGCACCATTAAAAGGTTTCTATCTTCAGAACTGCGCCCTTAGGAGTCTACTCTCTGTGCTTCTAGAACAGTTAAATAACGAATGCATTAATGAGGAGTAAGTCGTCGGTGGCAAGCACGCTCTGGTAAATTACTCCTCTAGGATAGCTCCATCCTGAAAGAGAATGCCTGGATCTTCACCTGGTCTTCCCTGTGTCCCCTGGGTGAACTCTCTTCATCTCTTATCTCCATTATATCGTTCACAGGTGACATTTTCCAAAATTCACGAGCATGTTAATCTCCACTTTTAGGTACAAGAGGACAGCCACAACAGATTTGACATCCCCAAAACATCCAGCATGGCCTATGCTGAATTGTGTCAACCTATGACTAAAACCGAATGAAGGAAGCAGGTTTTTCTAAGCGTCTCAGGCAAAACTCCACAGGATGCCCCCCATTCTACTGTTGCGTAAGTCCACTGTGGATTTGGGCCATGTGTGGAGTGGACAGCGCACTCCCCGGTCTCTCTCCCCCCACTGGCAGTTTTTACATCTGTGGATGTGAAGCTTCTTCTCTCTAGCTACTCATTGTTAGGCAACATGGGGAAAAACAGGAAGGGAAGGATGGGCAGGAGGTCATAAGGTCATCTGCTAGTCCTTAGAGAAGATGTCAGGGAAAATGACAGAGCAAATGGAAAAACAAGGGCTAGGAAAAGTGCCAAGTCATTCCTCACCACTCCTGTGTTGTTTAGCAAGACTATGTATGTCCAAGAGGCTACTGAGTAATGGTTTTCCTGGTTGTGAAAAATAATGTGGTAAGAAATGACTCCCGCAGAGCTGGCCAGTCACTGAGCTTGGGAAGATAAAATCCACAACTTTCTAACAGCAGGGCAAATCGTATCATGTTAACATGCAGAGGGAGCCGCAGCAAGAAGGAGGCAGCATGCCGATTAAATTTCAGAAAACTCCATTTTAAGAGATATGCTTTTTTTCATTCAGACAAGTGTCTTTGGAGGAAATAGTCCCATTCTGAAATTAAAGCCCTCAGATCCAGTGGCAAGACATAGGTAGTTAATTAGACAAAGAAGCAAGAAGAGAATGGGGCGGGAGAAGAAAAGAGGAGAGGAGGGAGGAAGGACCTGAGAGAACCTTTAAACACTGGAAATATATTTAAACTATTTCTAGGAACAAGAATTCTTTTTTTTTTAGCCACATGTCTAATTACTTTTGACTGACTTAATTCTTCCTGGAAAATGCTGCAAACTTTTAAAATATAATCTGCACCTGGACTGAAGGCAAACCTACTGCTTTGAAAATGCTGAAGAGGTTGTCAACTTTCCTACTTGGCTCCTAAGTGTTTCAAGGAAACTGAAAATATATCATTCCACCCATAAAAAACTGGCATTCCAGAAAACTTGGAAATAGGAGGCGTAAAGGAAAATGTCAAGAAAACTCTGCGGTCCAAAGGCAATAAATACAACTTGATGTTCTAAATAAATCTGTCTAGCGGTGGGGGAAGAGCCAATTACAGGGAATTTATTCACTCATCCTTTTACTCATTCATCCATTCATCCACATGTTCTAGTCACTCATGCAACAAGTATTTGGTGAAAGCCCTGTACATGTCAGGTCCTGGAAATATCGTACTGAATAAAGCAAACATAGTTGCACAGTATACATTTTTCATTGGATAGCAGAGTTTTGCTTTTGCTCCAGGAACTATTATGCGGAAATAATACATTTTGGTCTTGTCACTAAATGACAAAATAGAGCAGACACTTGATGAATCCTTCATGGACATTAACTGGACTTAGTGTCATCAGGGATAAAATACTGATAAATTGATGTTGTAACAGAGTATATGGCCACAAATTATACATAACTGGCCTCTCTCATAAATATTTCAGAAAACATTCTTTAGCTGAAAAGAAAAAAAAGGAACAATTTTAGAAAACAAGATTTCTTAAACTGATATATAGGGCATTCATTTCTTATTCAGTGTCAAGCAGGTCACTCACACAAATGCCAATGCTAACCAAAGATTGCCGAACTTTGGTCTTTGGCACTAAGGATTTTACATTTTAAATGTTGAGTTTCAGAATAAGTGGAAACCTGGGAATCTTTTAAAATCTTAAGCAAGTGAAAACAAGAATGCATTCTGCAAACATTCAAGTTGTCATGACACCCTTTACATTGTGTGCTCCAGCTGCACTGCCCCTGACACCGATTCTAAACCTCTCTTAACTCTTATAATTTCATTTGAGAATGTGCTGTCATAAAACCCAGTCTATTTCCCTCTTAGATCGTGTCTGTCTCCTAAGTGAAGCGTAAGGTCTGAGGCCAGAAAGTGCTCATTGGTGCATCTTTAATTTGAAATTCTAGCAGTGAAAACAAATGTGGCAGCTCTGCAAACGGCCTCCTCCTAGTGTTAGTTGGTTTCTGGTCATCTATCCAACTGTACTTTCCTCTTTTTCTAAGGTTTTATTTACTGATTTTTAGAGACAGAGGAAAAAAAAGAGAGACAGAGAGAATTGGTTTGTTATTCTACTTATTTATGCATTCACTAGCTGATTCTTATATGTGCCCTGACCAGGAATTAAACCCACAACCTTGGTGGTTGGGACAACACTCTAACCAGCTGACCTACCCAGCCAGAGCCCCAACCATACTTTTCATAGTCCTAGCACAGTGCTTTGCCATCTCTTACATAGGTTTCCTTTATCCCGACCTCCCCACCCTGCCCTGTGTTCCTCCCAGCATTTGGAATGACTTATCACCTCTCCACACATCTAGTTTCTTCCTTCAAGTTCTAACTCAGTGGTACTGTACATGGACCCAAGGTTAGGGCCCTGGTCAGGTGAACAGTGATTCTCTTAGTACCTGTGAATTCCTTTAGCATTTGTATTTGTACTTTACACTTGGGTGTTTGGCCACCTGTCAACAGCCCCTCTCTTTGAAGAAAAAGAACTCTTTCAATCAATTAACAAAATATTATACAATAGATATACTTGACCTAACACTTACACTTAGGTTTTAAGAAGAAAAGTAAAAAAGCCCTCATATTTGCAATAAAGGTCTGGCTTTTCTCCACCATCCCCTTTTTAAAAAAGCTGACTCCAGAGCACAACAGAAAATACTGAACTTGAAAGATAAAGCGTCCTCTGTCCTTCTTTGTTCCAAGTAATTTTTCCTTGTTCTGAATATGATCTAAATTAGTCACTGAATTATTCAAGCTAACCATGCCCTAGGAAATTAGGAAGTAAGCGACGTTCGCCCATGTGTGCCTCTCCTGTCCTTTTTAACTAGACTCCAAGTCACTCCTTCTTCCCAGCAATCTCAAAGCAGAACAACTGTCTGCTGTCAAGGTCAGGTAAACCAACCCACTCGATCAAATGCAGTCTTAAGCCAAGGATCAGGGGAGAGCCCCTGCTCTTTACCATGCCCTAAGTTCATTAGTAATTTGTCCTGGAAAACAACGAGTCGGTGTTCAGATCTCTACTAGAGTGACATTAAGCAGAGAGAGTTTTCCAATAAAGTCACTAGTTGCTACTGAAAAAAGGATTAAGGAACAATAATATCTAATACTATTTGAAGACTGCATATCTTGGCATATTTAATCCTCTCAATTAAAGCAGATCCTGCTTTTAATGCCTACCCCCACACCTCGTGCCCCCACATGCCCACTCTGTTCATAACACAGTGGTCAGAGTGACTTTTTAATACCCAAAGTCAGATTATGTCACTGCTCTATTCAGAAACTCTCAGAGGTGGCCAGTCTCTCTGAGTAGAAGCCCAAGTCTTTACAATGGCCTACAAGATCCTCGGGGATGCTCTGTTCGGTCTCAGACTTGACTTCCTCCTCCTCTTTCCTTCCCTGCCCCGCCCCAACCATCCCACTCCCCTTGCTGTCCTTCAGTCTCAGCAGCACCCCACCCCCACCTGGACCTTGCACTAGCTATTTCTACATGCTTCAATGGCATCTTCTCAAAGAGATCATTTCAAAAACTGCAACACCCTTCTCTGGCCCCATAGTATTCCTCGTTCCCTTTATTCTGTTCTATTTTTTCCTGATAGTTGTCATCTTCTTAGTTACTATATGTTTGTGTGGGGGCTGTTTCTTTATTAGGATGTTTTTCATTGCTTCACCTGCCCCCAATTCCAGAATGCAAGCTCCATCAGGACCAGGGTTTTTGTGTTCTGTTCACTTGAATTCCTAGTATTATAACAAAGCCTGGGACACAGTAGGCATTCAGTTAATATTCACTGAATGATTGTATTGAATGACTGTATGGAAGAAACTGAGTTACAGAGAGGTTAAGAAATTTGTCCAAAGACACACAGCTGATAAGAGGCTGAAGTGGGATTTAAACACTCCTTGTACAAACCAACCTCTGAATAACAGCAAAGTGGCTATCTAAGGCTGAATTCCTCAAAAGCAGACCTTGATGCCAGGGTTCATATAAAGGAGGTTTATTAGGAAAATGTTCCCAGTAGGAGCCTATAAAAGACAGGGGAGGAGGCAGGAAAAGGGAAGGAGTCAAGAATGATGAGATCTGAGGCAAAGTCCTGAAGACTGTAGCTTCTGACTGATCTCACAGGAGGTCTCTGGGCTGTAAGTCACACTTCAACTCAGAGAAGTCCTAGTCAGACCTGAAGCAAGGGACCTGGGCTTCAGTGGCCCCTCACTTGTAGTCAGTGGCAAGAGCTGGGGGACAGACAAGGTGAGCATTCTCAGGAACGTCCTCCTGGCTCTCTCTGTGCTTAAGGACAAATTGCTCCATTAGCCTGACAGCAATTAAGACTTAGAAGGAAAAGTACCCACAGGGAAGAGAAGGAAGCTGAGGGTGAGGGTGGGAGGTGTAAGGTGGGCACGGCACTAATGTGTCTGCTACAGTAGTCCTTTGGTGTCTTTCGTAATGCTTAAAATCATGCCCAACGCCACGTCACAGCCTCAGACTCCACATCATCTGCTCCTCTCAACCTTTCAAGCCATATCTTGTGCCACTATTTCAAGGCTCACTGACCACAGAATCTTTGCAGCTTCTGGAACATTCCTCATATCATATCATGTGACATGTCATATCATATGACAGTCTGCTTCTGATCTTTCATGGGCCAGCCAAAATATCCTCAAAAAAAAAAAGAAAAAGAAAACCCTTTCTTAAGCATTGATCCATCACACTTTTTACTCCCTAAGAAGTACTTATCACAATCTGTATTCATTTTTGTTTCATTCATATCTACTGATCTTTTTTGTTTGTTTTCTGTTTCCCCACTAAAATATGGACCACATCAAGGTAAGGGTGATGTCTGTCCACTTGCTACATCCCTAGTGCCTCACACATTGTAGAGGCTTAAAATATCTCTTGAATGAAAAGAAATCATGAACCATTCAAAATCACAGCTGCAGCTACTACTCAAATCTGTTAGCATAGATCTTCAGAAAGTTAAATTTGGCCAAATGGCCCTGGCTGGCGTGGCTCAGTGGATTGAGCACTGGCCTGCAAACCTAAGGGTTGCCGGTTCGATTCCCAGTCAGGGCACATGCCTGGGTTGTGGGCCAGGTCCCCAGTAGGCGGTGCAAGAGGCAACCACACATTGATATTTCTTTCCCTCTCTTTCTCCCTTCCTTCCCCTCTGTCAAGAAATAAATAAAATCTTTGAAAAAAACTTAGAATGAGGCTGGGTCCTGACCGATGTGGCTCAGTTGGGTGGGCACTGTCCCGCAAAGTGAAAGGATGCCTTTTGATTCCCAGCTGGGGCACACGCCTGGGTTGCAGCCTGGTCCCCAGGTTGTCAGGGCATGTGCAAGAGGCAATGGACTGATGTTTCTCTCCCTCTCTTTCTCCCTCCCTTCCCCTATCTCTAAGTAAATAAAATGTTTAAAAGAATAAAGCTGGAAAGATAAAAGACATCCTAGTTTGGTCAGTTGCCACTTTTACCCAGTAATTTTAGTATCAGATAAACCCAGCTCTTTGCTTTACCCTCAGAGAAAACATCACTTCAAGGCACACTAAGCAAGACTGTAGGCCAAGACTTTGAGCTAACAACAGAATGGCTTCATTAGCCCAAAATTTGGTAGGTTAGTTAAAATTGCCCATGGGCTTCAAGCAGAGGCAGCCCAGAAGTAGCTATGCAAAACCCTGTACTCTCTCACGTCCATCAGCTTTCCCCTTTCTCTTTTGTGGACTGGAAGATAGTACACCAAAGAGAATATAGAAGTAGTATGTTTATATTTGTTCCAACAGTAGAATAAAAGCAACTCTTCTTCCCCAAATAAAAATAGTAGTTTCTGTTCTCTTTTTAGACTGCTTCAACAAACACATTTCACAACAGATACAAAAATATAAAATGGGAATTTTATTTTAAGAAATCTTTGAAGTCAAAAGAACCTTCCAGCTTGTTATTTTGACTATAGAAGCTTCAAAGAATGATTGTGTGGTCTGATTTGCCACAATAAATGACAAAAACCCCCAGTGTGTGCAGTCTGTGAGCACTTCCACTTGTCCAGTGTACACAGCCCTGGCGAGGAGTAATTCAGTATGGATGGGCACACCTCGTTTTATCGCAGTTCACTTTATTGTGCTTCACAGGTGTTGCATTTTACAAACTCAAGGCAAGACCCTCCAACAGCACAAAGACTGCAACTCACTTGATTGCTATACTTGCTCTGTTGTGGTGGTCTGGAGCTGAACCCACAATATTTCAGAGGTGTGCCTATAATTTCTTTGGAAAAAAAACATGTATTATCTAATAACGACTAAGAATTCCTACTTGTGCTTAAATCTAAAGTTTTCTCTATTTAATCCCAATAATGGGACACATAAGTACATATCAGTGAGACTTCTGTCTTTAAACTTCGTATATAAAATAAAACTAGGATAGGTTTAAAACCTACCCTTTCTTCAAGGCCAAGCTCAACCAGTATCTCTTCTAGACAAGTCTGCCCAGCCCCGGAGTTCTAAGTAACTCCCATCACCTTCCTTAAAATTCCCCAAATATTTCCCCATTGTTTTCAGGCATTCACCTCTTTCTGCCACCCATGTTACTGATCTTCAAGCAAATCAGCCTCTGACGTCCCACAGCAGCGGCCGGGTGACTGGGGAAGGGCCATACTCTGCAGCCACACTGCCTGGCCCCAGCCCCTGCCTCCGCAACCGGTTGGCCTCACCAGAATGTGTAAAAAATGCAATTTTCTTTAACTCAACTTCATCTGTAGTTCAATTCTTCATTCCCCCGATACAAAAGCGGTATTGATATTGATTCCAGGTTTCCCCAAGCAATTCAGGGGTCTCTCCCTCCCCATCAGGAGAGAACTGCTTCCTGGTGTTGCATCTATGCCCAGGTGCCTGCTCGTCTGAGGAACAGCCCCCTCCCCTGCTCCTGCTCCTGCCCCCTTCACCCTGGCCCAGCGGAGCTCTCAGCTGCTGTTAGTCCTCCTCACGACACCTCCAGGAATAGAGACCCTTGGGGCTGTTGCTTGTCCCTTCTGCCTATCTGCAGTCAGAGGGACATTGTCCCGGTCATTTTGTATCGTAATTTAAAAAGTGACAAGTTTCTCTTTTTATGCCTACTTAAACATCTTTCCAAGCCCATATAAACATTAAAACACTGACTAACCCAGTGCACATTTACTTATGTACACACATGAAGTGTCAGAGGGACTTAAAGGAATATAATGAGACAGTATTTTCCGTAACAGTCCTTTTACAATACTAACTTTCAATATTTGTTTGTCACAGTCATAAATGCAGTCCTGCTGGTCGCAGGTAGCTGGCCCCACCCCCATTTCCTTCTGCCACAACATTCAGCCCCACCCATTTTCTCCTGGGCTTCTGGCATCTCTCCAAATAATATGGTATGTGAGCTTTGTTTGATCAATTCCTGATATTTTCCATTAGCTTCTTGCTATGATAGATAAGGATTTATGTCACTTTACAAGCACCTAACTCCCCTTCTCACATGGTCCCAGTTTGGATGGCTTTGTTTTTTCATTATTGGCTACTAGATACTGCCTGGATTCCTGGTTCCATCCACTACAGATAGCATTTTTATGTGCCATCTAGTAAGGTAAGATACTGGCTTTCCTGGTGTTCTCTCAGCCCTCCTCCACCCCACTTTCAACTCTTAACTTCTGTCATCCTTACTTTTAATTTTATACTGTCAAGATTGATAACATGTATGCTGTTTTGTAGCCATCATCTCGTCTTCTGTGTCCTATCAATACATTGTTGTAGAAGTTAAAAAAGTCTTCATTTTATGACTATATACATATTTTCCAATGTACAACCATGAATAAGATAACATTTCTTTTCTCATTCTTTTCTGGGGGGATGGGAAGGAGTTTATTCTAGAGTTTAATTGCCTTATTGCTTTCTCTCTAAAGAAAAATATTTTCACCCTGGCTGGGCACCTTGGTTGGTTGGCGCATGGTCCCATAAACCAAAAGGCTGAGGGTTCGATCCCCAGTTGGGGCATGCGTGGGAGGCAACTGATCGATATTTTTCTCTGTCTCTCTCCCTCTCTCTCCCCCTCTCTCTCAAATGAGTAAATATATCCTTGGTGAGGATTAAAAAAAATTTTTTTAAATATCTTTTACTGAAGACAGAGATTGAAGAAGATACAAATCAGTGAAAGCAACACCATGTTCATGGGTAGGAAAACTAACAACATTAAAATGCCCATACTATCCAAAGCAATCTACAGATTGAACACAATTCTTATTAAAATATCAGTGGCATATCTCACAGATCTAGAACAAATATTCCAGAAATTTATATGGAACTACAAAAGACGCCAAATAGCCTCAGCAATTTTGAGAAAAAATAAATAAAATTAAAGGTATCGCACTACCTGATATCAAATTATACTACAAGGCCATTGTAATCAAAACAATGTGATATTGGCACAAGAACAGTCACATAAGTCAATAGAACAGAACAGAAAGCACAGAAATAACTCCACGCCTAATGGTCAATTAGTATTTCACAGAGGAGGAGAGAACATACAGTGGGGAAAGACAATCTCTTCAGTGAATGGTGTTTGGGCAGATACAGGCAAAAAAAAAAAATGAAACTGGACCATCAACTTCTATCATACACAAAAAAATAAACTCAAAATGGATTAAAGACTTAAGCATAAGATGCAAAACCATAAAAATCCAAGGAGAAAATGTAGGCAATAAAAATTCAGACATTTCTCATAGCAATATTTTTGCCAATATCTCTCTGTGGGCAAAGGAAACAAAGGAAAAAATAAACAAATGGGACTACATCAAACTAAAAAGTTGCTGCACAGCAAAAGAAACCATCAACAAAATGAAAAGGGAACCCACTGAATGGGAGAACATATTTGCCAATGATACATCTGATATGGGGTTAATTTCCAAAATACATAAAGAACTTATACAACTCAACACCAAGAAAACAAATAACCCAATTAAGAAATGGGAAAAAGATCTGAATAGACACTTCTCCAAAGAGGACATACAGATGGCCAAGAGACATATGAAAAAATGTTCAGCACCACTAATCATCAGAGAGATGCATTTTAAAACCACAATGAGTTAGCATCTCACATCCATCAGAATAGCTATCACCAATACATCAACACACAGCAAATGCTGACTCAAATGTGGAGAAAAAGGAACCCTGTTGCACTGTTGGTGGGAATGTGGACTGGTACAGCCACTGTGAAAAAGAGTACAGAGTTCACTCAAAATATTAAAAATGAAACTGCCTTTCAGCCCAGTGATCCTAATTCTGGGAATGTATCCAAAGAAACCCGAAACACTAATTTGAAAGAGTATATATGCACCCCTGTGTTCATTGCAGCATTATTTACAATAGCCAAGGTATGGAAACAGCCCAAGTGCTCATCAGTAGATAAGTATATTAAAAAGCTGTGATACATATGTATAATGGAATACTACCCAGCCATAATAAAGAAGAAACTCTCACATTTTGTGACAGCATGGGTGGACCTGGAGAATATTATGCTAAGTGAAATAAGCCAGTCAGAGAAAGAAAAATACCATATGATCTCACTTATATGTGGAATCTAATGAACAAAATAAGCTGATGTACAAAATAGAAACAGAGGCATGGATACATAGAATAGCCTGACAGCTGTCAGAGGGGAGGGAGATTGAGGGCTGGATGAAAGAAGATGAAGGGATTAAGCAAAAAAACATTTAGATGTTATGTAACACATAGACACAGGCAAGAGTGTGGTGACAGCCAGAGGAAAAAAGGGGTGGGCAGAGGTGAGCAAAGGGGGAATAAATAGAGACAGAAAGAGACCTTGCTTGGGACGATGGGTACCTGATGAAATGTGTAGATGATGTTTTGTGGAGATGTACACTTGAAACCTGTAGTTTTGTGAATCAATGTCACTCCAGTAAATTCAATAAAAGTTCATTAATTAACTAAAATTTTAAAAAATTAGAAGAAAAATATCTGCATATGTACGTGAGATTGTCAGTGACATTACTAACTTTGTAAAGCTTTGGGAAAGAGTTTTTGTTTCTTGTTTTTTTTTTTTTTTTTTGCTTGCTTGTCTGCAGCCACATTGAGTTGCAATGGGCATACACTACTAAGTTACATGTATATAGAATAATGACTTCCTTTTTATTCGTGTTGCCCTTTAATCATCACTGAAGCCCAGAAGGTTAGAATTTAATACCACCATTGTAACCTCTCCTCCATTTCTTGTGTTTGTCCTACTGGGGACAAGTCAAGTGGACTGCTCAGGCTTGGTCATGAGTAAGAACTGTTGACTGTGGTTCCTTCTGTTAGTCATGCTCCACAGTGAGAACAAGAGTATATGCTCCTGACTTTGCGGCTGAGAAGAGTCAGTTGGGCTAAAATCCCAACCAGGAATTTGAAGAGGAAGAGATGTGAGATTGTTAAGAAAAAAATGAATTATATAGCTACACATACATGCTTTACCATGTACAGAGTCACTTCTTACTAGTAAGAATGGCAATAATACAACACATTGCTTTAATGCTAAAGATTGTTTATTTCTATTCTCTCCCATCTTTTAGCTGTCCAGTACGTACTTAAAAGCCAAAGGAGACTCACAAAATAGACTCTGCTCACTCACCTACCTGGCTCCACTTTGTCTGGAATGGAGACAAACCTGATGAGACTGGTTCTGAGACTGAGAAATTCGATAAGCCAAAATTGGAGAAGGCAGAGAGGCAAGAGAAAAACTCACAATCTCTTCCAAAGAAACAACTGGAGAAGCAAACAGGTGAATCCCAATGAGAAATGGGGCAAATATGCACTGTACATTCCACAAGCATCTCTTTCTTATTTTATCTCTTTTAGCTGTTTAACATTGTTAAGATACAAAGAGATTGGATCGGATTTTAACGACTGTGCTACTCTGTTTCACATCAAAGAATCAAGAACTACTGACACTTCCCGTCAAGACGGAGGCATAGGTAAACATGGCTCACCTGCTCGCACAACCACATCAAAATTACAACTAAATTATAGAAAAACCATCACTCAGTACTGTCAGAAATCAAGTAGAAAAACCATCACTCAGAACTGCCAGAAATCGAGTTGAATGGAAGTCCAACAATTCTGACTTTCAATGGAAAGTCAGAATTAAAGAAACCACATCCATCCCAATGGGTAGGAGAAGCAGAAATGAGGAGACCCAGAACAAGCTGGTCCCACACTCATGAGTGGATACAAATTTGGGAGGAATATCTCAGGAACAAGGAGTCCCAATCCCACAGCAGACCCCCAGCCCAGGGTTCAGGAAGAAAAGTCCCCATATCTTCTCACTGCAAAAACCAGTGGGGATAGACTTGGTGGAAGAAAGTGCTAGAGTCCTGAACAGTTCCTCTTAAAGAACTCACACACAGACTCACTCAGACTCACGCCCTCTGAACTGCCATGCCAGGGTAGCCGCTTGAATGGCCCAGTAGCATATAGAGAGGCACTGAAGTGTCCAGCATCTGGGTGAGAGCTGGCGGACAGCTTTTTCCCAGACAGAATAGCAAGCAGAGGCCACAGAGCTGGCAGGTGAGTGCCATATCTGAGACTCCATCAATCTGGCTAAGACTATTTGACCTGCTCTGGAGATCCCCTGAGGCTTCCATTCACCCAACTTACCTGCCCACCAAAAAGGTTAACAGTTTTTTCATATGGCAGGTCTTGGCTTAGGCTTTACAACTTCCTAAATCATCTCAAAACAACAGCCAGCCTCAGGGAGCCCTCAGCCCCCACTTCTTGCTAAGTGGCCCTAGGCCCTGCACTAGCAGCAGCCAGCTTTGGATCACAGTTGAGCTTCACCTGGGAACCTCCAAGCCCAGCACAAGTAGCAGCCATCTCAGATTGCTTTATAGCTCAGGCACGGTGGCTCCAGGGAAAACACAGGTGGGGGATGACCTTGCCTGCACCATCTGGGAAACCTCAGTGCCAGTGCACCCAGTGGACAGCTACAGACTACACTGGAGCACCACCACCCTGCCTCTGCACAGCTGATCCTCCAAGGAGGGTGGAGGTTGGTGGTTAGTGGTCATAGCCAATCCTTGCAGCTGACTGGCCTGAGTAAATACCTCCCATTGGCCTGCCAGCAGCAACCAAGGCTCAACTACAACAGGAGGGTGTACTCAGCTCACACAAAGGGCACACCTTGAGCACCCAGCTTGGGTGATATGGAAGGCTCTGCCATTGGACCCTATAGGACACCCACTACATTAGTCCACACTACCAAGACACAGAGTCAAAGCAGCTCTACCTAATACATAGAAACAACACATGGGTAGGCTGCCAAAACAAGGAGACAAAGAAACATGACCCAAATGAAAGAACAGATCAAACTCCAGAAAGAGAACTAAATAAAATGGAGATAAGCAATCTATCAGATGCAGAGTTCAAAATACTTTATAAGGATGCTCAAGGAATTTAGTGAGGACCCCAACAGCATAAAAAAGACCCAGTCAGAAATGAAGAATACACTAACTGAAATTAAAACCAATTTACAGAGAAACAACAGTAGAGTGGATGAAGCCAAGAATCAAATCAATGATTTGGAACATAAGGAAGTAAAAAAATAACCAATAGAAACAAAAGAAGAAAAAAGAATTAAAAAAAAATGAGGATAGTGTAAACAGCTTCCAGGACAACTTCAAAAGGTCCAACATTTGCATCGTCGGGGTGCCAGAAGGAGAAGAGGAAGAGCAAGATATTGGAAATCTGTTTGAAAAAATAATGAAGGAAAACTTTTCTAATTTGATGTAGGAAATAGACATACAAGTCCAGACACAAAGCCCAAGCACAAAGAGTTCCAAACAAATGGATGCAAACAGGCCTACTCCAAGACACATCATAATTAAATGCCAAAGGTAAAAGATAAAAGAGAGAATCTTAAAAGCAGCAAGAGAAAAGCAGTTACCTACAGAGGAGTCCCCATAAGACTGTCAGCTGATTTCTCAAAAGAAACTTTGCAGGCTGGAAGGGATTGTCAATAAATATTCAAAGTCATGAAAAGCAGGGACCTATAGCCAAAATTGCTCTATCCAGCAAAGCTATCATTTAGAATCAAAAGGCAGATAAAGAGCTTCCCAGAAAAGAAAAAGCTAAAGAAGTTCATCATCACCAAACTATTATTATATGAAATGTTAAAATGGCAATAAATGCATATCTGTCAACAACTGAATCTAAAAAACAAACTAAGCAAACAAGAAGAACAGGAATAGAACCACGGATATTGAGAATGTTTTGAGGGTTGCTGATAGGAGGGCGATGTGGAAGAATGGGTGAAGAGGTGAGGGGATTAAGAAGTATAAATTGGTAGTTCCAGAAAAGCCATGGGAATGTAAAGTGTACTATAAGAAATAGAGTACCCAATAGAGTACTTATATGCATGACCCATGGACATGAACAGTGGTGTGGGGATTGTCTGAGGGGGTGGAAGGTGGTTGGGTGGAGAGGCGAAAAGGGGGAAAAATTGGAACAACTGTAATAGCATGATCAATAAAATATAATTTTAAAAAAACAACTACTGAAAAAAAAGACTTGTGTCTCCCAGGCACATCTGACTGGCAGGAAAGAAAAAGCATTTGGATCTTGGTGAAGAAGCAGCTGGGTGGGAACACAGTGAACTCCAAGTAATAACCAAGCTGGTCCAAGATGTCCTGCAGGTCGTAAAATGAAGTTTAATCAGAGATCCATTTTTTGGTGTTTTTCAAATTATTTTAATACTGGATTTATTTCTGGGCTCTTTATTCTGTTCCATTGATCTAGGTGTCTTTTTTAGGCCAGTACCATGCTGTTTTGATTACTATGGCCTAATAGTATAGTTTGATATTAGGTAGCATGATTCCTCCAACTTTGTTCTTCTTTGTCAAGATTGCTATTGCTATTTTGGGTCTTCTGTGGTTTCATATAAATTTTTTAAATATTTGTTCTAGTTCTGTGAAATATGTCATTGGCATCTTGATAGGAATTGCATTGAATCAATAGATTTCTATGGGTAATATGAACATATTAATGATATTAATTTTTCCTATCCACAAACACAGTAGGTGCTTCCACTTCTTATATCTTCTTCAATCAATCATGTGGAATCCAATGAACAAACTGAACTAACAAGCAAAACAGAAACCAACTCATAGATACAGAGTAGGCTGATAGTTCTGGGAGAGAGTGGAAGGATCAAGAAAAAAGGACTCATGGCCATGGACAGCAGTGTGGTGATTGTGAGGGTGAGGTTGGCATAAGGGGGATAAATGGTAACAGAAAAAAGTACAGTAAAAATAAATTTTAAAAATATATTGGAATGCACACTTTTTCAAAATATGCAAATTAAAAATTTTAAATATTATTAAATGAAAGTCAAAGGACTCAGCTTCACATCCATGCATCACCACTTCACGCTTCAGCATTCTTCAGCAAGAAGAACTGATGTCGATGCAAAGATAAATCATAACTGTATAACCGACAATATAACTGTACAGGTTACAGTTGTATAACTATAGCTGTAGTTCCAGAGTCAGGGAAGGTGGTGTCTTGGAGAGCATAAACAACCCTACACAGATCCTGCCTCTTTCATCTAGTCTCTTCGTGATCTCAGATCAAATTAATCTCTCAAAGCTTCAGTTGCCTTGACAGTAAGACACTGATAATAATATTCACATTATACAGGTACTGAAATAATGAAGTAACATATTTAGGATAAATCTTGCAATTGATAAGCACTCAATAAAAAAGTAACTATCATTATTGTCGCTATTCTTTAGATTCTTATATGGCCCAGCCTTTTCAGGCAGTTGCTATGTTGACCTCTCAGTCCCAGTTTGTTTAAAGTGAGCTACATCTTCATCATGTTTTCTGAACTTATGAAACCTGCATTCACAAAATACAGGCTGGTGCTGCAAGCTTATATATGTAATAAGAAAAATAAAGGTACATTGAACATGGTTTTTAAACAGTGAGATTTGAGTTAGCTAATTTCATTTAGTATACAGAGCTAACCAGTCCCTGGAAACAGTCTCCTTGCCAAGGCACTGTGTCTCTCAGCAAAGTGTCACCCTTCCCCTAGAACACCTGAATACTACGATTAGGGTAAATAATAATGTTATGGTCATGGTTGCAATTTATTGTGTATCACTTCCCAGGCTCTTTACTATTATTTGATCATATGACTTCACATTATCATCATAAGAAAACTTACTATGTAGGTGTGTTAAGCACACATATGCATGCATACACACAGAATCAGGTGTTAGGTTATATGCCCAAGGCCAAACAGCTGGTGTATAATTTTTAAAAAACACTGTATACACCAGGTCCATTTTACTGAAACATCTGTGTTCCCTTCCATGATCTATGTTCTTATAACCTCTAATAGATTCTAAGTACATATGTATTAGTCACCTGTGAATCTCAAAGTTTTAAAACACCTATGCATTATATGGCTTAAAGTAGCAAGATCTCACTAAACTAGAATTGATAGAGTAATTAAAGTGACTTTTCTTCTCTATGCTTAGCATATACCTAAGAGATGTTGGTAGGACAAAGTTGAAGCAAATCTGCCACTGGAACAAAGTCTGAAAGCCAGAAATAACTGGATTTCCTTTTTCCAGGAGTCATTCTAATTGATACCATAAAAAGATGACAGAAGAACCCAAAATGAAGTAAATGGGAAAGAGATTGGCAATAAATTTTTAAATGTTCCTCTGAATTCCTAGTAACTGGTAATGCTATTTGCTAATTTTGCAGGAATCAATTTTGGGTCTCTTGAATTCAGTTGGACCTTTACTTAAATTACTTCCTTATAATTAAAAATCCATTTACTCATAATTCTATTGATTCTTCTTGTGGCTATCACAGATGTAAAATAATAAGTTACGATTTTATATATAATTGTTACTCCAGGTAATTGCATTCAGGGAGAGCTTTATGACCGACTTTTATACATCACAACAGTGATTCATGGCCTGTATAAAACAATCAGAGTGGAAGGCTGCGGGCTTTTTCACTTTCTGTTCACAGAATGAGCATCTAGACTGAGCTATCAGACTTCTCCACGGTTTATGCATTAGTGGCTTCAGCTTCCCCTTCAACTTTGAAGAGAAGCGCAAACATATAGTGCTAGATATTTCCCAAGACAAGAGTTTATTCTTTCTTTTACATTGTGTTACACGCTGTGACAGTCATTTGCAAAGTTTAGTGAAGTCCCCCAGGCTTTCTCCCAGCTTATAAATCAGAGCCTCTCATACCCAAGTTCTCGGGCAAAACTCCTTCCCACTAACAACTTTGACCATGCCTCCCCCTCTCTTAATTCTCCCTCTTACTGAAGTTTACACCAGCTGTTTTACCAGGGCACTTTGAAATACTTTCCTTCATGTGCTCCTTGCTTAGTGTTCCTTTCAGACAAATGTACAGAAAACTTCATGGAGTTTGAGTCTAAGGTTTCACAACTCATCAATTAATTAATTAGCTTTTACATGGTTTTTAATACATCAAAATTATCAGTATGAATATAGGCATAAGATTATAAAGCAATTAAAGATTTCTGGAATCTTCCTATGAAATTGCTTTGATCAAATCTAAAACCCTTAATGGTAAAGTTTTTTTTCTCTCTTCTATCTTAATGTGAAGATCAGAGTAGAAACTAAAGAATCGTTGATAATAACACTTTTTTTACTAAGGACATACTATATTAGGAAATGTATATATCTCAATATATACTCTAGGAAATTTAGCTATATATGTATTTCTTATTGTTTTAAAGTTAGACATTTCTGTACTTTTTAATAAGAAAATTATCTCTAGGCAAATATAGTTTGATTTTATTATATGCTTTGACTAAAGATTCTTCATAGTTTTCCTTTGCCTGTCAATTATTCTATTTTAATTTTGATGTAACTCTTCTATAAAGGAAGTGTTTCTCTGGACTTCCACTTTATTTTGCTGAAGTAAATGCATTGTCACAACAACTCAAAACAAAAATAAAGACTTAGGGACTATTGTGTGAATCCACTCGTGAAACTCAATTAAATGACAAAATGGGTCCCACAAGGGCAGTACACAGGGAGGGGATTCTCAGTAAAAGATAAGCTGAGTAAGGGGGCTGCTCAAAAATCTCAATATATCCACCAAGCAAAAGGAAAACAATTTTAAAAAATGGAGGTGAAAAGGTAGGACATGCTCACTCATTTGTTTAGTTAACATTTATTACCTCCCATGATCAGGCATTATTTTATGACCTGAATATAAAGTGAAGAACAACAGTGACATGTTCCCAGCCCTTAAGAATATTAAGAAATTTATATTTCAATAACAGTAAAAAAAGAAAAGATACAGTCACAGTAAAGCCACATTTAAGCACAATTGTGTGAATATAAGGGAATCACAAACTTGGTACAATGGTGGAAATTTAGGAGGTGACCTGCTTAGATATAGTGATCAGGAAAGCCTTTCTGAAGATCTAGAGATATTTAACTTGACAACCTAACAATGAGAAAAGACCAAAGACCAAGGGGATAAATACTCTAGCATAGAGGTCAAAAAAGATTCTGTGTGGAACAAAGATAAATATTTCATGTTCTGCTGGCCATTGGTTTTCCATTGCAACTACTCAACAGTTCCATTGTGTATTAAAGCAGCCACTGGCAATACCTAAAAAAGTGTGCATCATGGTGCTTCAATAAAACTTTATTGATAAAAACAAGCAGTGAGCCAGGTTTGACCTATGATTACAGTTTGCCAGTTTCTACTCTAGGCAGAAAATATGACCTGGGCAAAAACAGGATAGGGACCGCTGTGCTCAAGGAACCAAAGGGACTGTTGTGGCTAAGGGAGAGTAAGTATGAGGAGAGAAGCCTAAAATGAGCTTGAAGAGGTAAGTAGGGCCCAGATCATGCACATCTTTGAAGGCCAAGGTAGGTGTTTGGATCTTATTTAAGCAGAATAATTGTGAGCAGAATAGTAACATGGTGCTGTTTGTGTTTTAAAGGCTCATTATAACTTCTATGAGGAGAATGGATTGGAAGACTACTGAAGTAGTTCTGGAGATGATATTGTGGCCTGGATTCACATGGAGGCAATAAAAATGGGAAGAAGTGGGTATACATTAGATACATTTAAAAGTCAGGATCCTCACTGATGTGTTGGATGAAGGGGGGAACAGTGATGAAAGAGAAGGGAAAATTCACTTTAACTCAGGGTTCTGGCCAGACCATTTAGATTGACCACAGGTAGTCAAGTTGGGCTAAATTATAAATTTCAAAGACAAAGACTAGGGGGAGAAAAGCCTAAAAAGTTAGGTTCAGTCCATATCTGGGAATTAATATGATTAGTCTGGCTTCTTGCTTTAAGGCTGCAGAGTTATGCTGAATAAGGAGATAATCTTTGGTCTTTTGGCCAATATATGCAATGTGAATTCCTCAATGGTATACAGAAGCAATGGAAGGAAATCACATTTAATAAGTAATAAGCTAAGGAGATTGTACTTGTTTTAGTGAAAATAGGAAATCACTGAAGAGTTTTAAAGATCAGAAAACTGTAACCAGAGTTGTGTATAAACTGTGTTGCACTGGGTAAGTCAGAGAGAGAGATGTAAGAAATCAGGAAAAACTATTAATAAATTATTAAAATCATATATAAAGATATAAAAAAGACTTGATCCAGGGTTACTAGTATTAAAAATGCTAAGAAACGTAAACTCATTTGGTATTTTGGTTGGAGAGAGATATACATACATATAATTTGAGGCTGTTTACAATAAATAAATGATATAAATAATATAATTTTAAACCTTAAAACATTAGAAGAGCCAAATTCTGAAGGAAAATGTTGAATAATTAGACTAGACCAGAAAGTTAGCAAAATGAAATCTAAAAATTAGTTCTGAGTTCTTTGATAGCCAAGATAAATAAAATAAAAACTAGGGAGAGGTGAAAATGTTGGATTATATAGCTCCCATCTGATATAAGGGAATATATCAGTGTTCCAGGGGAGAAAAACTGAATTATAAAAGAAATAAATCTCAGAGTATTTTATATGAAGAACAATAAGACCACAATAAACTATATACTCTAATGGCTATTCAATAAAAATATATATATGACCCTCATAAGCAATGTCATATATTAAAAACTCTTATATCCAAACTCTCAATTAAAGTCGAAGACATTATACCATATACCTGTGATGATATCTTTACAGAAAGTAGTAACAATAAAAGCCAATTAATGAGTTTTACAATGACTTGATTTGATTCTGAAATAAAGCTTAGAAAACAGGAATAGACAGTTAGTTCCCTTAGGCATCTCTTACCCAACTCTCAGCACATTAATGACATCAACTCTTCAGCCATACAGACAACACGCTGGGTAAGAGCCAGTGACATGGACTCTGGAATCAGGGAGTCTGAGTTCATAACCCATTTACTAGTACAGACATTAATGAGATTGGTGTCAGTCAAGGGGCTGTTGATGCCAAATGGCAAAGTATTCACAGGCCTGGGGCAATCAGGAAGGAAAGGGTCCAGGGAAAACTATACTTTCAGCTGGCAAAGTTCAAAGTCAACTGCCTGATACATTAACTATTAACCTACTGCCTAGAGAAAGAAATGAATAAGGTATGGCTCCACAACTGGGTTTCTCAGTTTGACTTTGAAATATATACTTCCCCATCTTAGTGTACCAGATTGAATTTAAATGTGAACATTCTCATCATTAATCTAGTCTAAATGATTTATTTCCTGATTTTTAACTAGTGTTCCTATGACGTGTTATAAACTTGACATTTTGCTAAGACAATTGGGCTGACTGTACCTAATTTTAATTGAATTATTGACCTTTAAGGATCCAGTTTAACCAAACTGATATCTGATTAGGAGTATTTTCAGTAGACTTATTAGTCTGGCTTATTGTTTTAGGACTGCAGAGTCATGTTGAATAAGGAGATTACTTTCAGTCTTTTGGCAAATATATACAATGTGAATTCTTTAATTGCATTCAGAAGCAATGGAAGGAAAACACATTTAATAAAATATGTTAAAGACTGTCATCTTGACTACTGTAAGTAGTTCAAAAACCATCAAACTCCTCATTTTTTTATTCAAGAACACCAGTGACTAGGTGAAAAACAATAGCTGTGAGCTTTGCTTTTCTTCTAGAGCAAGTTATTTTTACTTGCTAATAGAATTTGCTGATGTTTCGACTGAAAAAAGAGTTGTTGTCAGTCGACTTCATCTGGTTTGAGGTCCCAATTGCTGCCCCCTCCAGCATTTACCTCCATGGTTCCAGCTTCTCCATGGATGTCTGATGCACATCCTGACCTCCCTGCCTTTGCTTAAGCCATTCCTCTCCCAGGAATGCCTTCCATTCCACCCCATCCCGTCTAGGGAAATTTCATTCCATGCTCCCATAATACAATGCTCCCTCCACTGTCATAGCATCTATTATCTCTCCTGTCTCCCTGACTTTCATGATTTTGTTGGGGGTAAAAACTGACTCATTCATCTCTATATTCCCAGTACCATATTGGCTTAGCAAACAACAAACATTAAATAAATGTTTATTGAATTAATTCTCCTTATGGAATTAATGTGCAGAGGGTTGCGGGGTTGGAATATTATATCCTTTTTTCAATAATGTATCCACTTCTGACTTTACCAGGAATTAAAATTAGTTTACCATAATATTTCATATTTTATGACTGAGAAGTATTGCATTGTATATATGTACCACATCTTCTTTATCTAACCCTCCATAGGGGAACAATGGTTGTTTTCATATCTTGTCTGTTGTAAATAATGCTTCAGTGACCACGGGGTGCAGGTGTCTTTTTTGAATTAGTGAGTTTCCCATAAGAAGGGGCTTTCTGGGCCAAGGACAGCAACGCAAACATGAAACTCTTGAAGAGGCAGCATCATGAAACACAAAGGGCAGCAATTACATTCAGATACAGGGGACTGGTATCCCCTGACGAAACCATGATTTTGCCACCTGGCTTTGAGTAGAACTGCTTAAAATTTCTTCTGGCCTACTTCAGGTGGTGTGGAACCTTATAACCCTGTCTTTGCTTCTATGGTGGTAGCTCTTTTCCATGCAATGAAAAAATGCTTAATTCTGGGGTAGAAAAAGAAAATCTATAATCAGCAACCAAATAAACCAAGAGTAGTAATTAATGCAATAATCTTTGAGAGCCTGTAGACAATGAAACAGAAAATTCTAGAACACAGCACAAAGGCCCCTCGCTGCCTGGCTCCTCACAGCCCTTGTATCCTTTTCCTTGTCCTCACCTTCCAAAAGTTTTACTGGTAAATTGACAAAGTTCTGAGAATGCTCAGCGATGCCTTACACGGAGAGAAGAAAACTGAGTTGGTGGATCATTATTTTCTTCCAAAATGCAAGGAAAACAACTAATGTTAGAAAAGAGAACAATAGAACTGACTTTATGGGGAGTGAAGGGCCACACAGAAATCACAGAGACCAAAGTCCAAGAGACAACCTCCCGAGAAAGGAACAGACCCACCAACCTGGCAATTGACATGGAACAAGACTCTGCACATCTCAGGGCAAAGAGCAAAATCTAGGTGTCCCGACCACACCGAGCCTCATCCAAGTCCCCATGCCCTCTTTGAGGCCAAGAAAAGTGAAGGGAACACAAAATTCCTCACAGGGAAAAAAAAACCCAAACTGTAAGAACAGAGTTGAGTAGTCACTCCCATTCTGTCTGCCCAGAGCCACCCAAGCAACCTCCAGTTGGAGAGAAGGGCCCAGAAACACTGTAAAGCTATTACACACTTGGTTAGGATTCTCCAGAGAAACAGAACCAATAGGATGTGTGTATTGTGTGTGGAAAAGAGATTGGTTTGAAGGAATCAATTCAGGGTTAAGGGATTATCTCAGAGGATTGTGGGGCTGGAGGATCTGAAATCCACAGGGCAGCCTGGCAGGTCGAACATTCAGCAAGAAGTTGAGTCTTGAGTCCAAAGGCAGTCTGGAGACAGAATTCCTTTTTCCTCGTGGGACCTCAGTCTTTTTCATTCAAAACCTTCAACTGATTGGCTGAAGCCCACCCATATAATGGAGAGTAATGGCTTAATCCAAAGTCTTCCGATTTAAATATTAATTACATCTTAAAAGATATCATCACAGTCATATCTACAGTGGTGTTTGATGAAACAACAGCCTAGCCAAGTTAACGCATAAAATTAACCATTCACACACACACGCACACACAAAGACAGCCATCTAGAATAATAGTTGACATTTATTGCATGTGCTAGGTACTCTTCTTTACAGTTCACATGTATTTACTCATTTAATCCCCACGAAAATTTTACAAGGTAAGTATTGTTTATTATCATTTATTATCCTATTTGACAGATCAGAAAATTAAGGCAAAGAGGGCTTAAGTAACTTATCCAAGGTCACAGGGCTAGCAAATGGCTATGCCAGTATTAAAATTGGCAATGCTTGCTTGAAACTCACCCATTTTACCACTGAACTAGAAAACATAACTCAGGAAACAAAAGAAAATTCCCTCAATTACTTCACACTAAGAATATCTTAACAGGAACATAAATACAATAAAATTAGAGCCTACCAATAAATTGATAAGGCAATTAATGAGATGAAAGAGGAAATTACTAGTTTATGAAAACAAATAGAGGACTATGCAAACTGATTATGGAAATAATAAGTAAATTAGTAACAACAAGGTACAGAATAGACAAAAATGAATTACTGACACAAAGAGGAAAGAGTTAAGATAATCTAAGTGAATGCAGACAGAAAGGGCAAAGAATTAGAGTGATTTGGAAGAATATTATAGACATGAGATAGCCTACAGATTAAAATTTTATGTATATACTAGAAAATATGATCCAAAAAAGACCATAATATTCCTGACATGGGATTTCTGCTCCAAAGATATATTTAAAGACATACAATAAAATTTCCCTAAAATGAAGAAAGAGAACAATCTGCAAAACAAAAACAGTTCATACTCCAAGAAAATTAGATGGATGATCAACAATAAGTCACGTCCCTTAATTAAACCATTAAATGTCAAGAATAAAGAGCCATGGCTGGTGTGGCTCAGTGGACTGAGCACCATCCTGCAAACTGAAAAGTTGCAGGTTCGACTCCCAGTCAGGGCACAGGCCTGGGATGCATACCAGGTCTCCAGTTGGGGGCATGTGAGAGGCAACCAACTGATGTATCTCTTGCACACTGATGTTTCTCTCATTCTCTTTCTCCCTCTCTTCCCCTCTCTCTAAAAATAAATAAATAAATAAATATTTTAAAAAGGACAAAGAAAGAATTCCTCAGAAACTTAAGGGGGAAAAAGCAAAAGAAAATTATATACAAACATGGAAAAAACTGTTCTGTCTGTGAGTTCTTCATAACACTAAATTCCACAATGAACAATGTCCACGATGTCCTGAGAAACACAGAATTTAATTTGAAAACAACTAACCTAGAGGTCACTTGAGCTCAGAAGTCACTAACGGACATTCACGGCCATGAAAGAACTCAGGGAACACAATTTGCTTCATTTCTTCTCAAGGAAAAAAATGGTTGCTTGACAATGACATCCAGCCATATAAAAAAATAAGTCAAAAGAAACTCAAGAATGGCAGAGCTGGGTTAAAAGAACTGGTGGTGAACAATGAGGCTGTTTAAATAAAGAGTAAACAACTAATGAAAGTATGGCAGCAAAACTAAATGTGAATATTATAAACCTGAATAATGTTAAAATAATCATGTAACTACAAGGAGGTGGCGGGGGAAGGGGAGATGGGAGAAAGTTTGAGTGCCAATGTCCTCCTCTTTCAAACCAGGGAATAAATAGGTATTATCTAAATACTGATTTTTTTAAATGTTACCTGCTAGCCTCTTGATGTTTATTCCTAAATTTTATTTGTTTGTTCAACATTAATGGGCTCTTTTATGGAAAACAATACTTTGTGGTGAATAAACATTTTTTACTTTTGATTTTCTTCTATTTAAGTCAAACAAAATATAAATATCTTTCATTAAAAATATTTTGAGGGTCTCATACCATTTTTACAACTTTTATTTACCTGCCTACCACTTGACTTTTCTAACCATATAATATGATAGAACAATATTCACAATGATATTCTTTTAATGCTAAGGGTGGCAATTTCTGAGTTTGGAGTAATTTTCTAAAAAATACATTATTGTACTCTTCTTCTTTGCTTTGTTTTTTATAAAGAGTATCTTATTTTACAACAATAATTGGATAACTATTTTGCCTTTAAAAATTGTAAGCAGTACTTGTATGTCAAGATATTAACAGTGGTTCATTCTGGGTTATGAAAAAATGGATAATACTAATTTTTTCTTTGTACTTTTCTATAGTTTTTAAATTTATAAGCATAAAAATGATTTATTAACTACTTACTTTTTACTATTCTATTTCTTATACATATATTTTATTAAAATATACTGTTTCATAAATTTGTTGCTCTGGGAAAGAAATAAAGACTACAAATATCCCAAATGAAAACAAACAAACTACAAATAAAAAGTACAAATATCCCAAAGAAAACACATAAAGAATATAAATGCCCCAACCCCTGCAGTGTTAAGGAGAAAGTGTCAGTCACTGCATGATATGACTAAGAACACGGAGTCAGCAAGTAACAAATAGGATGGAAAAAAGTGGGACATGTATTCTTTCATCAATTTTACCTCATTATTATTTATTACTCAGTCCCACGGAACAGCTTTTGTGTTGTGCGCTGTGGAACACGGGCAACACATGGCGCTGGCACAGAGTCATACACCCACTTACACTGAGCTAACAGCGAAGTAAAGTTGTGGAAGAGCTGCCTCACAACCCACATCAACAACTGAGAAACAAAAATAAGTAAATACTCTAAAATCCCCCACTTTAAGTATGGAACTTTACAGGGTGCACAGGCATATGGATACATATTTGCTGATATTAAAGTAAGAACAACAGCAATAACAATAATAACAGAAGGATAAACAAAAAACCCAAGAAGAGGTGGCTACTAGAGGGAAGAGGTGGTAGGGATAGGAAGTGAAACTACACGTCTTTCACCGCCTTATGTTTTCAGTACTTGAGTTTGGAACCATGTATTTTACCTAATTTAAAAATGAAATTAAATTTAAAAACAATCCCTGAAACTCAAGAGCAAAATAAGCAAATAAAACCATGTTTATAAGAGTTGGTAGTGTAACAACACAGAGAAGAACTTTTAAAGTGACTTCAAAACACAGTAAATTGATCAAACATACCTAGCTCATGTGATATATCTTAAAGACAAAAAATTGTAGGTAAAAACTCACTCTGTTTCTAATAATCATGTAGTTGGTCATGTTGGCATTATACATTGGGATAAAGAAAGTAAATAATCATGTTAATGTCACTGGGAACTGGAATTTTGGGACATGTTAGAAAAGATACAAAACAGAAGAGGCCAACGAAAGACTCTATAGGGTCTAGATTCGAATAGAAAGTGTCAGTATACATTCATAATTTTACATACACACACACACATACACACACACACACACACAGATTTTCAACTCTATTCATTGGCCCTGAAACCATAAAGAACTCAGCAGCAATGTGCACCCACAATGCCCAGATTATAATCTCTAATTACCATTTTTAAAGATCTTATTTATTTAATTTTAGAGAAAGGCAGGGAGAAAGAGAGGGAGAGAACATGCACTCCCAACTGGGGGCCTGACCCGCAACCCAGGTATGTGCCCTAGACTGAGAACCGAACTGGCTACCCTTTGGTTGCAGGCTGGCGCTCAATCCACTGAGCCACACCAGCCAGGGCTCTAATTATCATTTTAATTCAAATGAAAGGAGAGTTTCTTGAATGCGAACCGCAGGACTAAGACAGAAAATACACAAGTTAAACCTGGAATAGCTTGCCTAACCAAAAACCAAGAAAGCCATTAAGGTCTACTTAGGGTAAAGCAAAGTCCAAGCAGCCCACTTGAAATGTCATCTGCTGGCCAGGAAAGTGAGATAATTTGAGCATCAGTTAGAAGACCTACTTCTTTCTTTCTTTGATGGACTGAAATACTTTAAATGTGTTTAAATTCATGAGGTCATAATAATCCTAAAATATTTGGGGGAAAAAAGAACATATTTGAATGTGTTAACTCACCAACTTCTTTATAAAATTAGTAAAGAGAAGTAATCAAGCACTTAACCCATCTTTCTTACATTTGCCATGTCATGAAGTAGTTAAAGAGTTGAGAAAAATATTTTCTCTTTATATAGAATAGTCCAGCTAACAAAAATAATGAATGATAAAAGACAAACACTATTTTGAAAGCACTAGTGAATTAATTAATGATCATCAATAGATAAACACCCAGATATCATGTGCTTCCTAACAACACATGTAAAGTAGCCTTGTCAGAAACACTGAACTTCCACGGGGTGAAGCTTCCCATGCTCCACATGCAGCTACCAACTCACGGGAAGAAGGAGAAAAGAACAAGTTAAAAGAAACCATAAGGAGGCAGTCGCCAGACTCTGAAATGGAGTACACTTCACTGATTAGTTTTATTTGTATACTGCAAGGGGGTTGGGGAGGGAGGGTGGGACAGAGAAGAACTATAGATTAGGGGAGGTTTTAGAGATAAAGAACCAAGTGCAGGCCATGAACTTCATTACAATTCTGATTTTGACTAGTAAACTGTATGGGGTAGGGGTCTATAAAATGATAGGACTATCTGAACAATTGATTGGATATTTAACATTATAAAGAGTTACTTTATGTTGCTTTAGGTGAAAAAATGTCATGGTTCTTTTTTTTATTTTTTAAAGAAATCCTTATCACTCATATGGACATGCTGAACTATTTAGTTAAAATGATGTCTGGTATTTTCTTCAAAATGATGAGTGGAGGGGAAATACGAATAAAGAGTTTGTAGGTAAAACCTGCGAACTGTTTCAAGTGAATGATTCTACTTTTGTATGTTTAAAATTTCCAATAGAAAGTTGTAAAAACAAAAATTAGAATGCCTCACAATGTAAAGCTAGGCCTAAAAAATGAGATACATATATGGAACTTTCAAAATGCAGGGTTATTTTAAGAAGAACAACTATTAGAGGAAAAAAGTACTGGCTTATTTTATATAAGTCGCAAACATTATTTCTTTTATGTATTATACCAAAAACATCAGAATTAACTGAAAAATATAATGCTAAGAGGTGAAAACAAATCCACCCAAGGAATGTCATTTAATTCATTTAAAGATGAAAGAAATGTGTCCGGAAGGCAAACCATGGCTTCATGGAGAGCTGTGATGTCTGTACAGATGTCATTAGGCTCACAGTTTCATATTGTCCATGACCGCCATTTAGCATCCTCACTACATTTATTTTCATATATGAAATCTACGAGTGATCTGTATAGAGTCCTTCAGTGATACCCGGTAAACATCTTGTACCATTTTGCTGATTTCTGAGTCTTAGCAAGAAAGGGCAGCAGAGAAGTGCAAACACGTCCTCTTCCAAACCCTGCTCCTACATGTGCCAGGAAAGAGGACTTAACTATCTCGGAACAAAAGATATCCTAGAGCGGCACTGACATATTCTACGTGCAATGTCATGTTCAAATTCTCCTTTCTCAAAAATGTAAGATAAATCTGCTTCCCTCGTCCCAAGTGCTATGAGACTAAACATCCTTCTGTGATGCTGAAGAACGGCAGGTATTCTAGCTGAGATGAGAGCAGGACGCCCCTGCTCACACAAGGACGTTGTATCTCAGAGACACTCAAAACACTGCAGCTGGAAATAGAGAAAACAATGCCCCCTCCATCCGAAGTGCGCCTTTCTTAGTACGGTTGCCAACATCTTAATATCTGAAGTTATGTGGCCATCCTAAAAAGTGCAACTTATCCTGACGTCCCAAAAGACGGAAAAGTTGTCGAAGTCCGAGGAATGAGTCATTCTGCTCAGTTTTGATGAGTAATCTCAGGTGTCATGGAACCCTGATCTGATCGGAAGAAGGCGAGGGGAGGGGGCGTCAGATGTGCAGACGGAAGAAGACTGGCCGCTGGGGATTGGATGGCGAGATCTCGATTTTCCTAAAATTGCGTCATTTCGAACCCAATTGGGTCCACGTATTATGGGCACCGACGGGTTACCGTCTCGGAAACTCTCAATCAGACGCAAGCAAAAAGGAGAGGAGGCGGCTAATTAAATATTGAGCAGAAAGTCGCGTGGGGGAGCGTGTCACGTGGGTCTCCGGGCTCGTGGAGCCTGGTATAAATACCGCGCGGCACCAAGCAGGCAGAAAGCGCGCTGCGACCTTCTCTTCTACCGCGGGAGCGACTGATAGACAGTGCGGAGCGCTGTGCGTGCGCTCAGACCACCCCGGGGAACCCTGCGGGCCTGCCCGCCGCAGTAAGTGTCTGCACCGTGCCAGGGGGGGCTTTCAGTGCCGCCCATAGCACCCAGGTGGCGGCTAGCAGCGCTGGATGGGGCCGCTGGGGCAAGGGACAGTGGGGGGACAGCAGGGAGACGAGTAACCCAGTTGCCAAAGTCCCTCTTTTGTCTCCCACCTGCAGAGCCTCCAGGCACGAAGGTGTGGACTGTTTGGTGGGTTGGGGGCTGGTGGAGTTGGTATCCAGGAAAAAGGGGATTTGAGAAGCTTTGGGGTATGATCCGCTCTCCTAAAGGGTACAGGTGGGACTTTAGCCCTTAGGCTTTTTATCTTGGTTAATTCCGTTGTGGGACCGACAATGTCGCTGCCCCAGCTCTCGGATAGCCACCCCCAATGTATGTGATTTTTCCCTCCCTAGTCTCTTCTCCCTACTCCTCCCAGAAATCCAGCATGAAAATCCTCGTGGTCGTGGCCGTCTTTTTTCTTGTCTCCACTCAACTGTTCGCGGAAGAAATCGAAGCCAACGATGATCTGAATTATTGGTCCGACTGGTCCGATAGCGACCAGATCAAAGTGAGTCCGGGTCCCAAGCTGGCCCTTGCCTTTCTTCCAGAGCCGGGGAGCCGTCACTTTCCCCGCGGTAGACCCTAGTTAGCCTGGCGGGCAATCATGACCAGAAGGACCAGAGGCAGTGGAGGCATGGGGGGTGGGGGGGATGTAAGGCGACGGCACCCTCGGAGTCCCGCGTGAGATTGTGCGCCCACCATGTAAGTTCCCTCCCCAAAGCTTCATGGGCGGGTCTCGGGAACTCACTGGAGCAATAATGCCTTCCTTGATGAGCCCAGGGTCCTCCCAAGGCTGGAAACTTCACAAGGTTTCATCCCCAGGTAAGGGGGATTTCGGGGACTGCAACCCAGCTTCGAGGACCTGACGTTTGGAAATGCTGGGGAGGAGGAGAGGAGGGCGTGCAGGACGCAGGCAGAAGCGGGGGCGAGGGCGAGCTGCTGTGGGCTTAGAGGGACGGAGGTGAGTGGGAAGCTAACTTCCTGTAGTGACATTTATTTTATGGACCTGAGAATGTAGCGGCAAGTTTTCGTCTGTATGACTCGTAGGCTATTGGTGCAAGGGAGTGCGCTTCGCAGGAACAGCGAAAGTCACGCCATGCAGGTCGCCTCAAGTGCTGTCACCCTTCCCCACCCTCGACACACACCTGTGCGCATTTAGGGTGGTGAGCCGTCCCCAAAGCCCGAGCCACATTCGAGACAAAGTCAGGTGGCTAGAGGCAGATGAGTGAGGGTCCCCAGGCTAGGAGGAAAGAGCAGAAAGCGCGCAGGGCTGTAAGACTCTGCCTCCTGCTAATTTGCAGGGGCCTGGGGAGTTAGTGGGGCTCAACATGGGGGAGGTTAGTGGGGGAGGTGGTGGCGCTCAACACGAGTTCCGTGGAGAGGGGTGGAGGCAGGGAGCACCCTGCCAAGGACTCCACTCAGCCCTGCAGTGGGGGAGCCCGGCCACCCCTAGCTTCGTCTTCCAAGCCTGGCCCAGCGCGGGTCCCACCACAGGCAGCTGAGTTGAGCCCAAAACTGGAGCTCACCACGGGAATGACTCGGGCTTCTGGGAGCCTTGCACAGATTGCTACACCACTGTTTGTCCATATGTGTGTCTCCCAGGAGGAATTGCCCGAGCCCTTTGACCCTCTTCTGCTGAGAATCTCCCGGAGCCTCAAGCCTCATCGGCATTTCGTCGGATTAATGGGCAAACGAGATGCTGGTGAGATAGATGAAAAGCCATTTCTCTCCTGGCAACCCACCTGGTGTGCTTGCTTATTCTCAGAGCACTCAGATTATCTCTTGCTCTTGGAGTAGAGATTTCCAGACTAAAGCATGTAACCACCCCCACTCCTCAGCACACCCACACCCACTGCATACTTATGTAGCCTGCACCTCACTAACACAAGCACCTGCCCCAGGAGGGAGGGAGGCGTCCTTGCAAAGCACACCTCTCAGTGTAAGGCCCAAACCACCAGGAACAGGAACCACCCTTAGCTCTCTTGACCGAAGATCCAAACTGACAAAGCAGAAGGCATGGGCCTCCACGGGGTAGTACCCAGATGTTATGAGTGCATGTGGAAGCTGATTATAAAGCACTGGGGTTTGAACAGGCTTTGCTGCCCCTTGTCTCCCATAGAAATATCAGTTTCTTTGAATGGGTGGTACTGTCCGTGGAACCTGTAAATTGCTAATGTCAATTGTTACAAATCGCAATTGTTTCTCGTCAGGTTCCTCACCTGAAAAACAAGTGGCCCTGTTAAAGGCTCTTTATGGTAAAGATTTTTTAATAAATATTTTACTATTGTGAATGCTTATGTAGGGAAGTGAAAAAAGTCTTTAATGGGCTGAAATACAGATTCATGATGATGTCTATTTAGTGAAGAGATGGACTTGCATCTCTCATTCCTGAGCATCAGGTGGGTGGCCCTCCTTGAATATATGCTTCCTACAGGAAAGCAGACGTGGCATTGGCTAACAGCTGTTAACAGACCTCAGGTGTCTCACAGTCCTGGATTTGAATCTGTGGCCCATAGCAAGCACTTAAAATATTTTTCCTTTGTTAACATAGTTTGTTTTTATTATCAATAATTTTATTAGCCTTTACAGTTTGCTATATATTCCTCAGGAGAGTTTATGAATGGGAAATGTTACATATTTTAAAGTTCTATTTATTTTGTACTTAAAAGATATAATGTAGCATCTTTGAAACAAATTATTGTGTTTGCTTCTTTTTTCTTTCTTCTAGGACATGGCCTGATCTCTCATAAAAGTAAGTTCAAAATTATTTTGACATTTATCAAATACAAATGTTAAGAGATTGGGTTCCAATTTATATAACACCTGCTCTATTTTATAACTTAGGGCTTACTATGTTTAATTAAGACAATATAAGAATGATGGAGACTCACATTATATTTACATCCGGAAGATGATTGTTTAGAGCTTTGTGATTTAGATATGTCATACTTTCCAAAATGATACATTATGTTAAAAATCCTTTAACTACCAGCTAAACCGCTACTGAATTTCTGACCCACAGAAACTGTACGATAATAAATATTTGTTGTTGTATTAAGCTGCTAAAAAAAATGTTAACTCCTATAAATTGTTAGTTTAGATAAGAATTCCAGTCCCAGGGGTAAAAGTCCATCACACATTCTCTCCTGACACCCCATAACCACCACTTTCACTGCAAAACAAAAACAAACAAGCAAAAACCCCAAATATTTACAGGTATCTTATAACTCATTCTGAGTATGCTGAATGCCACAATGACATCCCTTATTAGGGTGATTTAGCAGCCAAGAGGCTCCAGTGAATGTCTGAGTAGATAATCCCTACTAAAGGTAAAGATGGTAGTGCAGGTTTTTTATTCCATGACTCAGTGGGAAATCTCAGTCTATTACAGCATAGTGAGACATTCCTTAAGGCAGTGAAGATGGCAAAATTGTGACACTTGACGGTCATTAGACCCCAGTTTCCCAGTTAACAGAACCAGAGCTGACAGGCAGTCCTAGGGGACCATCCTCACTGTGCCGTGCACTCCCCCTCCCTTGGACTTGTGGCGCACTGGGTGGCAGCATAGGCTGTAGGGAGAGAGCAGCCCTGTTTTCATGGAATCCAGTGTAAACAAGAGACATCCTCCCACTAGAGTTAGGGTGATCTTTCCCAAGGGCTTCGGACCTTTGAAACTGAATAAATCAGTCCTTACTTACTTTATAAGGAGTTGACTTTCAAGGGAATTAGATATAGAAAAATTCTAGTAATGAAAATAAATGCACTCCATTACTATCAAAACTGACACATTTTCCAAGAGGAGTGCTTAAAATCCAATAAAATAGAAAGAATGACCTTCTAGAAGTGTATAATGGTGAGATGTAAGCCTCTGACTTCACTAAGGTTCAGTTCCTGAGAAAGCAAGCACACCCCTCACCAAAAGGAAGTAGGCTCGGAGAGTTCTCTGTCACACAGTGTGAAACTGACTTCCTAAAAATCACAGCTAGCTTCAACAGCAGCAATATTTAAAACTTGATAAACAGATAGATATAATATGAATAAAGGGAATATTTGGACACAGCATTGAGAGAAGTGCTTTCATTGTACCATTTTAGTATCATTTATAAGACTTATTAGGAATCCTCATTTCTTCTGACTCACCAAAACTTGAAATAGATATATATTTATTTTATGCACATATATTTGGAAGCTTGTTTTCTTTTGGTACTAGCTATAACAGTTTATTTCCTCAATGATATACATATTAAAATACCCATAAATGTATTTTTCCAGGGCATAAAACAGATTCCTTTGTTGGACTAATGGGCAAAAGAACTTTTAATTCTGGTATGTATAAAATCATGACTGAAAATAGATAGCATCTTAAATTTACTTGTATTATTTTCTTTCTAAGGCATAGTTCCAAAGTATTAAAAAGGAATAATGAATTTAAAATAAGTATTTATGGTGAAAACCACCTAACTGCAATAAATAAATCCAAGAATGGATTTGGAGCTGATTAAGCTAATATCACCACAATAACAATCTCTCTAAACTGCCAGCCTTACCAGTGTCTGCCCCATTTAATCATTACCTCACCTGAATCTTTGGGCTAGTCTAATACTCTTTCCCTTGTATATGTTAAATAAACCACATTTAACCTTACTGAACTAAGGGTGTGGGAGATGCAGGAAGTAAGACAGATTTTCACTCATTACCAAGGTAATTTGAAAGTCTTGTAAGACAAATTACACCTGGCAGTTTCCCAACACAAAAATAAAGAAATAAACAAAACAAAATTAATTCATTTATACAGATTACTTGCTCTTCATAAAGTGATAGAAGCTCGAACTCTAAAACATCCTGATGGATGTCTGAGAATAATACGGTCCATTCCAGTGCCTTCAAAAAGGAACATAGTCACATCACCCTAGAGATATATAATCAGTCCTGGCTGCACAGCCTTCAGAGAGAATGGGTGTCACAATTCTCTCACAGCCCGTTTTAATTCTGAACAACTTGTCCACTTGATATGAATGCCACATGTTTCCTTTCTTCTCTTTTGTTTCTATTTTCTATGTAAATGCTGCATACTTTTATCTAAAAACTCATTCAGCATAGTATTTTCAAGGTTAAATAGCCCCTATGTCATTTTCATAGAGACTGACTTATTGTTAAGCACATTCAGGCCTTACAGTCCTAATAGTTTAGTTTCCTTGGGAAAACTATTCAAATTCTCTTCATTTTATACTGAGTAAAAATGGAAGTAAAACACTAATCATGTAATTAACTAGAAAATAATTAGCACCTGTCTTGTCCAACAAAAATATTTCAAATTTCTAGGAAATATGTAACAAAGATATGCTGGTTTAATTCTCAATTATCTGGAAAATCATGTAAAAATGATGCCTGCTAGTATTTACACTGGTTCTCTACCTTGCAGATTTAGACTACTATATTTGTATTTCTTCATCAGTAATTTTGGGGCTGCTCAAGTTTACATTTTAAAGATATTACCAGTCTACCTAACCAAGGAGTTAAAATTGTTTCATTGATATGTATTATCGCATGGCTTTTGGAAATGGAATATAAATTTAAAGCACACAGGCTTTATTCGCATCAGAAGTGTGTGCTAGCCCTTATATAGCTCTGGTTTTCTTGATGGTTGCATTAGTCTTCACCTCTCCATTTCCAGAATTGATACGTTTCAGACATGCTTAACTTTATAAATAATATAGATACTGTACAATTCAGAACAGAGTCAATGCTATTAAACAGACTTAAAGTAATAATGTATGATAAATAATAAACAGAATGGAATCAGAATTAATGACTAAGTCTTCATTCCTCAATTTTAGTTAAGAAATAAAAAAGGGAAAAATGGGCAACAATGTAATCCATACTCAGTCAGAGATCTTTTCATATACTCAGTTGAGGCAAAGTTATTATCATCTTCTACAGCCATCTGATCCTTAACCTTTTGAGATCACAAACCCCTTTGACAATCTAGAAAAATCTAGAAACCCCCTTCCCACAAAAACCTTCCTGTCCTCATTCATACACACAAAAGTTTACATAGGGTTTCAGAGGGTTCAAGGCCCCAGTAAGAAATTCTGCTTTGAGTAAACAGGACATGATGTTCCAGCTATATCTCTGACCTACCTTGGTTAAGTTCACATTAGCATTCACCTTGCTTCTCTGAGGGATGGAATCATGTTACCTAACATGAACTTATGCTAGTTCTCCTCCTCCTCATATGAACAAACCAGGGTGAGAAATGAACTGTTTGCTTCCTTCAGAACTGCCCGGGTTGGGGGGTTTGGGGCTCAGACTCTCCTACCCCAGAAATACGTTTGTGATTGACAAAACAAGCAGCCTGTTGCTGACCTCACTTACGGGACCGGTGGATGCTGAAGACCCTCTGCTCTGTGTTGAAGGGGAAGTGATGACACTGGAAACTTGACCTCCCTTCTCTCTCAACAAATCCTTCCCACTGGGACACTGGGAAAAGTGTTTGCAGTAGCACCCATGGTTTCTATGTTCAGAGTTCTGCCTCCTGTTTCTATTTAAATTTAAAATTTTATACAGGGCATACCGAATATTCAAAAGCATAGTAGTTCACTATGATGTAAATTTTAGTATATAAAATGTTAGTTAAAATGGTGAAAAAGTATACTTGAGTATTTTGATTATAGCAGTCTGATCTTCCCCTTTTGTGGTTACAGACCCCTTTGAAATTGTATATCATATCACATCACATCATATCATATCTTTGGTCTTTTTTAGTTCAGGTAGCCAGTGTGTGTTAGGTTCAGGTTGCTAGGTGTACGTTAAATACTTTCAGAAACAGTGACTAACCTTTCACAGGACATTAGGGTGCTAGGAGGTAAGTGAAACTGTGTTGTATTTCGATGATACAATTGTCCTGCCTACAGACTGGGGCTGTTTTTAGTCTAAAGGACAGCAGGAGGCATCCACAAGACAGGCAGAAACTGTCACACCATTAAGTTACCCTGTAACAGGAATCAGCAAACTTTTCTATAAAGCGCCACATAGCAAACATTTTAGGCTTTGTGAGCCATGCAATATGTAAAAGAATGGATGGGGCCATGTTCTAGTAAAATGTTATTTACAAGAAAAGGTAGTGGGCTGGATTTGGCCTGTGGCCAAGTTTGTTGACGCTGTCCTAGAATAAAAGTCCCACATTTTGTTTCCATCCTCTGACTATTCCTGGCTAACGTAGGCACTGTCCTCCTATAAATCACCAGGGGTGTCTGCCACTGCTTGAGAACGCTGCTGAGAATCAACATTGCGATACACTGTGGAAATGTGCTTGTGGGGTACCCAGTACAGGATGGATGAGCAAAGTTACCAAGCATTCTGCAGTTAGGTCACTGCCAGTCAGGGTAGAGACAGAGGCAAGATTGAAAGATGTGCAAATAAAACTCTTGGAAATATTTCAGTGGAGGGGGAAAGTCATTAGGAGTTTTGAAAGTCATTATGTGTGTCTTGTACTTTGTTTTATTCCCTCAGTGAATCCTCTTAAAGAACCCTTTCTCTTTTCTTTGTTCTCAGCAGCTTATGAAAGGAGTGCAATGCAGAATTATGAAAGAAGACGTAAATAAACTACCTAGTGTGTTATTTACTGAGCTTCATTTGTGTCAATGGCCAACAAAAGGTAAAAAAAATGAGAAATGCACTACGAGGAGTAATTATTTATTTAATAATAATCATTGTTTTGAGATGAAAACTCAAAAAGTGTCTATTTTTCATATTGTGCCAGTATGTGTTGTAAAAGTGTGTTCTAATTCTTATATGATGACTCCCTTAGAACTAGAAATCAGTGGTAATTTCTCAACAAAGCACAGTGTTCAATGAAATTGTAAAAACCTGTCAATAATACATAGTCTCTGAAGAAGGAAATCATTTTTGTTTTTTGGAAGCAGTCATGTCAGCTCCTGCTGAAGAGAAGGAAGCTCACAGGCAGGCTTGTGCTTCTCCACGCGTTTTTATGGTGAAATGTACTGAGATTTGCTATCAAACTATATTTGTATCCCTGCAGCATGTTTTATGTTTTGTGACTATATAGAGATGTTTTAAAAACTTTCAATGTGATTCTAAGGTCTTCATTTCATTGTATAATGCGTTGTGATAGTTGACATTTTAAATAAAAGAAGAAATATCTTGAGAATTGGGTCTTATTCTTTCATTAACATTTAGGTCAAACCGGCAACCTTTCTTTTAGTAGATGAAATATGTTCAAAGCTGTTTTGGCTGACAATGAAGCCTAAAGCTACTAAATTTCTCTTTCTTAAAGAAAAAGACTACAATGTAATCTCAGTTTCTCTCTCACATACACACACATTTTTCTTGGATTAGTCAATTGGCATGAGATCATTCATAGAGAAAACAATTATGTTTTGAAACCCAGAGAGTAACAGCTAAATTCTATTTGTACATGCCTGTGATTCCCTTTTGCAAATAGGATAATAATCTATTTTAAAGATGCATTTCACTGATTATTTCCTCGTAGGATGAAACATCAGCACACACTGCCATTTCAGCCCTGCATGGATCCCAGGTAGAAGTACACCAGTGTGTGAATTTCACTAGAATTAAGACACCAAATGAAACTGTCACAAAGGTCATCAGAAGATCACATGGATAGATGGGGGGCTGATACTACGATATCATCCCCATGACAAAGGCAAGAGCCCCTTTCCAGCATTTCTAAGGGTGCCTGTGCTTTGCTAACACCAGTAACACTCTCCAGCAGAAACATATGCATCAGGAATAAATACGGAGCAACTGGAGGGAGACTTGTGCATTTAAGGGGAAAAATTGATGTGTCCTTGGAATAATTTTCTGATTACATAGAGAATGTCAAATATTGACAAGTGGTAAAAACAACTCAGGACAAGTATTGCTCAGTGAAATAAAACTTCATGAAAACTTTTGTTGATCAATGTTAAAACCATTTGTGGGACAGGAGAGCTAAAGTATATTTTAACCTACCTTTAAATGAAAAACCTGGTTTTTAAAAGAAACTCAAGCTGGTTTTCCTTATTACACAGTACATTTAAATATTACAAATTATACTATGATAAGCAAAATGGACAAAACCGGTCATCTAGAGCCCCATTCCCCAGTGTTGTTAAATGTTCTATTTAACAATGACAATAATTGTGATATATAATAATTATAATAATAATAGCTATCATTATATAGTCATGTACTTCATAATGATGTGTTGGTCACCAAAAGACTGCATAAACCAGGTGGTCCCATAAAATTATAATGAGGCTAGAAAATCCCCATCACCCAGAGACATTGTAGTCGTCATAACATCATACTGCACAGTATCACTCATGTTTGAGGTGCTGCTGGTGTAAGCAAACCACGGTCAGTTGTATAAAAGTATAGCACACACAATTACGTACAGTACATGATCTTAAAAATGTTAAGAAAAAACTATGTTACTGGTTTATATATTTACTATGCTATACCTTTTACCCTTATTTTAGAGTGTACTATTTCTACTTATAAAAAAAAGATTTGCTGTAAAACATTATGCTGTGTTATGCCACCAGCAGCCTCACACTTACTGTGTTTACCACGTCTTTTGATTGCTTAATTTTCTCTTGCACTTAATTTGGTGCTTTGCCCAGTAACATGCTATGTAGGCTTGTACTCTAGGAGCAACAGGCTCTACCATATAGCCCAGGTGTGCAGGAGGGTATGCTATTTAGGTTTGTGTAAGTGCACCCTATAATGTTTGAACAACAACAAAGTCACCGAATAGTGCATTTCTCAGAGCAGACCACCATCATTAAGCAGCACATGACTGTGCATAGGTAAGCACTCATTGAGGGAAGTAACATTATCGTCGTCGTCACCACTTTACAGATGAGAAAATGAAGCTCAAGGGAATACTGCGATCAGAGATTATACTATGAGAGGAGTCAAAATTAGAAAAAATTATTAAGGGAATATAGCAAAGTAAATTAATATCCAACAATGAGATTAAGCAAACTGGCATATTGATATAATTAAATAGTATGTCATCATTTAAAATGACATGGTGTGCCCTGGCCAGGTGGTTCAGTTGGTTGGAGTGTCACCCCATACCCCAAAAGGTTACAGGTTCGATCCCCAGTCTGGTCACGTACAGGAGGCAAATGATTCATGTTTCTCTCTCTCTCATTCATGTTTTTCTTTCTCTCTCCCCTTTCCTCTCTCTCTAGTCAATGTTATAAATAAATAAATAAATGGATGGATAAATAAATAGATAAATGACATGGTGTATTTAGTGACGTGAAACAATGTCTGTGGTGTGTTGTGAGGCACAAAGCAGTATTTCTGCATTTTATTTGCATATATGATTCTGCAGCAACATCAAAACAAGGAGAAATAATGTAATGGGTAAGAGTGTGGGGCTCGGAGTCGAACTGCTCAGGTCTGTACCCAGCTCTGTCACTTAATGACATAATAACAGGTGAGTCTCTAACTTCTTCCTGCCTTATTTTCTTCATCAGTAAAATTGGACGATGATAGCACTGTATCACTACTACCACACACTACTCTACACAGCAGTGTTGTCTGCTGCGGAGCTCGGCCTGGGGCTGTGGGTCGTGACGCCTGTGAAGTGTGGAGAACGGTCTCTGGCACCCAGCAAGTGTTCCTGGTGCCGTTGTTAGCTCCTCTCCAAAATGCCAGTGAGAAAACCAGCACTTTATTTTCACCACTAACATGTTTTTTATGGGCACACTGAAAAAGCTGCAGCAGGGGCGTGGTTTTAAATTGTTGCCACACAGATTAAATCTAGCACTTCATTACAGATCAGGTGGCACTTTGCTCCTCATTCCTGCACTGTGCAGCCCCCCTGCCCACCCCTTCCCCCTCTGAGATTCTCTAATTTCTGCAGCAGGACCCCTCAGGGAGGCCGAAGGACCTGCACCGTGAGCTCTCACTCACACCCGCGCTCCCTCTGCCTGAACCAGCAACAGCAGGAGTATGGAAAGGGACAGACACTTAGCATTCAGTCTGTACTCATGAAATGTTCACTGTCACTTTCCCTCTGTGGCATATTTCCTTTAACTAGAATAAGTTTTCATCACCTATTTTCTCTCTTCAATATTCTATTCTGTTATAAAACAGCAAACAGACCAATCTATATAATTAAGTTACCTGAATACTTTATTGCTTTGGGATTTTTGTTGGCTTTTGGCTTTGGTTTGCAGTCAGGGCCCAGGACAAAAACAAATGACACTCAAAGTGACTCATTTGAAGAGAATTTAATAAGGGCACCACTTACAAAGACTGGGTAGGGCGTAGAGAGGCCAGCAAGGGCAGTGGTTCTCTGAGCCAGACCCCTCAGGCACCACTGCTCCCCCCACCAGAAGGAGCAAGATGAGGAGGCAAGGTGCAAGGCACAGAACTGTCTAATAGTCACTAAGTTGCACGCCTGAAATTAAGGTAATATCATGTGTCAACTGTAATTGAAAAATAATTTTCAAAAACACATGAAGTGAGTGTCCCTGTGCGCAAAGGGCCACCTGGAGCTGCTGTCGTCAGTCAGGGAAAAACCAACCCAGGTGGTCTGGTCTGTGCGGGGTGAAGAGGGTGGTGAGGCCACAGAACAAATATCCCCCCTGCCTCTGCTCCTGCTGCCAGGTCTGCTGTCGGTGCCTCCCACTGGGCGGTCCCAACCAGAAAACGCAGGGCTCGGAGCTCCTAACGCTGCCCACGCAGGTCAGCAGCACGACTGGGCGCCAGAGCAGGTGCAGAAACCCGGCAGGTACGTTTGGAGGTGGAAAAGGAAGATGCCCAATGCACCACATACTCCATTATTTCTCAATCTAAAGAAAACTAATGAGAAAAAATTCAAATAAAGAAATATGTAAAGTAAAAATAAAAGTCCTCCTCTGGATGCCCAGTGCTTTCCCCCAGGGATATAGTTTGATATGGACCCATCCAACAAACAAACAAACAGAATAATTTGAACACATGCTGAAATCTCCCCTTTTTAACACCAAATCATTATATATTATTTTTAAGTTACATTTTTAAAGAAATTAATAAGTACATTGGGATTTTTGTTTTTAAACAGAGTAAGGACTTTTGGTGGGCCAGAAATTACGTGGGTCCCTCAATAAGAGCACACTGGAAGCTGCAGCGGTAGGTAGGCCATGAACTCGGCAGGCAACATTGCTGCAGGCTGCAGAACAAGGCGCGAACCTGGGCAGGGAACTGACCACTGCAGAGCACAGACTTCTTATCAGCAGCACTGGGGGCCATGAAATAAGGAAACAAAATCTAAAAATTCTTAAGGGAAATGATATTTAGCCAAACTACCATTCAGCAATGAGGATAAATTTGTGGAAGAAAGCCGACTGACAGCTGTTGGCGTAAGCCTGTACTGTAACCATCACAACAAAACAGCTCAAGAGAGCTAGCTGTTCTGCTGCAGAAACAGACAGCCTAAAGAATTCACATGTTAAATTCCTGGAGGTCTAAGTTCCACTGTGTTTTTAAAATTGTCCACTGTTCCCATTGGACCGCTGTCCCCACTGGTATGGGGAATTTAGGCGGGATTAGTCATGGAGTGAAATTTGGGGACTGCAAGACTGGAGCTGAGGTTTCAGCAGCTCTTAGCTACTCAATTTGTAGTTAGCAGGATTGGTGAGGAGGAAGTGGTGGAGCCCAACTCTTGCCATCAGACGAGTAAATTCTGCCATTCAGCTTCTTTCATAAATTAAGGGTATTTTCAAACATGTAAGACTTCAGAAAGTTAACTGCCCACCTACTTTGAAAGAATTACTAAAGGATGCATTTCAGCAAGAAGAAAAATCTGGGAGGAAGTAAGAAGCAAGAAATGTGGTAACAAAATAATGAAAATTAATATATTGCTAAACTGAACTCAGTTGTATGTGGGTATATATGTGTTAAATAACTGTCTGGAGACATGATCCCATAGACGTCAACATGGGAGTCAGCTGGAGAAGGAAGAAGAGTACCGAAGAGAACAAACGCACGCTAGATTTCTTGTCTTGCTGAGAGGAAGGGTAGAATATAGATGTATTTGACTCCAGACTTTTTAAAAAGAAGGTGTAAGCTTCTGTATATGAGCTAACATGTACACAAGTTGAACACTAGAGAAATGCATAAATGTATAACTATCAAAGCAGGAGGGGGGGGGAAATATTGAAAAACACAATCTAACAGAAGGCAGGAAAACCTTTAAAAATTGTTGCCAAAACCAGAAAAAAAACTATGGTAAGAATAAATGAGAGCCTATCAATATTTACAATAAATATGACCAGTGTTATCAGAACAATGGAAAGACATGGTGGGGCAAAAAATATCCAACTGTTATTATTTGCCAGAAATAAGCCTGGAAAAAACAGTAATATAGAATTGTTGAAAATAAAGATATTAAGCCCTGGCTGGTGTGGTGCAGTGGATTGAGTGCCGGCCTGCAAGCCAAAGGGCTGCTGGTTCGATTCCCAGTCAGGGCATGTATCTGGGTTGAGGGCCAGGTCCCCAGTTAGGGGCAGGGGCGTGCAAGAGGCAACCACACATCAATGTTTCTCTCCTTCCCTTTCTCCCTCCCTCCCCCTCTCTCTAGAAATAAATAAATGTTTTTTAAAAAGAAAATAAATATATTAAAACATATACCCACCAAAATATTAACTTGAGAATTTTATAGCATTACTATCAGGCAGAACAGGAGATCAAAAAAATGTTTAATACTGATAAAAGGACTAATCCACTAAAAATATATAATAGTAGTGATATTTATGAATATGAGGTATGTTCAAATTATATAAAGTGCAAGCCAATAGAAATATTAAAATGTATAAGAGTGGACACATATTTCATAATTGTGAGAGACAGCACTCTTTTGGTAAGCAACAAATTAACCAAACAGCAAGCAAGGGTAAGAGGAATTGAATGACATAATTAAGAATCCTCATCAAAGAGACATGCAGAGAATTTAGACAGACACACGTAATTTTAAAAATTCATCAAATAGGCATACTTTTAAAATATATATGTGGAACATTCAGAGAATTGAACAAGTGGACACAACTGAAGTTTTAAAACCTTCATCTCATATAAACTATAATCATATATGATACTGCAAGAGAATCAATATGGTGCCAGAAAATCCAAAAATCAGGAAGGTTTAGGGCAGACTCCTAAATAATTCTTGGAATAAAGAGAAGAATAAACAGTTTAAAATACTTAGAAATAAATCACCACATCAGGTGGGGATACCCAACACCATCCTGGCATTGGGAGGTTTGCTGGAAGAACTCAGGGGACGCAGCACATAATTGTGCTGTATCCCAGATTCATCGCAGCCAGCTGGTGAGGATACACAGCCAGGTCAAAGGGAAAAAGACAGCGTCCAGGGGAACCCTGGTTCAGGCTTCCTCATACCTGCTCTCTGCCATGAGGGGTCACACAGTGCACACTCTTTCTCAGCAACACAAATGCAGTAATAGTGTGGGATGTGTCTGCCCAGGGAGCCCAGTACAGACTTGCCACGTAAGGTTTGCAGTGGGGGCTGGTCACAGAGGCACCCTCTGCCTAGTGCATTCCAAAATTCCAGACTGCCGGAAGGAAAGCAGATGTTTCTCAAACACGGAATTTGTTTGTGGAAACAGTTCAGGTATAGTGAGCTACCCTTATCCCACAGGGGACGTTTTATACCAGTGACGTTCCCTAACAGCAGCCCAGGGCCAAGCTTGCCAGCAGGTCTTTAAGGACAGCGGTCTCAAGGCGGGCAATGGGAACTGGTGTCTGAGCAGAGTGAGGCCTGCCCCAGGCATGGAGCCAGAGCTGTGCACAGGGGGTATTTACAACCATACATGAGTTTCTCACAAAATAAAAAGACTTGAAATTTAATAAACAAGATTTCACCAAAAGACACTGAAAAAAAAAAAGTCCAATGAAAACAGAAAAAAGGAATTAAGCGACAAGTCAGATATTAATAAAACAAAAACTATAAGAATTACACAAAAGTAGACTTGATCAATAACATAAACCCTACTTCTCCAAAAGAAATAATTTTTTAAAAAATAAAATTTTGGAAATTTATAAATAAGAAAAAAGGGACAGAAGGTAAAATTGTATATTGACAGGAAAATAGCTGAAAATACACAAGAGTTTGAAATTTTTAAAGATAATATTATATAAAATGCTATATCAATGAATTTGAAATATTACTCAAAGGATATATTTTAGATATTAGGAATTATAAATAGTGAAATCAGTTAAAAGAATTCAATAACTAGGAACGAATGTTTAGCTGTACTCATTCACTACACCCTTATCCCACCCTGACACTGCAAAGGTAACAGCCCAGGCCATTTAATAGAGAATGTCAACTAATACTCCAGGAATAAAGAAAGAATTTTGTTTTCACTCTCAAACTGATACAAAATGAAGAAAAGGAGTCAGGTACTACCTACCACAATGAAGGAGTTTGTTCTAACTGAAAGAAACTGCCCAGCTCATTTGTAAATCCAACCTAACTCAAAAGACTCCACCGAAAAGCAGTTAAAACTAATAAATAAATTCAGTGCAGTTGCAAGATACAAAGTCAACATACAAAACCAGTTGTGTTTCTATACACTAACAACAAACAATCTGAAAAAGAAATTAAGAAAAACAATCCTATATACAATAGCATCTTTAGAAACAATAAAATATTCAGGAATTTAACCAAGTGGGTGGAAAATCCATACACAGAAAACTGTACGGGGGTGAGGAAAGAAATCGAAGAAGACACCAATAGGGAGACAGATACTCTGCTCTGTGCTCATGAATTAGAAGCATCAGTGTTGTTAAAATGTCCACGCTATCCAAGGCGATCTATGGAGTCAGTGCAATCCCTAGCAAAATCCCAATGGCACTTTTTCACAGAAATAGAAAAACAGTCATAACGTTTGTATGGAACTACCAAAAAAAAAATCCAAATAACAAAAAGCAATCTTGAGAAAGAAGAACAAAGCTGGAGGCATTACAATTCCTGATTTCAAACTATATTATAAAGCTATCAAAACAATACGGTACTGGCACAAAAACAGACACATGGACCAATGGAACAGAACTGAGCGCCCAGAAATAAATTCACACATATACAGTCAACTAATCATTTGACAATGAATCCAAGAATACTCAACGGGAAAAAGATAGTCTCTTCAATAAATGGTGCTGGGATAATTAAGTATTCACATGCACAAGAATGAAATTGTATTCCTATCTCATACAGTTCACAAAAATTAACTTGTAATAGATTAAAGACAAATGTAAGACCTGAAACTGTAAACCTCCTGGAAGAAAACAAAGTGGAAAATCCCCTTGACATTGGTCTTGGCAACAATGTTTTCGGACACAACACCAAAAGCTCAAGCAATAAAGCAAAAATCAGCAGGTGAGACTACATCAAACTAAAAAGCTTTGCACAGCAAACAAAACAATCAAAAAGCCCTGGTTGGTGTGGCTCAGCTGGTTGGAGCAGTGTCCTGTAATCGAAAGGCCGCAGGTTTGATTCCCAGTCAGGGCACATGCCTGGTTTGCGGGTTTGGTCCCCAGTCACGCAGAGTGCACTCCCCGGTCTGGATAGATACGGGAGGCAACCAAGCAATGCTTCTATCTCGCATCGATGATTCTCTCTCTCCCCTTTTCTTTCCCTTCCTCTCTCTCCAAAAGAAATTTTTAAAATGTCTTCAGGTGAGGATAAAATAATAATAATAGTAAAACAACAAAATAAAAAGCAAAGCAGAAAAATATTTGCAAATCATATATCAAGTAAGGTGTTAATATCCAAAAATATGTAAGAAACTCATGCAACTCAACAGCAAAAACAAACACAATCTGTTTTTAAAAATGGGCAGAGGTCCTGAATAGACTTTTTTCTTTTCTTTTTACTTTTTTTATTGTTGTTCAATTACAGTTGTCCCCATTTGCCCCCCATTACTCTCCTCTGCCCTACCCACCCCCACCTCCCACATTCAATCCTCCAATAGATTTTTCAGACAACACATACAAATGACCAACAAGTACAGGAAAAGGCACTCAACAATAATCATTAGGGAAATGCAAATCAAAACCACAAAGAGGTATCACCTCATACCTGCAAGAATAGCTGTCGTCAAAAAGACAAGAGATAATGTGTTGGCAGGGATGCAGAGAAAAGGGAACTTTTGTACACTGTTGATGGGAATGCAAATTGGTGCAGCCAGTGCATAAAACAGTATAGAGATTTGTCAAAAAATTAAAAATTGAACTACCACATGACCCAGCAACCCCATTTCTGGTATATATCCAAAGGAAATGAAATTCAAACCTTGAAGAGATATTTGCACACCCATGTTCATGGCAGTATTTTCACAATAGTCAAGATATGGAAACAAGTTAACCATTCGTCTACAGATGAAAAGATAAAGATGTGATTTGTATACACATAGAACATTGGATTTCCCAGCCTCCAGAACTGTAATAAGTTTTGTTGTTTACACCACCCAGTCTACAGTATTTTGTTATAGCAGTCTGAATAGACAAAACCAATGGGTATGCAATCACAAATATCCAGGCTGTTGGGAGTCAATAAAGAAAAATACTAGCCCTGGCCTGGCATGGCTCAGTAAATTGAGTGCCAGACTGCAAAGCAAAGGTTGTCAGTTCGATTCCCAGTCAGGGCACATGCCTGCGTTGCAGGCCAGGTCCTCAGTTGGGGGTGCACAAGAGGCAACCACACATTGATGTTTCTCCCATTCTCTTTCTCCCTCCCTTCCTCTCTCTATAAAAATAAATAAAATCTTTAAAAAAAAAAGAAAAGATTAACCTCAACAGAAACATCTAAAGATTAAAAAAAAAGAGAGAGAGGTACTTATAGATGAAAAGGGACTCAAGACACATCAACTAACTGCAATATACGGACATCCTTTGACTTCTAGATAAGCAAATAAACAAAAAATAATTATGAAACAATTCAAGAAGTTTGGACAATGGTTATTTGATGACAATAAGGAATTATTGTTAATATTTAGATGTGATCATTGTATTCAGTTATGGTTAAATAATATATGAATCATAGTCTTCAACCTCAAAAAGCTCATACATAGTGGGGAAGATACACAAGCAAAAAAATGATTAAAATGCAGTAAGTGAAAAGTTGTGGGAATGCAAAATGGGAACCATCTGAGAGACTGATGGAATGATTCTTTGTGTGAGAAAGAGGAGTCTTGAAAGATGGGAAGTTTGCCAGAGGAGTGGAGAAAGAAGGGTGCTCCGAATGATGAGAAAAAATACCAACAGAAACAAGGAGGTGTGAGAGAACAGGACAAGTGCCAAGGAGTGCAGTGTTTCAGCGTGATCACAGCACAAAACAAGGGGCGAGAGATGAGGCCAGAGAGACAGGATCTCTCTTGATTCTGTGCTAACACTAATGGAATATGTGGTTGGTTTTCCATTATTTTGAGATGGAGAAATGTCACTGAAGAGTTATTGATACCAACAGGCTCCTCTTCCTAGAGGTAAAAAAGATAAAAGATACCATCAATGTACCTTGGAAGAAAATTTGTTTTGTTTTGTAAATATAATCAAAATGAGTCATTTATCACAGAAATATTAAGAAAGCACTGAACTTGGGCAAAGCCATGAGAAAGAATAGGACTGTCACACATAAAAGCATTGCTTCACATTGTTTGAGTTTTATAAGGGAAATGTCAGGAATCGCTGTGTTAAGAAAAACTCTATTGCAAAGGTTTAGCTTTCTTAACATGACAGACAACACAAATTGAGGTTTTTAAAAAATGTGGATACAAAGTGTTTTTTAAAAAACTTCATGAGCCCACCACACCATCAAATCATTTACATCTACTGTTGCAATATTGGAACCACTATAAATTTTCCCAATAATCATTGTTTTGATAATTTAGACAGTCCATCCACACAATGTTTCAAAACACATGAAATAATAAAGTCACTACAGGGGTATAGTATAATAAGATTGTGCTTTATCTTTTTCTTGGTAGTCAGTTTGGCTTAAAAAAAAAAGTCTAAAGACAATTAGACATTTTCCTTACCTTTAAATACAGCCACCGCCAGTCGCGCCGCCAGCGGGTAGAAGGGAAGCAGTAGGTAACCCGCCCGTGTGCTGGCAACAGGGGACTGAAGAAGGCGCTCCTGCCCTATTTCTCAGAGAGAGAGAAAGGGAGAGAGAGACATCGATGTGAGAGAAACATCAAATTGTTGTCTCTCTCATGTGCCCACCTTGGGACTGAACCCAAAACCTAGGGGAGAGAGTCCTGACCGATCTTTGGAGTGGAAAGGCAAGCAACCAACATATTTCAGCATTTTTGAGAACGGAGGACCAAGGATTGTGGCAGAACCGAAAGAACAAAGAACGGATCGCTGCATCAAGACAAAAAAGAATAGGTGGAGGAGGTGAAAACCAGGATACCCACTGGAAGAGGAAACCCAACAACTAAGGAACCACTAACAGATAACAGCAGAAGAAGGTGAAGGAGGGAGTAGTAACCACACAAACCTCAATCCAGGGCTTATCTGGAAATACAACTAAACAGTAGAGACAGTACCCAATACAAACAACTGAACAAGATTTCTTTAAACCTTGTACACACAGAAGAACCAGCCTCAATACAACCTGCCCTCACCAGCACAACAAAATATAGAAGGGGGTGGACAGAGTGACCCACATTTAACCAGCTGGCGGGAAGGAACCACCAAAGAAAGACTCAACAACAATCAGAACCCAAAGGCAAACACAAAGCCAACTTAAACAACAGCCCAAGACCAGCGAGCGTGGGGGGTCAAGGAAACAGCACCACTGAAACTCACTGCTACTCTACTAAAGAAGTTCACATCATAAACCCAGGGAGCCAGAACAGATCAATATAAGAAGCTGAGGTGAACAAGAAGAGTCTCACAAACAATGGGAAGACAAAGAAATACTCCCCAAATGAAAGGAAAGGAGGGAGCCTCAAAAAGAATGCTAAATGAAACAGAGGCAATTCAACTATCAGATATTGAATTCAAAGCAGTGATTGTCAGGAAGCTCAATGAGCTCACAATGAGCTACGAGAAACTACAGGGAAGCTACAATGAACTCAATGAAAACTACATCAGCATAAAAAAAGGAAATAGAAACTCTCAACAAGGGCCAAGAGGAAATGAAGAACACAATCTCTGAAATGAAGAACACAGTAGAAGGAATGAAAAGCAGGATCAATGAAGCAGAAGATCGGATCAGCGAGCTAGAGGACAAAATAGAAGAAAACACCCAGAAAGAGCAAGAAAGGGAAAAGAGGCTCAGAAAGAATGAAGAGGGATTAAGAGAAATGCAAGACAATATGAAACGTAATAATATCCGTATAATAGGGATACCAGAAGGAGAAGAAGAAGAACAAGGGATAGAAAACCTAGTTGAACAAGTGATGATGGAAAACTTCCCTAATTTGATGAGACAAAAAGTCACACAAATACAGGAAACACAGAGAGTCCCAATCAAGAAGAACCCAAGGAGGCCCACCTCAAGACACATCATAATTAAAATGGCAAAATTTCAAGACAAACAGAGAATCTTAAAGGCAGCAAGGGAGAAGAAGGAAGTAACATACAAGGGGGCCCCAATAAGGCTAACAGCTGACTTCTCAATGGAAACACTCCAAGCCAGAAGAGAATGGCAAGAAATAATCCAAGTAATGAGAACCAGAGGCCTGCAACCACGACTACTTTACCCAGCAAGGCTCTCAATTAAGATAGAAGGCCAAATAAGAAGCTTCTCAGACAAAAGAAGTCTAAAAGAATACACCTCCACTAAACCAGCTCTGCAAGAGATGCTGAAGGGACTGCTTTAAGGAAAGAAAGGAAAAGAGAGAGTGAGAGAGGATCACACGTACATAAAAGGCAATGAATAAGCACCTATCAATAATAACCTTAAACGTAAATGGACTAAACGCTCCAATCAAAAGACATAGAATAGCTGATTGGATAAGAAAACATGACCCACACATATGCTGTCTACAAGAGACCCACCTCAGGATAAAATATCTGCACAGGCTGAAAGTGAAGGGCTGGAAACAAATTTTCCAAGCAAATGGACAGGAGAAAAAAGCCGGGGTAGCAATACTCATATCTGACAAAATAGACTTCCAAAGAAGATCCATAAAGAGAGACCCAGAAGGTCATTTCATAATACTCAAGGGAAGAATTCACCAAGAAGACATAAACATAGTAAATATATATGCACCTAACATAGGAGCACCTAAATACATAAAGAAAATCTTAGAGGACTTCAAGAAAGATATGGACAGCAACACAATTATTGTGGGGGATTTTAACACCCCTCTATCAAAAATGGACAGATCTTCCAAACAAAACATCAACAAAGATATTGTGGCATTGAACAATACCCTAGACGAACTGGGCTTTACTGATATTTACAGAACCCTCCATCCCAAAGAAGCTAAATACACATTTTTTTCAAATGTACATGGAACATTTTCAAAGATTGACCACATGATAGGACACAAAACAAGCCTCAACAATTTCAAAAAAATTGAAATCATACCAAGCAATTTCTCGGATCACAAGGGACTGAAACTAGAAACCAACCACAAGGAAAAAAACCCAAAACACTCAAACTCATGGAGATTAAACAGCATGCTATTAAACAATGAATGGGTCAAGAATGATATTAGGGAAGAAATCAAACGGTTTTTGGAAATAAATGAAAACGAACTCACAACAACCCAAAACTTATGGGACACAGCCAAGGCAGTCCTGAGAGGGAAAATCATAGCGATACAGGCCCACCTAAAAAAGTTAGAAACATTTCAAACAAACAACCTAACCCTACGTCTACAAGAACTCGAGGAACAACAACAAAGACAACCCAGAGTAAGCAGAAGGAAGGAAATAACCAAGATCAGAGCAGAATTAAATGACATAGAGACTAAAAGCACAATTCTAAAGATCAATGAATCCAAGAGTTGGTTCTTTGAAAAGATAAACAAAATCGACAAGCCTTTAAGCAGACTCATCAAGAAAAAAAGAGAGAAAACCCAAATAAACACAATAAAAAATGAAAGAGGAGAGATTACAACAGATACCACAGAAATACAAAGGATTGTAACAAATTACTACAAAGAGCTGTATGCCAAGAAATTTGAAAACCTAGATGAAATGGACAAATTTCTAGAAAAATATAACCTTCCAAAACTCAATAAAATGGAAGCAGAAAGCCTGAACAAATCAATAACAGCAAAAGAAATTGAAGCAGTAATCCAAAAACTCCCAACACACAAAAGCCCTGGACCAGATGGTTTCACAGGAGAATTCTACAAAGCATTTAAGGAAGAACTAACACCTATCCTTCACAGACTATTTCAAAAAATCCAAAAAGATGGAAGACTACCAAACTCTTTTTATGAGGCCAACATCATCTTAATCCCAAAACCAGATAAAGACACAACAAAGAAAGAAAACTACAGGCCAATATCGTTGATGAACATTGACACTAAAATCCTCAACAAGATACTGGCAAACCGCATCCAACAGTACATTAAGAAGATCATACACCATGACCAAGTTGGATTCATTCCAGGTATGCAAGGATGGTACAATATACGCAAATCAGTAAATGTAATACATCACATAAACAAAAGCAAAGACAAAAACCACATGATCATATCAATAGATGCAGAAAAAGCATTTGATAAGGTACAGCACCCATTTATGATAAAAACACTCAGTAAAGTGGGAATAGAGGGAGCATTCCTCAACATAATAAAGGCCATATATGAGAAACCTACAGCCAACATTATACTCAATGGGCAAAAATTAAAATCTTTTCCACTAAGAACAGGAACAAGACAAGGATGTCCACTTTCACCACTTCTATTCAATATAGTACTGGAAGTTCTAGCCACAGCAATCAGACAAGAAAAAGAAATGAAAGGAATCCAAATCGGAAAGGAGGAAACAAAACTGTCACTGTTTGCAGATGACATGATAGTGTACATAGAAAATCCTACAGACTCCACCAAAAAACTGCTTGACCTAATAAATGAATTTGGTAAAACAGCGGGATACAAAGTCAATATCCAGAAATCAAAGGCATTTCTGTACACCAACAATGAAACAGCAGAAGCAGAAATCAAGAAAAAAAATCCCATTTGAAATAGCAAAAAGGAAAATAAAATACCTAGGAATAAACCTAACCAAAGAGGTAAAAGACCTGTATTCAGAAAACTACATAACACTGAGGAGAGAAATCAAGGAAGACACAAACAAATGGAAACATATACCGTGTTCATGGATTGGAAGAATTAATATTATTAAAATGTCCATACTACCAAAAGCAATTTACACATTCAATGCAATACCTATTAAAGTACCAATGGCATATTTCACAGACATAGAACAAACACTTCAACAATTTATATGGAACCATAAACGACCCCGAATAGCTGCTGCAATTTTGAGAAAGAAGAGTAAAGTAGGAGGAATCACAATACCTGACACTAAACTATACTACAAGGCCACTGTAATCAAAACAGCCTGGTACTGGCATAAAAACAGGCACATGGACCAATGGAACAGAACAGAGAGCCCAGAAATAAACCCAAGCCTCTACGGTCAATTAATATTTGACAAAGGAAGCAGCAACATAAAATGGAATAAAAATAGCCTCTTCAACAAATGGTGTTGGGAGAACTGGACAGCTACGTGCAAAAACATGAAACTCGAGCACCAACTTACACCTTATACAAAAATAGATTCAAGGTGGATAAAAGACTTAAATATAAAGCGTGACACCATTAAAGTCCTAGAAGAGAACGTAGGTAGGAAAATCTCAGATATTTCACGCAGAAACTTTTTTACTGACTTGTCTCCTAGAGCAAGGGACATAAAGGAAAGAATAAACAAATGGGACCTCATCAAAATTAAAAGCTTTTGCACAGCTAAGGAAAACAGTATCAAAATAAAAAGAGAACCAACTGTATGGGAAAACATATTTGCTAATGATACCTCAGACAAGGGTTTAATCTCCAAAATATATAAAGAACTTACACGACTCCACTCTAAGAAGACAAGTAACCCAATTAAAAAATGGGCAAAGGACTTGAACAGACACTTCTCCAAGGAGGACATACAGAAAATCCAAAGACACATGAAGCGATGCTCAATATCGCTAGCCATTAGAGAGATGCAGATTAAAACCACAATGAGATACCACTTCACACCAGTCAGAATGGCCATCATAAACAAAGCAACAAACAACAAGTGTTGGAGAGGATGTGGAGAAAGGGGGTCCCTAGTGCACTGTTGGTGGGACTGCAGACTGGAAAGCAGTTTGGAACTTCCTCAGAAAACTAAAAATGGATCTGCCTTTTGACCCAGCAATTCCATTGCTGGGACTCTATCCTAAGAACACTAAAACACCAATACAAAAGAACCTTTGCACCCCGATGTTCATAGCAGCACAATTCACAATAGCTAGGTGCTGGAAGCAACCTAGATGCCCATCAGTAAATGAATGGATCAAAAAACTATGGTACATTTACACAATGGAATTCTATGCAGCAGAAAGAAAGAAGGAGCTCATACCCTTTGCAACAGCATGGATGGAGCTGGAAAGCATTATGCTAAGTGAAACAAGCCAGGCAGTGAAAGACAAATACATGATACATGAAAGACAAATACATGAAAGACATGATATCACCTTTAACAGGAATCTAAACAACAAAACAAAACAAAACAAAAAACTAGCAAAATATAACCAAAGACACTGAAATAGGGGATAGTCTGACAGTGGCCAGAGGGGAGAGAAGAGGGAATTTCAGGGGGGAATGGGTAGGGATTACAGGAACAAATTTGGAGGACACATGGACAAAAACTAGGAGTGGGGGGTAATGGGGGGAAGGGGGGAGGGTTGGGTGGAGGGGCTGGAACGGGAGTAGGGGGGAGAAAACTGTACTTGAACAATGATTGAAATAAAAAAAAAAAGAAAGAAAACATTTAACACAATAAAAAATAAATAAAAAAAATAAATACAGCCACCAACTCTTTAACAAGAAATTGATTTCCTTTGCTTTCCCTCCTTTCCTCTCTCCCTTCTTCTTCTCTCTTTTCTTTTTTATTAAGCATATGTTTATGGTTATACACCATTGCGATCAAGTCTCTGTTAACTTGCATTCAGCTGTTTCAGACTAAGAAGTTCTGTTTTGATGATGTAAATTAAACACATCTGCAGCAGAACTAGTTCTGTAGAAACAGTTCTTTTCCCTAGAATTTCTCCACAATTTGTCTGTCCTATGCCTGGAAAGCATCATTTGTTCTTGAAAACTGTCTCCATCTTTTTCTTCACATACTTGCTCACAGAAAGTTTCCTGATTTTTGTTCCTTCACCTTGACAGTGAAGGCTGTAAAGAGGAACTGGCCTGTTTAGGGCATAATGCAAACTGGATTCTTCTGCCATATGCGGAATTATTTACAAACAAGCCAGGCTCGGGAGAACTGCTGTGAAATGGCTTTGTCTGAGCCATGCAACCTGCTAGTGGGGTGAAAGCTCTCCCTCTTCCAAACTTCTCTCTAAAGAATGGGTGTTTCATTGGCAAGCTTTCTGGGGCAATGAAGAAGAGTAAACCATGAAGAGGGGAAGAAAGAATTTTCTACAAAGCAGTAAAGAAGAGGTCCTCTGGAGACTCCTCCTCTCAGTAGGGGTTGGTTTGTCTTCCACTTTGTGACTAGACAGGGACTTGGCGTCTGCTTTGGGACCTAAGAGTGGCCAGTTCTAATAGCTACCCTCTGCTAAATCTTGGTATGTTTGCCCCACCACAAAGGTGTGGTGGTAATATGTCTTCCATTTTTCAATGGAATCCAGATGAAAACACTAGCCATACCATCATTCACGTATAATGGTAGATTAGAGACATTTTCAAATATTTCAAGTTAATAAAAAAAAGTTATGCCATGGCTGCTGTGGTTCAGTGGATTGAGTGTAGGCCTACAAACCAAAAGGTCTCCAGTTTGATTCCCAGCCAGGGCACATGCCTGGGTTGAAAGCCAGCTCCCCAGTAGGGGCATGTGAGGAGTAACCACACATTGATGTTTCCCTCCCTCTTTTTCTCTCTCCCTTCCCCTCTCTAAAAATAAATAAATAAAATCTTTTTTAAAACCTTATTGCCTTACACAGACCATTTCTCAAATATTTTTGATTGGCTATGCTCATCAAAGTGAGAGTTCACAAAGGAAAAGATTAAGAAATATCAGAAACAAGCTTAGAATACAGTAAGGAAACAAGTGAAAGAAATTCCTCAGGGAATTATAAACATAGACTCAGGGTCACAGCTACACATAAGAGAGAGAGTTTCTTGTGTAGGTCAGAGAAGTGTTAGTCAACAGGAAGACTGTAACCCAAGCTAACATCTCTAAAACACAGCTAGCATTGTACCATGCTTTAATTCCAAGAACAGAACATTCAGGAGAACTGGCCCATCTGCTGATGAGATTCCTGTTTTCCCTTCAAAGTCATGATGCTTAGATCAGCTGAGGGCAAGGTTCAGTTTCCACATACTCCTGAGACCTGGAGTCAGGCCTCAGTGAGCTACCAAGCAGAAAATAAAGATCAGCCTGTATCTCTGACTATAGTTCTTCTTAGTATGTGACTACAGGTCTATCCCATCTTTCTGCAAGATTTCTTTATGTTTCCTGGACTAATTTCCAACTTTGCCTCCTGGCTTCCTAGAAATGGCAACTGTCAACTTCAAAGGGTAGCTCATGGCCCTGAAATTGTTCAGCTTGCCTTCTTTCGGAGCCTTCATCTAATCACAGCAATATTCCCTTCCCTTATACAGTTCGGTCTGTGCTTGCTATGGATCTAAACAAAACAAAACAAAAGACTAAAACTAAATACTGTATTTACAGATATACAAGTATGAAGCAAAACTGCAACAAAAACAAGGAAATGATTAACACATAGGCAGGATAGTGGTTCCCTCTATTGGGGGAGGAAGTAGAGAGTTACACAGGGCATTTCTAAGGTACTGGGAATATTCTATTTATTATGAGTCAGGGATACAGTGAAGTTTTTAGAATAATCATTCTTCAAACCATATGTATATGTCTTATACACTGCTTTGTATGTATACTCTATTGATCATTTGACACACACACACACACACACAATTTTTAAAAGTTACTGCATACGAGACAAGAATCTCTCATAGCTCCATCACCTGAAACATTCCTTCCAAATGTCTTGCAAACATCAGTCTTGCAAATAGACAGCAGACTGATACTGACTGATATTTGCCTTGTCTTTACAATAAACAACCTGCCTCTTTTTTTCTAGGACTCTCTTTTTAGTAAATAATAAGTGCTCAAATTACATTTTTGAATGGCAACTTGGATGCCTTGACTCTCTCTTTTTTTTATTCCCATCTTCCCACTCCTCCCCTTTGGCAGCCATCAACCTGCCTCTTGAAAGGCTGGGTGAAGTGACTGTGTGTATGTGATTCCTAGTATTGGCTGACTCTGACCCCAAATTCTTGGGCAAACTCATAAAATTGAAATAAAATCTCCTCCCCTTATCTCACACCCATGAGATTGTAAAACATTTACAAAGTTAAGAGTTAAATGAAATACTTTATAGTAGAAGTTTTTTAAGCGAGTCTGCTCATGAGCCAAAATAATTTATATCAAAATAAGTCAGGTTTGTAACAAAGAAAAAAAATAAGAAGACAATTATTGGAGCAAAAAGTTTAGGAAATTAAAAGCTAAAGACAGAGAGAAATAGATTCTGGTCAAGATGGAGGCACAGGTAAACATGCTTCGCCTGCACGCACAACACAGAAAGAACTACAACTCGACCTCAAAAAAAATAACACTAAGAACCATCAGGAAATCAAGCTGTATGGAAGTCTGACAACCAAGGATTTAAAGAAGCCACATCATTGAGATGGGTGCCTTTTCTACAAGAGGCCACACTACTAAGACAGGAAGTCAAAGCAGCTCTACCTAATACACAGAAACAAACACAGGGAGGCTGCCAAATTGAGGGGACAAAGAAAAATTACCCAAATGAAAGAACAGAACAAAACCCCAGAAAAAGAACTAAACATAATAAAGATAACTAACCTATCAGATGTGCAGTTCAAAACACTGGTCATCAGAGTGCTCAAAGAACTCAGTAAGTACAGCAAAAAAATTTTAAAAAGGTCCAGGAAGAAATAAAGGTTACACTAAGTGAAATGAAGAAAAACTTGAAATAAAGAAGAACCAACAGTAGAGGGAATGAAGCCAGGATTCAAATCAACAATTTGGAACACAAGGATTCAACCAGAACAGCAAGAAGAAAAAAGAATTCAAAAAACAAAAGAGGACAGTATAAGGAGCCTCTGGGACATCTCCAGATGCACCAACATCCAAATCATAGGGATGCCAGAAGAAGAGGAAGAACAAGAAATTGAAAACAAGAATTTGAAAAAATAATGAAAGAAAACTTTCCTAATTTGGTGAAAGAAATAGACATACAAGTCCAGGAAGCACAGAGCATCCTAAACAAGTTGGACTCAAAGAGGCCCACACCAAGACACATTATAATTAAAATGCCAAAGGTTAAGGACAAAGAGAAAATTTAAATGCAGCAAGAGAAAAGCAGACAGCTACCTACACAGGAATAACCATAAGACTGACAGCTGATTTCTCAAAAGAAACTCTGCAGGCAAGAAGGGACAGGCAAGAAGTATTCAAAGTAATGAAAAGCAAGGACCTACAACCTAGATTGCTCTATCCAGCAAAGCTATCATTTAGATTGGAAGGGCAGATACAGTGCTTCCCAGACAATGTAAAGTTAAAAGAGTTCACCATCACCAAGCCATTATTACTTGAAATGTTAAAGAAATTTATTTAAGAAAAAGAAGATCAAAACTATGAACATTAAAATGGCAACAAATACACAACTATCAACAACTGAATCTAAAAAAAACAAACTAAGCAAACAAGCAGAACAGGAACAGAATCATAGATATAGAGGTCATCTGGAGGGTTATCAGCTGAGAGGGTGAGAGGGGGAATGAGGGAAAAGGTGCAGGGAATGAGACACATAATTGTCAGGTACAAAATAGACAGAGGGATATTAAGAATAGTTATAGGGACAACTTCTGGCCAAGATGGAGGTGTAGGTAGACACACTGTGCCTCTTCACACATCCAAAAGGACAACAACAATTTAAAAACAAAAAAAAATCAGAACTGACAGAAAATCTAACTGTATGGAAGTCCAACAACCAAGGAGCTAAAGAAGACACATTCATCCCGACCAGTCGGAGGGGCGAAGATGGGCAGCCAGGTAGAAAGCACTCACTGCAAGGTGGCAGCTGGCAGACCAGTAAGGCAGAAGGTTGTAGAGCAGGGTGGGCAGTCCCACATTCATGCACAGATAAACTAGAAGGAACAGCTGGGGAGCAAAACAAACCACACAACCTAGGGCCCCAGTGCAGGGAAATAAAGCCTCAAACCACTGATTGAAAACACCTGTGGGGTTGAGGTGCCGGGAGAGACTCACAGGAGAGTTCATTGGAGAAAACCTGCAGGGTCCTAGAATGTACACAAGCCCACCCACGTGGGAATCAGCACCAGAAGGGCCCAATTTGCTTGTGGGAAACGGCGGAGGGGACTGAAATTCAACAGAGGAGCAAGAGCCTTTGTTCCCTCTTGGACCCCTACCCCACATACAGCATCACAACCCAGCTACTGGGTTGCCCCACCCTGGCGAACACCTAAGGCTCTGCTCCTCACTATATAACCAGCGCATCAAGACAAAAAAAAAAAATGACCCAAATGAAAGAACAGATCAAAGCTCCAGAAAAAATACAACTAAGCAACAAAGAGATAGCCAACCTATCAGACGCACAGTTCAAGGCACTGGTAATCAGGATGCTCACAGAATTGGTTGAATTTGGTCGCAAATTAGATGAAAAAATGAAGGCTACGCTAAGTGAAATAAAGGAAAATGTAGAGGGAACCAGTAGTAATGGGAAGGAAACTGGGACTCAAATCAATGGAGTGGACCAGAGGGAAAGAAACAACCAAACAGAAAAGAATGAAGAAATAAGAATTCAAAAAAAAAATGAGGAGAGGCTTAGGAACCTCCGGGACATCTTTAAACGTTCCAATATCCGAATTATAGGGGTATCAGAAGGAGAAGAAAAAGAGCAACAAGTGGAAAAGTTATTTGAACAAATAATAAAGGAGAACGTCCCCAATCTGGCAAAGGAAATAGACTTTCAGGAAGTCCAGGAAGCTCAGCGAGTCCCAAAGAAGTTGGACCCAAGGAGGAACACACCAAGGCACATCATAATTACATTACCCAAGATTAAAATTAAGGAAAGAATCCTAGAAGCAGCAAGAAAAAAGGAGACAGTTACCTATAAAGGAATTCCCATAAGACTGTCAGCTGATTTCTCAAAAAAGAACTTACAGGCAAGAAGGGGCTGGAAAGAAGTATTCAAGTCATGAAAGACAAGGACCTACATCCAAGATTGCTCCATCCAGCAAAGCTGTCATTTAGAATGGAAGGGCAGATAAAGTGCTTCCCAGATAAGGTCAAGTTAAAGGAGTTCATCATCACCAATCCCTCATTATATGAAATGTTAAAGGAATTTATCTAAGAAAAAGAAGATAAAAAATATGAACAGTAAAATGACAGCAAACTCACAGTTATTAACAACCACACCTAAAACAAAAACAAAAGCAAACTAAGCAAACAACTAGCACAGGAACAGAACCACAGAAATGGAGATCACATGGAAGGTTATCAGCAGGGGAGTTGGAGGGGGAGAGGGGGGGAAGGTACAGAGAATAAGTACCATAGATGGTAGGTAGAAAATAGACAGGGGAAGGGTCAGAATAACATAGGAAATGTAGAAGCCAAAGAACTCATATGTACAACCCATGGACATGAACTAAAGCAAGGGAATGTGGGCGGGAGGGGGTATGCAGGGTGGAGGGGAGTGAAGGGGGGAAATGGGACAACTGTCATAGCATAATCAATAAAATATATTTTAAAAAGAGAATAGTATAGGAATAGTAATGGAGAAACCAAAGAACTTTTACTCACGACCCATAGACATGAACTAAGGCAGAGATTGCTGGAGGGAGTGGGGGTACGGTGTGAAAGGGGGCAAAGAGGGAAAAATTGAGAGTCCTATAATAGCATAATCAAGGAAATATATTTTTTATAAAAGAAAGAAACCTATGTCAAATCAACAGCCCCTCAGATAGGAGGAATATTACTCAATAGAGGACATTTCCAGCAGATATTACCTTTCCTCAGTTTCCTAAACTTGGTGTGGATTAATCTCAATTCTTTAAAATATTTACCTGTGTCATCTCTTTCCTCAAATTCTGTTTATGTGCATGTAAGAAAACTATTAAGTATAGAGATAACCCCTAATTTATGCTTCATAGAGTCATTATGTAGCATAAAAAATATTTAGGGATGTTAAAAAACTTCCTGTACTGCTATTTCATAAAATGGTATTCTTTCCTAATATCCATTAATGATCTCTTCTAAATAGGTATTAAGTCTATTAGGTAACTATATCATTCTGCATTTGCAATCTCTCAATCCTGATTCAATTATGTTAAGCTATAAAAATGTATTCTCTAATTCCACACAAATATTTTTGAATTTAAAAAAAAAATCAATTGTAATGGCTTCCTTGGTGCCCAAGTATTTTATGTGACTCCAACCCATACTGATGGAGGTTGGGCTACAATTTCAGAAAGGTAAAAATCATGTTACATCACTCAGGCACAGTAGGTTAGAAAGACTGGTTCATTCACTCACCTATATATTCATTAGATATCAATTGTCTTCCAGTTGTAAAATGTTGTGAATTAGACAATGACACTGACATCAAGCACTCACAGCTTATAACAGGATATGCCCAAATGATCAAATTGCCATAAGAGAAATAAAGTGTGATTAGGCATGTGATAGCAGAGACCATTTCCCTCTGGCTCTCTGGTAACACCTTGAGCGTGGAATAGTGGTGGCTCATAGCAAATGCTCATAGTTGCTGAATAGGGGGTGAGAAGGATGAGTGAATGAGTAAATAAAGAAAAGGCGGCATGTAATCAAGGCTTTGATGGTGAAAGCATCTGATTATGGAAAAATAAACAACGTAGGTTTCAAGAACCAAGGTCATGCTTCTGCATCTTACATTGATCGCTGTAATTCAGTTCTCCAGCTGAGCCTTGCATGCCTCAGTGTGGTCCTAAACTTCCCTCTTCACACTGTGTTGCCACATCCACCTAAGAAATCACCTATGAACATAAAGCTAAATGCAGTCCCAGAAACTAGGGAAAATTTGTCTATCCATCAAATAAGTACTGGCCTTTCCAAAAAAGCTGCCTTCACATATACACTTTCAGTTCTACTATGTTGACATTATTCATTATGTCCTTAGAACTCTAAATATCACCTCTAGATTTGCATCAACTCTTCTTAAACATCCACTTTTTTTATCCCTTAAGAGCTGCTTTGACATTTGGGAGTCCTAATATTTCCTTTACTTAAATATGCAAATAGGGGCGAATAGGGAAAAAAATGCCTTTTAAAAAAGCAATTTAGCAACATTATTATTGAATATCTAGGAATATTATTGAAAATTTGGCAATGTTATTATTGAATATCTTAAAGGTATAGCACAGTTACATCCCCAGAACATTTATTCTACATGATGACAAAGGATGTAAAGGGAAAAGGAGGCTGGTTTAGATGGTTACATCACCATTTTATTTAAATAAATTCTCAACTCCCCACCATAATATAATGGCATATTTTTCAGCAACAAAACATTAGTTTTACTTTAATAATTTGATTTTTTTAATTTTTATTTTATTATCATAAGAACACTTAACATGATCTACCCTGTTCACAAATTCTCAAGTGCACAACACATTACAGTTGATCACAAGTTCGGTGTCGTACAGCAGATCTCCACATACACCTTACTCATCTCACCAGAAACGTGATGCCCATTATGAAGAGCTCCCCAATTCTCCCTCCCTCCAGTCCCTAGCAGTCACCCTTCCACTCTTGGATTCTATGAATTTGACTATTTTCGATATCTTAGAAGTGAGATCATGCAGTAACTGTCTTTCTGTGATTGACTTACGCCACTTAGCTTATTTCACTGATTTTATTTGTCCTCAAGGTTTATCCATGTTGTTGCATATTACATCATTTCTTTCCTTTGTAAGGCTTAATAGTATTTCAGTGTGTACATATATCACATTTTCTTTATCCAGTCATCTTTCAATGGACATTTAAAGTTGTTTCCACAACGTAGCTATGATAAAGAGTTCTGCAATGATCATAGTGGTGCTAATATCTCTTTGAGATCCTAATTTCAATTCTTTTGAATAAATACCCAGAAGTGGGATTGCTGGATCACATGACAGCTCCATTTTTTTGGAGGAATCTCTATACCTTTTTCCATAGTGACTGCATCATTTTGCATCCCTACCAATGGTGTACAACAACTTGTAAAGCATTATTTTTTAAAAAGCTCAATGGAACTGAAGTGCAAACTAACATATTAGAACATCAGAGTTGCTAACAATTCAACAAGGGCTTGAAGTAAGATCAGACTAATAATTTGAAAGCCTCGAGTACCACTTTAAAGAATTATTTCATAGCAAAAAAAAAGTGTATCCAGAGGACTTGATACACATACCAGTGATTCTGAACCATAGAAATAGCTTTGTGAAAACTTCAGAGTGGATGAGCATCTCTGATGTAATACCCAGCACTGACATATAGCATGGAACAAAGAAACACCCATTTTTAAAACTAAGATTTCTCAGGAAAAAAATCTTAACTCTGCTCCCAGATGGTGAGTATACATTTCTTGTTTTATCATTATGATGTATTATAAATGCATGTTTATAAATGCAAGAAATGTCACTCATTAGTGAGGATAGGCCAATGTCTTTCCGATAATGTCCAGGATAGGCTACATTTTACATACACCATCTATCTGTGTTAACCATACATTTCTTCCATTACTCAGTAATAGTCAAAGATACTCTGCCTTCTTTACAGTTGACCCAGAAAATGAATCAATGTTGTGGATTCCTCAAATCTTGGAAGTTTTTAAAAAATACTTTCAGAAAGTTCCATTAACTAATGCTAGTATAAAGAATATTTTAAAAGCCCTTGTTATTTGTTTTTAAGTGTATCTACCTAATTTTTCTTTACTTTGTACATTAGATTCAAGGTTTCCTTAGAAATTATAGTAATACTGTACAAGAGAGTATCATTTCCCTCTACACTTCTAAAACTCTTAAGAATATCTTACGAGCTTTAGATGTCATTTTCTTGATTTTAATAGAAGAAACAGAGGAAGAAAAACTTCCAGACAAATAACTGTCTAAATATTTTAGAAACTAGTGAAATTTAAGAAAAATGCTTTTTAAAATAGCAAATCATTTATGTAATATATGATAATTACTCCTCATTATTAAATAAACTACAACTATTTGCCTGCATGATTTATAATATAAATCATTAGGCCAACTGAAATAATGTATGTCAATGGTTCTCAGAAAGATTCCACCATGGGCCCATGACACATAATATTCATAAAACACGTGTGACACGATTATAAATGGAGGGCTACAACACAGACGGGGCATTCTGAGGATTATGGACAACTCCCAATAATGCTACCCTCAAAAGAGTCACACTCAAGAAAACATAAGGGAATGCAAGCTAATAAAAGTAATTCTGTTTTTTACCTTTACTTTCTATTTATTTATTTATTTTATTTTTAGAGAGAGGGGAAGGGAAGGAGAGAGACAAACGTCAATGTGTGGTTCCCTCTCTAGTGCCCCCTAAAAGGGACCTGCCCTGCAACCTAGGCAGGTGGCCTGACTGGGAATCGAATTGGCAACCCTTTGGTTTGCAGGGCCACGCCCTATCCACTGAGCTGTACCAGCCAGGGCTTATACCTTTACTTTCTTCATTGTAATTGCTAATACTGCTCTGTCATTCATTAGTTCATTCATACACCATGTCTTTTGCCACAAATTCACTGAATGTCTGCAAGGCCTCAGGCTTTGTGATGGGCACCACATTACAGAGAAAAATGAGAGCCGCTGAACTCAGCTTTGTCTCTTACTGATCAATATATTAATAGTATTGCCTGTAAATGTCAAATGCTGTCTTACGTTAACTTCTATAATTGACAGACTGTAAAACGTTCTTTATCTTAACTGAAGATTCATTGCACTTTTTAAAATTACTGAACGTTTTACCTATTTTACTTAACATACATTTACTGAGCACTGTGTGTTTGACAGAGAGGCTGAATAGAAAATTTTAGGTTTTAAGATGACCAGTTAGAAATTAAGCCATAAGCTTCTGGTGAAGGTGACAGTTGTATGTATGATATCTTCCTCCTCTCCCCCAAACCTACTGAAATTAAGGAAAGTCAGGACAGTCTGTGTATAATTAAAATATTCCACTTTGGCTTCCTAACCAAGAAAAATTAAAAATGAACCCTGCAGTTCCTCAATAAAGTGAACTGAGTTGAAACCAACACTGAGCCATCAAGTAAAAAAATAATAATAATTGTATGTCAATTTCTAGCAATAGGGAATACCAGAGACCCTAAAATCATCTGGCCTCAAACCATCCTAAAATATTTTTAGGAGCAAAATATTTTAAAATATGCCTTTAAATTAATGAAAGATGCTGTGAAATAAATTAAGATAAATCATGTGAGGCTGGCAGCAAAGTGGGAACTGCAGCCTGGGAAGGAAGCCAGGAGCCCGAGGGGCCAGAGCACTGTGGGGGTTCTCAAAGTGGGGTCCCTAGACCAGCGCCATCGTCGTCAACGAGGAGCATGTTAGAAATGCAGATTCCTAAGCCCTTCCAAAGCCCACTAAATCAGCAACTCTGGGAGTTGAGCCTAGCAGTCAATGTTGTAACAGAACGACAGTGATCCTGATCTTACAGCATAGAGCAGAGTCCTCTGAGGGCTTGCTAATTTCCTCCGGATGCAGTCTGGGAATCAGCAGTATTATTGGAAACGCAGAATCTCCGACCCAATCCCAGACCTACAGAAATAGAATCTGCAATTTAACAAGATACACAGGTGACTCGTGCTCACTCAAGTTTGAGAAGCACTGGTCTTCAGCCATGTCTTGCCAACTTTCTTGACCCACAGAAATGTTTATGGCACACACATTGCAGTAGGGTCAGGACTAGCGGAGACCAGTGAGGTGCCCAGGGTGAACAATTTAAGGAAGGAGGTGCTCACTCTCAGGGTTGTGCAAATACACGTCAATAAGTGCATCATTAGGATACACATATATGTATCTATGTGTGTATATTTGTTTGACTGCATTGTTAATATCTCTACAATGAACTTGAAATTAATTCTATAATTTAAATAAGAAAAATATCTCCTCTTAATCTTCAAAAATAAGAGAGAAAAAATACCAAGACTCTTCTCCAGATTGTTGTGTTATAAGAACCTCAAATCAGTGAGGTGGGTATAGCGATATTACAACTTAGCATCTCATTCATTTACAGGAAAACTGGAATCACTAAACACAATGAGTCATTCATATCCTTACATTGCAGAACAAAACCAGTTTTTTGACTGTCAGGGAGCCTGACTTTTAAAGCAATACAACAGTCATGGCATTGTTATTCTTTCTTGGCACTGAGTTGGTGTGAGGAGCATCCACACATTTTTATGCCCAGGGTCGGGGCAAAGAGGCTCACACTGGAAACAAACTGTATGTTCAGCCTGCCACAAAGCGGAGATATTATACTCAGGATGGATCAACTGAACTGTATTTGTTTCCTCGTTTTGTGCAGTTTGACCTTGCTTGTTTTATTTTAAATAATGTAAGGATGATTCTACTTGAGATGGTAGATCTAAACAAGCCACATTTAACTTTTAAAAGACATATACAGATGATATATTATGGAATTGTATACCTGAAACCTATATAATTTTATTAATATGAATTCATTAAATCAATGAATTTTATTAATCAATATGAATTTCATGAGTAATAAATTCAATTAACAAGGACATATTAATAAATCCCTCAACAAGGGCTAAGCCACCTGGAAGGGCTTTGATGTCTGTTCAGAATGCCGAACCTACAGTTTTCTCGGGAGTGCAGCACAGGCAAGGCAGCCTGGCAGCAGGGACAGAAAGGTACAACCCCATCTTCAGCAGGCACTACCCTACTGTTTCTAGTAATGGCACTTCCTCCTCCCACCACAGTACTGCAAGCAGAGGATGGAATCCCTCTTTTAGCACTAACATTTTGTCAGTTATAGGTAGAAGTGGCCAGAAAAGAATTACAGAGTGTTCCAGCGAGAGGAACCAGACAGCATCTTACCTAACTTCTCCGACTGTGGCTGGGGAAGCCGACACCCAGAGAAGTCAGGCCACTCCTCGGTGACAGCCAGGCAGTCAGGAGAGGGCGGGCTTCCCCGCTTTCTGTGACGATTACCGAGTTGTAGTTGTGAAAATATGATATATTGGTTTTTCTGAAACCCAGGCAAATTTCAAGTTTAGAATCTGCTTTAGTTTCTGTTGCTATTATGAACCTAAAAATAAAAGGCCAAAGTGAGAGGCAACAAGCTTTTATTTGAGATCCAAAAGAACAGCTATTCAAGGAAGCACTGATCCAGGCAGAAGTCCAAACAGGGTTCTGATGGGGAGGTGAAGGCAAGGGGTGTTTATGAGAAGGGGAAGGGGGGGCAACTCACAAATAGATGGAAGGAATTTCTACAGGTGCAGATATACTGACATAGTGATGGTTATTCTAAAGAATGTCTTTAATTTTCAGTCTATAGTCAGGATGTCTGCTTTCTTGCTATCTTTGCAAACAGCTGGCATTACAGGGCTGCTTTAGGCTCAGTCCAAAGGTTATTCTACCCAGTTTTAACATTCCAGAGGTTTGAGGGGAAGACATACAAGGCACTTCCTCTGGATGGCAGCTCCAACTCCATTTTAAGGTGGCTCTGTTTATATTATTTTTGACACTGCATAACAAACAAGCACAAATCTAGTGGCTTAAAACAACCCCCGTTTATTAGCTCAGAGCTCTGTAGCCAGAAGTCCAGGCCCAGCATGGAAGGAACCTCAGGCCCTCACAGGGCTGAACAAGGTGCTGGCCAGCTGCACCCCCGCCTGCAGCTCACGGTTTCTTCCAAGTTGATGTGGTTGTAGCAGAATTCAGTTCCCTGAGGATGTCACACTGACGTCCCCGTTTGCTTGCTGATTGTCGGCTGAGAGACATGCTCAGCTCCTAGAAGCTGCACGTACTCCTTGCCGCGTGGCTCCTGAATGTTCAAAACCAACAACGGAGAATCTTCCTCAGGCTCAATCCCTCTCATGCTTCAAATTTTCCAGACTTTCAATCCCTGTCTCCAGGAGGAGCCTCATTTCTTTTAAGGGTTCACCTGGTTAGGTCAGGTAACCCAGAATATCTCTCTTTTTTAAAGCCCTTGTGTCCTGTAAAATAACCTGGTCAGCAGAGTGGTAACCTATCATGTATTACTTAAATCTTTAAAAAAATGTTTATTGATTTCAGAGAGAGAGGAAGAAAACAGACAGAAACATTGATGTGAGAGAAACATCAATCGATTGCCTCCCATTCGTGCCCCAACCAGGGACTGAACTCACGACTGTGCCATTAGCGGCACGTATGAGATCCTGGCCACATAATTTGGAGATTCAGATTCTCAGACAACAAAACCCCCAAGTCAAAGGTAAATAGCTAAGCATTTTATTAAGTGAGAGAAAAGTGAAAGCAAGAATCAAGAGCATACATCACCAGATGGGAGTTCACCAACACCTGACCATAGTTGCCAGAAATCCTGGAGACAGCACTCGGGGTCCGACTGGGAAAGTTCTGAATGAGACCTCCTTCTCTCAGGTGAGATTCCAAGTCTCACTTTGGGGGCTATGCTTAAATATGTTTTAGACAAAAGTGGCTATGCACCAAGGGCCTTGTGTGACTTAACTAACCAACAGGTCCCTCTGGGAGAAGGGCCAGGTCTCCCCCGAAGGAACAGCTAATATTAAAAGTACTAATCTCCCGGGGAGAAAGGCCAGTCCTCCCTCGGACATAGCATGCCTACATTTCATTCTTACAATAAAGGTCACAGCTTGAGCATAAACAGGGAGGATTCTCAATGTCCCTTTAACACATCAATGACCTAGGTATGTGCCCTAACTTGGGATCAAACCCATAACCTTTTCATAACCAACTGAGCCATACCTGCCAAGGCTGACAACCCACCATTGACAGGTCCCTCCCACACTCAAGGGTGGAGATCATCTTAGAATTCTGCCTGCCACAGAAGCTACCCCATCCAGCAGCCTGCTGTAACACGGTCCCAGCCCTGAGCTCCTCCAGGCTGAACAGAGGTGTGTCAGGATTCCACACACTTCTGAGGGCAATGCCACTGATTGTGGGTATGCAGATTAATGAGCCACAAAAGTTCTTGCTCACTCACCAAATTTCAAACAAAAACTTTAGAGGTTTACGGCCTTATGTAAGGAGAGGTACCCAAACTAAATAACATAAAATTATTGAGTGAAACAGGAACACTTTAAGTGTCTAGTTTGAGATTATCTATATCAACTACCATAATTTTTAGACTATAAGATGCAATCCCCCCCCCAAATTTGGGAGGAATAATGGTTGTTAATGCTGCTGTTGAGTTCTATTTATATTTACATTGGTGAAATATTATGTTATTTACGTTATTAAATATTTTACCACATTTTTTGCTTAAAATTTTTTCCCCTATTTTCCTACTCTAAAACCTGGGTGTGTCTTATGGTCCAAAAAAATATGGTATTCAAAATTATGTTGTTCCTGTAAAAGAGCTGTGTTCTGATTCTCCTCTTCATCATGAAAATAAAAGCAATGACGAATGAGAACCGTGCATATTGTAAAGACAGTGTTCCATCAGTGATGATCTGAGCCTTTTTTGGAGCTAACTGGGTAAAAGATGCATTCATCATACAGGTCAAAAGACACGGCCTGCTGCTGGCAGCGGTCCCACCCATCAATTTCCACGGCTACAGCTCAACTTCTGACCGTCTCTGTCTGTCCCTTAGACCCTGCACTAGCTCCTCACCAGGGCCTACAGTCCATTGCTATGCCTTGTAATGTTTTTCTTGGTAACCGGATACAATGCATTGGATAAAAGGAATTGCTCGGTAATGTGATGGTGAGGTGTGGGGGAAGGGGAGGCATTCTATAGCCCTACGATTCGGTCTCAGTCTTTCAGGAAGCCTGTGCCTCTGGACTTCATGAGAATTTCTCAGCTGCTTCCTCCTCCCTTCAATGGGACAACAAGGCTGCAGTGGGCTGCAGTTGGGTGTTTTTCTTCCCCAGGTCAGGTAGGCTTTAATAATATCCCAGTAAGTTAGGCTGTGGTTAATTAGTTTCCCCTGAGGGCAGGCCTTGCTTGGAAACGAAAACAAAAACAAAAAAACCCAGAGGGCTTTTTTTGGTGTATTTTAAAATGGCTCCTTTTCACGTCCTCCTAATGGGGGCACCAGAGGACATTTGTCCAATATTTACTGGAAGAGCCCAGCTGAGTTCCTATAGATAAATCTCACAATAATGTCCCCACCTCCCCTACCATGACTGGGGCCCCCTGGAGATTGATTTCTCAGAGTTGTCCACACTAGGCCTCCAGCCACTCACCGATTCCAGTTCTGCCTTTCCTACCCGGGCCCTGGTTCCTGCTTCGGTTCCCACTCTCTGCTCAGGTAAGCCTGGACTCCCTGTATTCACCTGTCTGTCTCCAGTTTGGGAGGCTATGGTTTGCTCTGTTTTCCCCCTTGTCTTACAGATTAAGAAGAGTTGTGTTTTATTAGTAAAAATATGTGTACCCTTCATTTCACTGCAGCATTATTCAGGGTGGCCAAGACATGGAAACAAAAGTAAAATGTCCCACAATGGATGATCAGATCAAGAAGATGCAGTACATATATACAATGGAATACTACTCAGCCATAAGAAAACATGAAATACTGCCATTTGTGACAACACGGATGGATCTTGAGAATGTCATGCTAAGCAAAATAAGTCAGAAAAAATAGAGGATTTCACTCATACGGGAAATACGAAACTAAAAGCAAAAATGAACAAACAAGGCAAACAAACAACAAAAACGCATTAATACAGACAACAGTATGGTGGTTATCAGAGGGAAAGGGAGTGGAAGGAAGGTAGTATAGGGGGTCAAATATATGGTGATGGAAGGAAAGTTGACTTTGAGTGGTAAACACACAATACAATATACAGATGATGTATTATAGAATTGTACACTTGAAACATATATAATGTTATTAACTAATGTTACCCCAATAAATTTAATAAAAAGTTTTTTTAGAAAGATAAAATCACTGGTTGACAATAGAAAAAGATGACCATATATTGTATGACCCCTATATATGCAATTTTCAGAACAGGCAAATTCAGGGAAACGGAAAGTAGATCATTGGTTTCCAGAGAATGAGCACATCAGGGAGTGAGTAGTGACTACTCCAGAGTAAGGGGTTTCTTCTGGGGTGATGTACATGTTTTAAAATTGATTGTGGGGATGGCTGTACAATTCTATGAATATTCTCAAAACCATTGAATTGCATACTCTAAAAGGGTGAATCTTATAGTATGTAAATTGTATCATGATAAAGCTGTCATTTCTTTTTAAAGAAAAAAAAAGTTGTTGAATTTTCAGCCTGTTCAGCTTTCTAGTTGTTACAATAGAGTAGCAACCTCCAAGGAAACCCAGCAGTCAGGATGTTTTTAACTCGTGTACTCTTAAACATACTTAGAGTCCGGATGTCATTAATGCCCAACTTTAATCCCATTACACAGAAAATTTAATACTGTTTCCTTTTAGCCCTGTGTCCAAACCCATGCTTACATAATATTGAGAAATGTCACTCAAAATCTACAGTAAATAACTAAGAGAAATGTCTGTTCACCACATACAGTTAAACAGCATTTGCCCCAACAAATGGATTTTGTCTGGAATGTGTATTCTCGTCCTGGCTTCCCACAAGCTTGACAAAGCTTAGGTTGTTTTTCTGTCTGCCACTGGAAGTTGAAGTTTTATTTTCAAATTTCCCAGTATTTCACCACTTTTAAGGGAATGAAATAAAGGATCTATATTTAAGATGACAGCTGTATTTGAAATATGCTATAAAGCACTTCTCTTAAATTATACTATGTAGGTGGGATCTATAAAAATGCTTTTTGTTTTGTACAATGTATAGTATTACAGTATTTTAATATTTTAAATGGCTTTTTAAAGGAGGAAACAACAGAAATACTACTTGCCATTTTTCCCACATGCTATGAAGTTTATCATTAGTTTACAAGTTAGAATCTCAGTCTGAGGCGGTTTCGTTTATAAGACATATAAGCCACCCCCTTAGAAAAACAAGCCTGCAAAATGAATTCAGTGAGCTGTGCATAGTTATAGTTAAATAGTACTAAATAGCTGGTTCTACCCAGCAGAAAACTGAAAATGCATAAAGAGGCAGGAGCCTACAGAGTGGAAAGGGGGGATCTAAGACTAAAGAACAAAATTAAAGGCATCAAGATTAAATTAAGCTGCCCTGAAATCTGAGGAAAGTTACTGCCCCACCTATAGGTGGCTTTTGCTAAAACTGTAAAATATAACTTACATGCAAGTGTGTTTAGAAAGCATTAGTACAGTTTAAAGAGCAATAATAAAATAAACACTCATATGCCCTCTGCCAAGGTCAAGGAATAGGATATTACCATCATCAGAAGCCACTCTGTGCTCTTTTTGATTGAATCCTGCCCCCTCCACCCCACCCCTCTCAGTGGTAACTGCTATCCTGAAATTGTAATCGTTCTCTAGTTTTTCTTTCTGTTTTTACAACCTATGTATCTCTATGGTTAAACATTTATAATGGACTAATACTGCATCTTCTTCTATAACTTGCTTCTTTTGTTCAAGTTTATGCCGTTGAGATTGTCCATGTCGATGTGTGTGCTGGATGAATCTTTTTCATTTCAGTGTAGTATTTTACTATATAACTATTCCATTCTTAGTCATCCATCTTACTGTTTATAAAGACTTGAATTGTTCCACCTTTTTTCCCGATTACAAACAAAGTTGCTGTAAACGTTCAGCTACCTGCCTCCTAGTACGTGTGCCAAAGTTTCCCAAGAGCACATACTTGGTAGCAGAATGGCTGGGTCATACGATAATGGTCGTGCTCGACTTCACTTGGTAATGCAAACTGTCTTTCAAAAGTGGTTGGCCAACTGGCATCTCGCCAACAAGGATGAGCGTTCCCATGGCTCTACTATATCTTTGGCTGTGCTTGGTATTATTAGTCTTTCTAGCTTCTGTCCAGTTGATGGACTCTCTCTTCAGAATTAAATAGCCTTTCAATATTACTGTCCATTTTTGTTGGGAACTGCCCTGCCTGGTTTCAGAGACTGTAATCCCCCATGGCTAAGGCTGGGTAAAGGACCTTGGGACCATAAGCCACTTAGGAGACAAAGCTTATCTTCCTTGTAGGGGCACCACCTCTGGCCCCTTTCTCTTCCCTTCTCTGCTTGGCCCTGGGTGGATGACTCCTTAGCCAATAGCAGGTAAGATTCCTCAAAAGAGGGATGACCTAAGACAGGCATGGTCATGAAGAGGCCCTCAGGGAAGGACTCAGGGGGCTATAGAAAAAGGGGTGATGGACCCTTGCCCCTTGGCTTTGACAGAGCCTGAGTCCTCATTCTGTCTGCAAGAAGTCTCCTAATCTCTTGGCTGCCTTACTTCCCCTGCCTGACTTAAGCCTGAAACAATGCTGGAGGTGGGTGTGGCCCTGTGCTGGAAAGGGCAGGTTCCCTAGGGCAATCAGGCCTAAGAAAGAATGCATAAAATCCTATGAAACCTACTTTGCTAGTACCCTCAATTTAAATGATAAGGGTCCAAGCAAGAAGTGAGTTTGTTCCTCAAAGTTTTATGGCCCTTTAACTATCTGACTCTGACTCAGAATAAGCCCTCAGAGTTTTCTGAATGTTCTCTATTGTTTAATCATTTCTGCCTGACAATGATTGATGAGCTTTACATATATACCCTGTATTCCTGTGCAAATTGAACCCAATAAAATCTTGTCAAGGCAATGGTCGAGGTGCTTTCCTCCTGAGAGAGTGGCCGAGGTGCTCTGAGGCTTGCTCTCCCCTTGAGAGAGAAGCCGCACCATCCCTTTCCCTCCACAGAACTCAGAAGTCCGTGTGAATTTGTATTGTCTCATCCATAACGCCTCAGGCCCCAGGAGCCAGGATCCATGTCACATTTTCTCTATTGTATTGGCTGCCTTTTTCTTATTTATTCATATCAGTTCTTTATATATCCTGGATACTAACCCCTTGTTAGTTAACCATGGTTCTGCAAATGTTTTTTTCCCAGTTAGTGGTTTGTCTCATCCCTCTCTTGATAGCATCTTTTCATCTCTCTAATGAAAGATAGTCCTAGTTGCTGGTAGGAGGGAGGGCAGAGTGGTTCACCAAGAAATATCAAAATAATAATAATAATAATAATAATAATAATAATAAATCAAGAGAGGCTAGAAGAAAAAGTCATTGTATGGAAGAGAATCAATTCCTGACATCAAGTTCAAATGAGTTGGGACAGACAGCATTTAAATATAAGTGAAAAAGAAACAAAAGTGTAGCTAAGTGTTTTCCTCTAAAAACCTGACCCACATTATTTTAAATGCAATGCTTACTTACATTTCTTAAGTTAGCTATTTTAGGGGTATTTTTTAGCAGATTTTATTTATTTAATTTTAGAGAGAAGGGAAGGGAGGGAGAAAGAGGGAGAGAAACATATATATGTAAGAGATACATTGATCAGTTGCCTCTTGCATGCCTCCACCTGGGGACCCGGCCTGCAACCCAAGCATGTGCCCTGACTGGGACTTGAACCAGCAACCTTTCAGTTTACAGGCTAGCACTCAATCCACTGAGCCAGTGTGGGTTTTGATTTTTTTTTTAAGAGGGTAAAGCATATTTGCCTCTACCTCAAACATTGTTAGGAAAATACTTTTAAAAATTCATGGTAGCATATTCAAATTGCAAACTTATTTCTGTGAGAGCAGGTGAACCCAAAGAAAGCAAAATCGTGTCTAAACATAAAATGTGACATTGGTGAACAGTTTGGGTTCTATTGTTTCATTTTTACTCTATCTGTTCATAGCAAATAAGCATTAGGTTTACATTTTTCATTTGTTAATCTTCCCTCATCTTCTTTTAAAATTTTTGAAACATTGCATCGTTAGAGTCACACATTTGATTCACAAATGTTTTGAACCAACCAAGTATCAAGTTCCCTGCTACCACTTATAATAAAATAATAAATAAAACTGGGCACTAGCTTGGAGAAGCTTATGCCCTAATGGAAAGCAGCAGACAACTGCAACACAGCAAGATAAATATCATATTCTGGTTGAGAACAAGGTGCTTGGGAGGCAGTTAACAGGGCATCCAACTCCATCTAGCCCAATCTCCTTGCTTCATTCTGAAAGTCCTTTAATAATACTTTTTCTTCATTCATTCTTCCCCCAGAACCTCTGGCAACCATGATCTTGTAACTGTCTCCATAGTTTTGCCTTTTCCAGAATGTCCCATATTTAGAACCACACAGTACGTAGTTTCTCAGAGGTCTCTTTCACTTAGCAATGTGCATTTAAGTTTCCTCTGTCTTTCTGTGGCCTATTTCTTTTCTTCTTCTTTTTTTGGCTGAATAATATTCCATTGTCTGAATGTACCATAGTTTATCCAGTCATCTATCAAACAACATCTTAGGTACTTCCAAGTTTTGGCAATTATGGATAAAGATACTATAAATATTTGTGTGCAGGTTTTTGTTTGAACTTGAGTTTTTTTTTTTCATTTGGGTAAATTCCAAGGAGCACTACTGCTAGAGCATATGATAACAGTATACTTAGTTTTATAAGAAACCACAAACTGTTTTTTCAAAGTAGCTGTACTATTTTGCATTCCCATCAGCAATGAATGAAAGGTCCTGTTGCTCTTCATCCTCGCCAGCATCTGATGTTGTCAATGTTTTGGCTTTTCACCCTTCTAATAGGTGTGTAGCAGTATCTTGTTCTTTTAAGCCCAATAACATTTTTGTTTCAGAAGAAGTAATTACATTTTGACTATAAGCTTTGCCAAACCCTTCACCATAGAATTTATGAAAGAATTTTAAAACTCCCTCAAAAAATTTACATGGAAATGCAAAAAGCAAATAATAATAATCAATATAACTTTATAAAGTAGAAAATACTTATGTATCATTTGGTGCCTTTTCTACTTATATTTAAATGCTGTCCAACTAAGCTTAATGTAATCTTGTCAAAAGTATCTCTTATATCAAACCCTGGCTGGTGTGGCTCAGTAGATTGAGTGCTGGTCTACAAACCAAACAGTCACTGGTTCAGTTCCTGGTCAGGGCACATGCCTGGGTTGCAGGCCAGGTCCCCAGTAGGGGGGTGCATGAGAGGCAACCACACACTAATGTTTCTCTCCTTCTCTTTCTCCTTCCCTTCTCCTCTGTCTGGAAATAAAGAAATAAAATCTTTTAAATATATATATATGATATCAAAATTTACTATAAAACTATAGTAATTATGTTGTAATATTAGCATTGAGATAGAGAAATATATAAATAGCACCAAATTCAGGTTCTGGGGATATACCTACTCGTATACAGAAACAGACTGCCTTTGCAGATTAGTGGGGGGGAAATGGATGCTTTAACAACTGTGCTTGTACAACTGGTCATCCATATAAAAGTGTTCATTGGTACTTCATATTATACACAGCAATACATTCAAAACGGGTGGAGGACCAAATGTAACACTATGAAAATCAAAACTTTAAAACTTCAGGAAATAATTCAAAAGAATATCTTTATGATCCTGATAAATACAAGGATATGCTGCACAAGGTAAAAAACAAAACAAAACAAAACAAAAAAACCCTCACAATTCAAAAGGCAATAAATGTAATTAAAAGGAAATAAAGATAAATGCAAATACATTAAAATGTCTGTTTATTTACAGACATCATAAAATAAAAGACAAATCACCAATTGGTAGGCATATAGCTGATAAAGAGTTAATGTCTAGAATAAATAAATAACTCCTGTAAGTTAATAAGAATGACTGCCCTCACCCCCAGCAGTAATCTCCAAAAGTTTGAGATGCACAAATTCTATGCTCCAAACTTTCCATTCTAAAACATTTACCCTAGAAAAACTCATGCGCATCTATCAGCAAGATGAATAAATTGTGAAGATTCATTCAACAGAATACTATACAGTTAAAATGGCTAAATCTCAAAAAAATGTTAATAAGATACCGAAAATAAAAAAAGTATTGCGAGAGTACATACCCTTTTATTACAAATTTAAAATATGCAAAACAATACTATATATTGTGCGTAAATATCAGCATACGTCATAGAAAAAGGACAACCTTAGCAGCAACGGTAAACGCGGAAGTTTAGGATAGTGCTTACCCCTGGGCCTCCGCAGCACGTGTGCAGCTGACCCTTGAACAGCACCAGTTTGAACTTCAGGGTCCACTCATACGTGAATTTTTTTGTCTTTTCAGTGAATAGAGTGAGCCCGTCCTACTTGCAGGTTTCGCATCCGAGGATTCAACTAACCACCAATTCAAAACAGTATTTTCACATTGCCAACCGCAGATTCGCAAACTGGGATCAAAAACAGTATTTTCTTATTCCAAACTGTTGTTTCCCAACTGCAGATTCTCAACCACGGAGATTACACCGAGGATTCAAAGGGCTGACTGTAGAATCAGAAGTTGTACTTGGAAGAAGAGGGGTAGGTTCTCCACTGCTCAAGGGGTCATCCCGCAAACCCCACCTTGTTAAAGCACCAACTGTGTTGTGTTACTTCTTACACTGAGCGATGCTTATATAGGTAGTCATTAGCCTCTTAATCCCTTTTTGTATGTCTGAAATATTTCATTAGTTTAATTAAAGATTGAGGGTTTCCGGGTTTGTTTTTTGTTTTTTTGGTTTTGAGTGTCTAAAATAGAGTGCTGAGAGCGTGCAGGAGCTCTGATGAAAAGACTCTACTTAAACACCCGGTAAGGTCCCCACCCTCCTTCCAAGGCACACTTCACACCCAGTATGAACCCCTTCAGATGTGACCATGCTCTGCCTTCCATTGTACCCTTGACCCAGAGCCCCGCTCCTCCTTCCTCACATTTGCCAACATACACCTCCCCTCCTAGTGTCCCCTGCCCTCTGTCCTTACTCAGCCACCCCCACTCCACAGCACCTTGCCACCCGGCCTGGCCACTGCCAAGAGGCCCCAGACACTCTGCTCTGGTATATCTCAATTTCATAGAATGCTTCAAGAAGCCCTTTTTAAAAGGCATTTTTGAAACAGCCAATATAGCATGGCATTAATAAAACATTCCTCCCAACACAGGCATTTACTAAATGTTCTCATTACTAAACCTCAGATGGTGTCTGCAGAGTGGCTGGTTTACTTGCATAGTCCTTGCTTATGTGCACAGCTGGCTTTCCCGTTTGATATTCCACTTAAATGTCTACAACTCTGTTTAACAGTTAAGGACAAAAATGCTCCAAGTTTTACTGCCACCATTGGAACTATTTTCCCATGCCCCAGCGCCCAAGACCCAAGCTGCACTAGCATTTGGTGAAATTATGCCACAATGTATCATCTTTAAGAAGCTTTTTGCTGCAAAATACTCTTCCCTTACTGCCAGAGGACATTTAGGCTTTCGGAAATGTATGAATTCCCTAAAAATTGGCAGGGATGTTTTATAGGAAAGTTTTGGGTTCCTAGTTACTCAAACTAAGCAATGTTGTCACACCCAATGTGCACAGAGAAAGTTGGGGTAACCCAAAACTACAAAAGAAGAATTTAAAATACATTTTAAAAAGTTAGTGGAGAAAAATAATTCAAAATGAAGCTCAACAAATGGGAAAAAATAAAAAACAAAGGGTCGGCATCCTGGACCGTTTAAGGGTAACTAACACATCACCCTGACCTCACACTCACCTCCCTTTTCTGTTCTTCCCACAGCCCAGTGTCCTCATTCTGCCTGTTGCTCAAATGAATGGCCACAGCTGTGCCCACCTGGCCTGGCTCCTCGGAGCTGCTCTTAATACCCAGAATCTGGCCTTCCCTTCCGCGTCACCATCAAAACCTATCTGTTCTGTGCCTCATCCATTCAGTTTTCACAATGGAGGCCTGTCTTCTCTTACACTGCTAGTTTATGGCTCCCCATTATACCTTCCACAGACATTTACACGAGCTCTAATCCAAGTAAATGCATCTTCGATATACCGTGAAAGGCAGCTAGGAGAGACATTTGGCTGAGAGGTGGGGGAGAGTTGTGTGTTGCTAATAGTGCTCTGTTAGTTTCCCTAAATTACAACCCCTGAGTAACTGATAATGCCTTCTGCCCTGAAGCTTTGTAGTGGGTCAGCCTCCCAGAAGTAGACAGAGTCCTGTTTCTGTCTTTTGTGTGTGCATGTGGTTGTCACCTCCAAGGAATTCCATGACACCTTAATTGTGCCAAGTTCTTACCGGATAAGATGGGACAAGCAGATAAAGTTGGTCTCAACGCTCTGCCTTTAACTCAGGCAGGCCTGGGGCAGAGAGCTATAGGCACTCAGGTGTCCTGGCCTCCGAGTCCCCGTCCGTGGCCACACTCTACCTCACTTCTGGGTCTGCCCTTACACTCTACCAGCTCTGCACTTCTTGCTTGGCTTTCTGTTTAAGGCACTTTGGATGTGATGTTCTGCTCTTCATCTCAAATCTGGCCCTATCTCAACCACTTACACCCCATCTACCTCTTCCAGGTGTTCATCCCACCTGAGTCAGGCCTGGCCCTGAGACTACCCCAGGGACAGCCTGTCTAGCCGGTGCTTCCTCCTGGCCTTTCAGAGCCTGAAAATAAATCTCAGCTTCCAGTGAGCTGTTTTGGTGGTCAGGATTAGTAGAGCCAGCTTTGGACGTGGTTCAGGAGATGGTTAGCTCTACGGGGATTATGTGGTATGATATGAGGAGCCATTGTACAGAAAAGTGGTTAGGAGACCAACCCCAGAGTTGGACCACTTGGGTTCAAATCCCACATCCAGGACTTCCAGCCAAGATGGAGACATAAGTAGATACACTTTGCCTCGTCGCATAACCAAAAGAGGACAACAACAAATTTAAAACAAAAAATACCCAGAACTGCCAGAAAATTGAACTGTATGGAAGTCTGATAATGAAAGGAATTAAAGAAGAAATATTCATCCAAACCTGCAGGAGGGGTGGAAACAGGCAGCCGGAGTGAAGAACACTCGCAGCAAGGCAGCAGTGGGCAGAGCAGGCAGTCCCATATTTGCATGCGTATAAACAGGGAGGAACAACTGGAGAGTGAGACAGACCTGGCAACCCAGGGTTTCAGTGTGGGAAAACAAAGCCTCAGACCTCTGACTGAAAACACCTGTGGAGGTTGCAGCGGCAGTGGAAGAAACCCCCAGCCTAGAACAGGGTACACAAATGCACCCACCCAGGAATCAGCACCAGAAGGGCCCAATTTGATTCTGGGTAGTGGGGGAAGTGACTGGAAACTGGCAGGGAGCTGAGAAAGTGCCATTGTTCCCTCTCCATCCCCTCCCCAACATACAGCACCACAACGCAGCAACATGGGTTGCCCTCCTGAGGAATAGCTAAGGCTCTGCCCCTTATACCGAGACAAAAAAAAAAAAATGGCCTAAATGAAAGAACAGACCAAAGCTCCAAAAATAAAACTCAGCAATAAAGAGATAGCTAACCTATCAGATGCACAGTTCAAAATGCTGGTTATTAAGATGCTCACAGAAATGGTTGAGTATGGTCACAAAATAGAGGAAGAAGAGAAGGCTACACAAAGTGAAATAAAGCAAAATATATAGGGAACCAACAGTGAAGGGAAGGAAACGAACTCAAATCAACAATTTGGAGCAGGAGGAAGAAATAAACACCCAGCCAGAACAGGATGAAGAAACAAGAATTCAAAAAAAGGAGAAGAGGCTTAGGAACCTCCAGGACAACTTGAAACATTCCAACATCTGTATCATAGGGGTGCCAGAAGGAGAAGAGGAAGAGCAAGAAATTGAAAACTTACTTGAAAAAATAATGAAGGAGAACTTCCCCAATTTGGCAAAGGATATAGACTTCCAGGAAGTTCAGGAAGTTCAGAGAGTCCCAAAGAAGTTGGATCCAAGGAGGAACACACCAAGACACATCATAATTAAATTACCCAAGTTTAAAGATAAGGAGAGAATCTTAAAAGCAGCAGGAGAAAAGGGGCAGTTACCTCCAAAGAGTTCCCATAAGACTATCAGCTGATTTCTCAAAAGAAACCTTGCAGGCAAGAAGTGACTGGAAAGAAATATTTAAAGTTATGAAAGGCAAGGACCTACATCCAAGATTATTCTATCCAGCAAAGCTATCATTTAGAATGGGAGGGCAGATAAAGTGCTTCCCAGATAAGGTCAAGTTAAAGGAGTTCATGGTCACCAAGCCCTTATATGAAATGATAAAGGGACTTATCTAAGAAAAACAGTGGGGAGGGGGAAGGGAGAGATGGGGAAAAAGGTACAGGGAATGAGAAACATTAATGGTAGGTACAAAATAGACAAGGCGGAGGTTAGGAATAGTATAGGAAATGAATAAGCCAAAGAACTTATATGTACAACCCATGGACATGAACAAAGTGGGGGATGCTGGGGGGGTGCAGGGCAGAGGGGAATAAAGGGGAGAAAAAAACGGGACACCAGTAATAGCATAATCAATAAAATATACTTTAAAAAGAATCCCATATCCATTACCTATTAGCTGTTTAACACTGGGAAACTTTCCTCACCTCTCCAAGCCTTGCTTTGTGGGAATGATGGTGAGACTTACCTCATAGGCTGATAGTTGAAAATAAATGAGACATGCAAATACTGTGCCTACCCTGGTAACCCACATGTAGTTAGTGTTCAGGGCATTCGCTAATGCTAGAATCATTACTACAACATGTGTTATAGGGACTCTTGCTTCCGCTGTTAGAGATTCAATCCTGACTGCATGAAGAAATGCTCACCTCAGCCCCACCCCCTGGCCACTATAAAGTCCCCAATCTAGTCTCCTTTCTTTGCTCTCTCAGGCCCTGCTCTGTCCAGAGAGCCTGGAGCTATACATAATAAAATATCCTGTGTGTGTGTGGCATCATCCATCTTGACTTCAAAATGAAATTTTATGTGGGTGTCTATTCTGCTTCTGCAGAGTAATAACAACACATAGTATATTGGAATAAAAGAGACACGTTGTCTAGGGGTTAGGCCCCTTCTGCAGCAATAAGGCAAAGGGAAATAGCAGAAATTCTTGCAAAGTGTTCCTGTAAGACTGAGAAGATGTAACTTGCTCAAAGTTTATCTGTGCTCTCCACCATACACTGTTACTACGAAATTCACACATTTTTGCTCTGATGCTAAGAACCATCCTCTGAGTCTGGCCAGTGTACTTGGAGGAAAATCCAAGAAAAGCAAAATGTATCTGGGCTCCTCATTGTATCTCTCCTGTCCACAGCAGGAGAAATCTGGCTGGAAGAGCATGGTTGAAACATATATGCTGCATGAATTATTTCGTCAAAGCAGAAACTTTTTTCAGCTTGCCTATCGTCTGAGGTTATTTTCCCTGAAACTCACACAAAATTACTCATCTCTAAATAGAAGTAGGACATTGCTTGCCTGCAATATTCCCATCCTATTGACAGGTTTAATGAGATGAATGCTGCAGGAACTGAAATCAAGCTTATCAGATTAAATTCCAATTTGGCAGTTTAGCAAGAAGTGTTCATCAATTCGGTGAATGGGCAAAAAAGAAAAATCACCTTGTCATCCCAAAATATATAGGACAATACATTTGATAAAGAGGAAACAAATGTTGTCAACATCCTTCTCTGAAAAAAAAAAGTTATAAAAATACATTTCATTTTAACTCGGAAATGCTTTAGGAGTAATGCATTAGATAACGTACTAAGATTCCCTTCTTTCTTTATCACATTTTAGTATTCTTATGTCCTCTGCATCTTAGAAACCAAGAATGGAAGAGCTCTGAAAGATGAAACTTCAGGGAATTACTTTTGTCTGTGCTTTGTAATCTCACAAACTGTCTGTATCTGTTACTCATTTCCTGCTAGTGACTAAATGATGCTTTTCATCTCTTTCCAGATGAGAGCCCAGGAGATAGGTAAGCAAAAAGTTTGTCACTTATTGCTGAACATCATCTATAGTCATGACGAGATAAACAACAAAAAAGAGGGATGGATTAATCCAGAAAAGTTTACCCTCTCTGCAAAGCTGGAACTCACCTTCTGGGACAGAAATGTGTATAAGAGCAGAGATGGGAGCATTTGTGTAAAAACTTATATTAATTACCAGTGGCTACTATGTCTTATTCACCCAGCACTAATGTACTGCTTGCACATAGTAGGCACATAATAAATGCAACAGAGAATGAATGTGCATATTAGAACCAATAAGAGTTTTTTTCTTTTGCGGACCATCAAAATTTATTCTATAGTAACATGCACTGATGATTAAATATTGATAGCTAAGTCATTCTAACTTAAAAATGAGTACGATCTGCATGGTCTAAATTATGCTAGCAAAACACTGCTTATTGAGAAGGACTGTAAAGAACACTGATATACATTCTCAGCATTGGAGGAGCTTAGTCTGGGGGTTTCTTATTTTAAACTTTACTAAATATCACCAATTTGGTCTCCAAACTGGCTAAACCAATTCAAATTTCCTCATGCCGGGTAAAAAGGGAGTTCATCAACCCACATTATTGCTAGCCCTTGGGCTAATCATTTTTTTTATTAATATTTACAGTGTGGTGGATGTAGCTGTGTGGTTTTTATTTGGATTTTTCTTGATTTGTAGTGAGATGGGGCATTTTTTTGGTGACTCAGGTTTACTCTTCTGCTATTCTGTAAATTGTCTCATAACTTTTTCCCAGTTTTCAACTGAGGTCTTTAGCTTCTTCCTATTGATTTGTAAGAAGAGTTATGTGTCCTGAGTATCAACCTTCTGTTGTTTATATGCACTGAAAATATATTCAGTGCATTGTCTTTTCCACTTCAAATGTTTTTGAAATAAGTATATTCTTCACTAAGAATATACAATATTTTACATGAAAGTAAATAAAATAAAGTGAAATAAAATAAAGCATAAACCATGTTCAGGGGTTGGAAGAATTAACATCATTAAAATGTCCATACTATCCAAAGCAACCTGTAGATTCAATGCAATTTCTATTAAAATACCAATGGCCTATTTCACAGACCTAGAACAAATATTTCAAAAGTTTATATAGAACTAAAAAAGACTCTGAGTAGCCTCTGCAATCTTGAGAAAGAAAAACAAAGTAGGAGGAATCATAATACCTGAATTAAAACTATAATACAAGGCCACTGTAATCAAAACAGCCTGGCACTGGCATAAAAAGAAGACACATAGATCAATGGAACAGAATAGAGAACCCAAAAATAAACCCAAGTCTCTACGGTTAATTAATATTTGACAAAGAGGGCAGCAGCATACAATGTAGTAAAAATAGCCTTTTCAATAAATGGTATTGGGAGAAGTGGCCTGTAAAAGAAAAATGAAACTAGCATACCAATTTACACCATATACCAGAATAAACTCAAGATGGATAAAAGACTTAGATATAAATCTTGACACCATAAAAGTCCTAGATGGAAACATAGGAAAATTTCAGACATCCCGCATAGCAATACTTTTTCCTATATATCTCCTAGGGCAAGGGAAATAAAGGAAAAAATAAACAAATTGGACTATATCAAACTAAAAAGCTTCTGTACAGCTAAAGAAACCATCATCTAAATAAAAGGGGAACCAACCATATGGGAGAACATATTTGCCAATGATACACTGGACAAGGGTTTAATCTCCAAAATATTTAAAGAAATCACATGACTCAAAACCAGGAAGACAAACAATCCAATTAAAAAATGCGCAAAGGACCTAAACAGACACTTCAATTAAAACCACAATGAGATACCACCTCACCAGTCAGAATGGCCATCATTAATAAATCAACAAACAAGAAGTGCTGGTGAGGATGCAGGGAAAAGGGAACCCTAGTGCACTGTGGTGGGAATGCAGGCTGGTGCAGCCACTATGGGAAACAGTATGGAATTTCCTCAGAAAACTAAAAATGGAACTATCCTTTGACCCAATATTCCACTGCTAACTTTCTGCTAAATAGGCACAGACCGTCATTACCTACTTTAATGATAAGTCTGGTGCACTCATTCAGGTTCATGAAGTGGAGTGTGCAGTAACCAAGAATAATAACAAGCTACTAGCCAAGGCTGAGCTCACAGACTGAAGAAGCATTTGATATAGATGCCTCCAGCATCCCCAGTAGGTTTTCTGTACACAAGAATACATACAAAGAGGACAAGATTGTGACAAAAACCATTTGAGCAAGAAAGATGTTGAGCAAACAGTCCAGAAAGTAGAATAATACAAAGCTGAAGATAAGCAAAGAGGCAAGTTGGTCCCCCAAGAACTTCTTCAAACCCTTGCACTCACCATGAAGATCAACACGGACACTGAAGAACATCAAGGCAAGATCAATGACAAATAGACAGTTCTTGACTAGTTTAATAAAAACATCAATTGGAGCTTTAAAAAAAAAAATAAAAAGCCCTGGCTGGTGTAGCTGAGCGTGGGCTGTGAACCAAAGTGTTGCAGGTTCGATTCCCAGTCAGGGTACATGCCTGGGTTGCAGGCCATGACCCCCAGCAACCATACATTGATGTTTCTCTCTCTCTATCTCCCTCCCTTCCCTCTGTAAAAATAAATAAACAAAATCTTTAAAAAAAAAAAAACATCAATTGGCTAGACAAGAATCAGACCATTGAGAGGGAAGAATATTTGGAGAGAAGGTCTGAAGCCCCATCCGTCTCAGTTGTATCGGGGTGGAGGCAGCTTACCAGGAGGAATGTCTGGAAGTAGCCTCAGGATGGAGCTTCTCATCTGTATGATGATTATAAATTCCAGTTTGCCCTAGACATATAACAGGCTTATACCTGTTATTCTGAGCTAAGTATTAATAAGGTCACCCTCATTTCAAAGAAGTCACAGTTTAGAGAATAATGTCCATGGCCATTACTCATGTAGCCAGACCAGAGAGCAGAGAGTGCCTTCCAAACAAAAGTTATAGGGTTCAAATTTGTAATGAGAAATCCAATGGCAGTTTAAAACAATAATATAGGCACTTCAGTATAAAGTCACTAGTGGGCATTCTGAACACTTGAATGTGGGAGCACAGAAAAGGTGGCTACACAGCACTTGATGGTTCTAAAGCACAAATGGAAAATTCACTTCATGTCCTGAAGAATAAATAATGTTCTTTATAAAATAGGTAGCATGTGAAATAGAAATACTTTGTAACAAACATTTTATAAAGAATAGAAAAACAACTAAATGAAATACAACACAATGCTAATAACAGTTGCCCTGAAAGTAGAGGGTAGACATACTTGCTTTTCCTCTCTTTATACTTTCCGTAGTTCCCAGTTGTTTTGCAGTGTGAACATATTACTTTTATAATCAGAAAACGACTCTTTTAAATGTTCACAGTGACTCAAAAACAAGCAAAATGTAACCACAAAATACGAACCACACTTAGAATTACTCCAAAAGGCTGAAAATGGAGGGATGAACAAAGATGAACTAGGAACCTACAAATCAGAAAATATCTAGATACCTAATAATGTAAAATTCAGGACAAGAAGTATGAAACAAGACAAAGAAGGACAGGTTTTGATGCAAAAGGCCAGAATTCACAGAAATCCATAGTATATCTGTAGCCCAATAACATACCAGCAACCTGCAAAACTCAGAAACTATAGGAGAAGCAAGAATATTAAAAACATCAGTACTATTGCATTGTTTTCCAAGTGAACATGGAGCACAGATAAATATTGATTGTGTTTTACCTCACAAAGAAAACCTTAATAAGTTTCAAGGAGTAAAGATAATGAAAACATTATCTAATCAAGTGCAATAAACCAGAACTTTATAATAAAATTTTTAAAGATCTTTCTGCTCGGAAATTTAAAAACTCAATATTATACAGTTGCAAGATCAAAATAAAGTACAAACTGCAACAGCAGAACTTTTTAAAAATGTTGAAAGATATCAGAATCTATGGGTACAATTTAAGTAGTGATCAGAGGGAAATTGATAACATTAAATATCAGTAAAACAAAATAATGGAAGTTAATCATCCAACTCAAAAATTGAAAAAGGAATAATAAAGTAACCCCCACAAAAACTCAGAAGGATTAAGTTATTGACAGCCTAAATTAACATTAGTAAAAAGAACAATTTAAAATGAAAAAATAAGATTATTTGAAAAGATAAAAACTAGACAAACCACTTAGCTAACCTTACCAAAAAAAAAAAGGAGAGATTTTAAACACACACATCCAAAATAAGAAATTGCAAGAGGAAGTAACCATCAAAACAGAAAATTAAAAATCTTAAGTGAATAGTTTACGAGTGTATGCCAAACAACAAACATATCGAAAAACTTTGATGAAAAATGTTCTAGGAAAACCTAATTTACTAAAACTCACCTGAGCAAAGATTTTTTTGAAAATATGTTTAACCATGTCACTTTGCTAGAAGAAAGAGCAAAAATAAAGGGTTTCTTGTGCCCGTGAAAGCACCAGATCCATATAAGACAGATGGATAATGTCAGTCTGTGTAAAATGCTCTGAATCATAGATAAAGAAAAATGGGACCCCTCCCAGATTCTTTCATCGAGATGAGCACACACTCACACCGCCACCTGCAGACAGCACACACACACACACACACACACACACACACGAGAAAGCCATGGACCCCTCCACTCACAGCAACGCGAAACTGCCGAGTAGGGTAGGAGCAAACAACATCCAACAGCACCCCTTTAAAAATACATCCTGACTCCATAAGCAGATTTCAGTGAAGAAATTAAAGGAAAAATCCATGAATAAAAAATTCATTATATTAAGAGACCAAGGGAGAAAGTTCACTTGATCTCCATAAATGCTAAATCTCCTCAACAAAAACCTAAAAATTTTTAATAGAATTTAATATACTACACAGCAAAAACATACTTCCTTAATACAAATTCATGTTTTATTTATATATACCAAATGCAGTGTATATAACCTGGTTGTATATATCTTGGGGGGAAAAAGAACTATAAAATCATTCTACAAATATGAGAAATTTGAAGATGAACAGGATATTACATTGTCTTAGGAAGTTACTGTTAATTATCATAATTCTGATAATAGTGTTGTGGTTACCTAGGAGAATGTCTTTATTTCAGGAGATATATACTGAATTATTTAGAGGGTGAAGTGTCATATCTGAAACTTAATTCCAAATTATTCTACAGAAAACGTATATATAAAAAATACTAATAATTATTGCATTTGGGTGGTGGCCACAAAGATGTTCATTGTACTATTCTTTCAACTTCTCTGTCTTTTTGAAAAAATTTTAATGAAATATTGGAGATTGGATAAAATGTATAAAACTAGTAACGACAGTACCTTGCCAAAATACTTTCACTCTCTTGCTGTTCAATTAGTCACTTTTGGTTCCAAGGATCAGACACCCACTCAAGTCTACCACCCAATCCACCCAATACGCTGCTAGACTGGACCTAAAATTGGAATCCAGCACCCATGGGCATTGGAGTAGCCCTAGAAACTGCCTACTCTCACTGCGGCCCCTGAGGGCTCACCTACCAGCTCTTTCTGGGTCTCAGCCTTCCACAGTGCTTCTACTGCCTCTCAACAGTCCGTGGACAGGCTTCCTCCATTACTCCCAGTTTCTGCTTGCCACATCTAACAATTAAATACACATCACCCTTTGACTCATCAACCTCACTCCTCGAAATCCATTGCAAAGGAGTGCTGGCAAAAATTACAGAATACAGCCCTGGCTGGCATAGCTCAGTGGATTGAGCACGGGCTGCAAACCAAAGTGTCGCAGGTTCAATTCCCAGCCAGGGTACATGCCTGGGTTGGAGGCCATAAGCCCCAGCAACCGCACATTGATGTTTCTCTCTCTCTCTATCTCCCTCCCTTCCCTCTCTAAAAATAAATAAGTAAAATATTAAAAAAAATTACAGAATACTATCTACACAAGGCTATTTATTGTAGCATCATTAAATGAGCACAAGGCTGAAAACACCCAATTTCTAACTTCCTTCAAAAGGGGTCTGATTAAATAGACTTTCATAATCCATTCAGTGAACTGTGTAGCCACAAAAAGCAATGAGAACGATCCCTACATACTGAGAAGAAATTATCTCCAGGTTACATGGCAAAGTGAAATAAACAATGACTAGTGTACTACTTATGGTATGTTATGTTTTGGGGTAAAATATATATAAATATAAATGTATATGCAAATGTGCACATTTATGTCTACTTTCATTAAAAAGATGGAAGAATAAACCAAAAAATTAATAAAAATGCTTCTCTCCAGTGGGAGAGAAAAGAGGATGGGTGAGCCAGATACAAAAGCAAACTTCTCTGAATGTAACTTACTTTAGAGTTCTGCCAGGTTTCCCAGGGCCCAGGCCTATGACCGGCAGAGCGGCATCTACTGGCCAAGCAGTGCACTGCAGGCAGCCCAGATTCAAGGTAAGGGAGAGAGCTTCCCCGTCTCCAGGGTGGGGTGGGACGGAGAACATGTGGCCATCTTCAGTCAGCCACTACATTTCTAAATGTGATGCAGTAAAACAACCCAACATTATCTGCTTCAGAATGTGGTGCAATAAAAGGTTCAAGAGAGGACCCCAAAACCCAAAAATGTATTAATATAAAATTGCGTATTTATTCTCACATGTTTAAACTTCAGTCACCTTCAAAGTACTCTCCATTTGATGCAACACACCTATCGAGAAAACTCTTCCACTGTTCAAAGCAGTTTTTGAACTCATGGATTTTGATGCCTTTTAATTCTTCTGCCATTTTTGTTACTGCATCTCTTCCATGTCAGCAAAACATTTCCCTTTGAGGACATTTTTCATCCGGGAAAACAAAAAACTGTTGCTCAGGGGTGAGATCGGGTGAGTAGGGAAGGTAAGGCACCGGGGTCATGCCATTTTGGTCAAAAACTTCTGAACACTCAGTGCAGTGCAGACAGACGCACTTGAAAATCACCCATCAAGAAGTGGGCAAACTCACTGAAAGAGTCTTCAAAAAAGATTTCACTGAAGCCAAACACAGCCTCTCACGACAACACCAGCTGGTGCATTGATACAGATGGGTTCCCAGGACATCCACCTAGTGGAGAAGCTTGTACTGCAAGGGGCCTGCTCTCTAGAAGAGAATTCTGTTTTTTTCTGAGTCCCCCTCATATACAACAGTAGCAATAAAGTAATCTTGCCTAAGAAATTAAATCTGAACGTCTACTCAGGCCTCTAACTCTCAATTAAACAACACCTTATAGAAGCAATTGGCCAAATCCAAAACGTTGGATATCCTACAGGACAAATAATCAGAATCCAGTTTGAAGGTTTTCTTTGAATTATGACTCAGACAAGCTTAGCTGTAAAAAGACATCTCCAGGGCAGTTGGTGAAATTTGAAATTAGACTATGTAGAAGAGGAAAAACAATTTTCCCTCTACCCTTCTGGGTTCTTGGCTGAAACCCTCCTATAATAAAAGAAAGATTAACATGAAGGGAAAAATCTATTTTAATGACATACATACACACCTACACAAGGACCCCTACAAAGATATGAGAACCAAAGGTGGCTTTAGCGTTCCTAGTTCCCACCAACTAGCCTGGGCCATGCCTCTCAGTGTTGCTTAGTCCAGGCTCTCTGAAGAGAGTCAGCCAAGCCCTGGCCAGGTGGCTCAGCTGGTTGGAGCGTCATCCCTTGAGGGGGGAGTATTTGAAGACTAAGGTATGTCCAAAGACTAGCAGCAGTGGAAGGGGAGTTGACACACTAATTAGCATCTTCGTCCTGGCTCCCTGAAGGTGGGGGGAGTGAATCTTTGAATTGGATCAGCTTTGCATGCTCCAAGTTCAAAAATAACAATAACAGCTTTTTGACTCATAAACTTATAGTAAGCCCTGAGTCTATCTGGCTGCCATCTTCTTTGTTACAAGGAGTGAGTGGGGATCAGGAGTTACTGTATCATCCTTGTACAGCTGAGGCAAGTGGCAAAGTGATTTCCCTAGGCACAGAGCAGTTGGTGCTAGGGGAAATAAATGAATTGTGTTTTTGTTAATCAACTAGACTGCATCTTCAGAAAACTCTGTTGCATTGAAAGGAATTTTCAAGATAATGAATAATTATCTTTAAGCATCCTCCCCACTTTTTAAAAAATGTCTTTTTAGACTTTCCCATGGAAATCTACATTTCCAGCAAGGAGCTGGGGCGTGTGGGAATAGTAAGAAAGAGGCTGGAAAGCCAGAGACTGTCCTGCTTATGCGAGGCCTTAAGAAGCAGGCTGAGGAGTTTAGAATCCATGGCTTTGCTAAAAGTGGTGACCAAGAAGGTAAAGTTCAAAAGGAAGAGGGTAGATTAATAAAAGGAAGACTAATGAAAGCTGGGGCACCAGCTAGGAAGGTCAGTTATAAAGTCCTGATGCACAAAAAGCAGCAGTGGCAATGAGGAGGATGCAGAGTATCTGAAAGGTATTCCAAAATGAGATGCTGTGTATTTTGGTGACTGAAATGGAACGATACCCCAGATGGATATGGAATAAGAATGAGAACCTCGGAAGGAAGGCAGCCACTCAGTCTCTGATTAGTAAGAGCTGAAAGAAAGTAGGGTAAGAAAGACATTTTAAAGGCCAAACTTTGAGTATATCATATATAGGTACAAAATTCTCTAATTCCTTTATAAACATTTACTGAATTGTAGAAAAGGTGGACTTCAGGCAATTTGGATCATTTTTCACTGTTTTGAGAAGATAATTCTGGGCCCGGAAAATTCATATTGAAATTAATTTACTAATGCTGCAGGGAGTTGTACACAGCGTTGGCTGAGAGTTTAAGGTATCTGTAAAATTATTTAATCATTCCTGCATTTTCTTCATATCACTGATTCTAAAAGCTTTTCTAATAATCTTAGCCATGGTAAATTTAATAAAATTTCTTTTACTTTAAGTTACATTTATTGTGAAATGTTTTAATTACCCATGGATAAAATTCAACTGGCAAGGAGAGTCATTCATTCCCAGGTTGAAAGAGACAAGTTTGACAATTCCATGATGACCAAAATCGATGCTGCTGCTTTCCGAGGAAACAGCAATCTGATTTCATCCAGAAGCCAGTGCATCATATCCAAGGGTCAATATCTTAAAACAGCAGTAATCCAAGAAGACTGTAGACTCTTTCCCAAGAGAAAGGGCTCTAAGGGTACACCTACTTCTCTAACATGTATCCTCTTGGCAATTTGACCATCATCTGAAAGTTGACTCCTTGAAACTAAGAATGGATCTTCTTCTGACCCTGCAGCTTTCTATTGTGGCTGCATATTGGAATCACACGAACGATGTGACTGTTCTGATATCGAGCCCCCGCCCCTCCTCCACTCAAATGCAATTGTTCTGGAGTGTGAACTGAGGAGCAAGCGTCTCAGATGCTCCCCAGGCGACTCTAATGTGCGGAGACAGCGGAGAATGTCTGCTGTGTTCTTACTGTTCTTGAAAGCTCAGATTTCTTTCCACTTTTTAAATGATTTCCTGAAGTTATGAAAAGTTTATTGGAATGTAACCACTGGTCTAAAAAGAAAAAAATGCCAGAGGGACTGAAAACAAACGAATAATGCAAGGACAAAAAAAAGTAGTTTTATCTGGGTAGTTGGAGAGCACTTCAGGGAGAAAAGTGTTACTTGGAGAAATTTAAAGCCTTTTAGATGGAAGAAGCAGAACCAATGACTGCTTTGTGTGGGGACTGTTGAGTCCAGGGGAGTGGGAATTATTCAGCATGATATGGTAAAAAGATGTCTCCCTTTGGCAGAGAAGCAATTTCCTATTGGTTTTGTTGTTTTATTGGCCAGCAGGTTTGATTTTCTTAAACGGAATGTTTTGCTGATTCTTCTGGCAGCTGAAAAAACAAAAGGTTGTCTGGCCATTTGGTTGTTTGGTTGTTTGGGTGTTTGGCTGGATTTTGGAGGAGAGAGAAGATTGGAACGCAGCCTCACAGGCCTCCATATACATGGCAACAGGCTCGATCCCAAGATCTGGAGAGAAACGACCATCGAGCTACTTGTTGTGGAGTTTGGTTGCTGGAGCTTTGCAACAGCAGCGTCAGGCATCTTTCTTTCCCCATGTTGTAATTTCCCCCTTGGTTGTCCACTGAAGTTCTCTGTAATGCTTTTCTAATAATCACTGCCACCATTTTCCATTTTGTGTCAGCGTGGTCTTACCAATGAAGGAAGCAGGGTCCATGGTTGTAGTGACATGGAGCAACAGGCAGTAGCAGAAAAGGAACAGGTGTCAGGAGTGAGGCTATTACACGGTGGGTGAAAAGCAGAAATCCTATGGGAACTACATTGCAATTTTCTGCAGTTATACTGAAAGGAATCCTGAGATGCTTTATTTAGAGAAAAAAAAGGAGTAAATAACTTCTGAAAATTTCAGAAATTGAGGAGCCTGACTGGTGTGGCTCAGCAGATTGAGCGCTGGCCTGTGAACCAAGGGTCACCAGTTCAATTCCCAGTCAGGGCACATGCCTGGGTTGCAGGCCAGGATCCACAGGGGGCATGTGAGAGGCAACCACACACTGATGTTTCTCTCCTTCTCTTTCTCCTTCCCTTCCCCTCTCTCTAAAAATAAAAGCTTAAAGAAATTGAGGAATGTATGCCTTCATCTAAGGCAGCCTAGTTCTAGATAATTCTAAATTTGCTACTAGTGAATGCTAGTCCTTTCTCCTCTTCCTGAGGCCGTGCCTAACCTGCCCCGCTTACTATTAGGTTAGGCCCAGTGAACACTGGGTTCCTGCCAGTAGAAAGTGAGCAGAGGTAATTTAAAGTTCTTCTGGGCTTGACTTCTAGAACTTCTCATATGGTCTTCCGCGGTCTTCCTCTTTACTCACCGGGCATCTGAAGGCAGGGTTTCCAGTGCTCTTGCAGGCTAATCTGAGCATCCCCTGAAGGATGAAGGAGTCTGGATTCCTAAGTTCCACAGGAAAAGCTGCCCATCAAACACTTCCTGGACTATGAAGAAGATAAAAACATTTGCTATGTTAAGCCACTGAAACTTGGGGTTTGTCACAGTAACTGGCAGCTAGTGTTACTTACCTTGACAATATGCTGAGTGACTGTCCAAACCCAAAGAGTCTCATTCTATACAGTCATTCAGCAAAAGAAAAAGAACTAAAAACCTCAATAAATTTAAAAGAATTCAAATCATACAAAATATGTTTCTGACTGTAATGGAATTAAGTTATAAAATAGACAACAGAAAGAAATCTGAAAAGTTCCCAAATGAAACTAAAAAACACATATCTGAGAAACCCATGGGTCAAGGGAAAAAATCAAAGGGGAAATTAAAAGGTATTTTAAACAGAATACCTTTATTTCAGAATTTGTGGGATGATTTTAAAGCTGTGCTTAGGGCAATTTATAGCTCTTTATATTACAATTATTCTCTGGGAGTTTTATGTCTCATCTCTTCAGTTCTGTTCCTCTTATTTTATTTTTGCCCACGTGAGGGTGGAAACAATGATTTTCATCTTCTTTGTCTTATTAGTAATCATCATAACCTACCTACTAAATAAATATGTATTGAGAGACAACTGCTGGCCTACAGTCCTGGCTCGGAGTAAAAGCTTGATAAGTATCTTCTGAGTACAGAATGAGAACATTTTGGCTTAGAGAGAAGGAAACAAAGGAAATGAAGAGAGTTAGCTCCATTGCCCAGAAAGATAGGCCAAATCAAAACATTTCATACTCAGGTTCATGCCACTCGTATACAAGTCATAGCATGACAAATCTAATCTGGTCCCATCTAATGGAAAAATTCCTGGCATTTCCAGTGAGAGCTTGTCCTGCCTCTTCTGAATGCTTTCAATGAGATTCTCTGACATGTCTGTGAATTTTCTAGATTTATGACAGTACAGTGCTTTGGATTTGCTTTTATAAACTGATTTGTAATTCCAATAAAAACAGGAGTGCGCGCACTGGCGCTGAGTTTGCCTTGAAGTCCTTGCAGCTCGAGTGGTCTGCCTCCCTAACCAAGGCAGTTTACAGGAAGGCAGAGCTATTGTCATGCAGTTACTTCAGCCTCAGAAGAACACAGGTGTATCCCCCAAACTTCCATTTGTTCCCTTTGTCACTTATTAGAAAAAAACACATTTGCATACATCGCCTTGAACACGTTTGTGTTGCTTTCTTGTACACACTCTTAGTAAGCAGGCTCCATGGACATACATACCTGCAAGCAGCCCCTCTGCGTGTGCCCACATTAACCATGGTCAAAGGTAAAGCAATGCCTAGTGACCACGAAGAATGAATCCTAATTGCATTCCCGCTCTTCCTTTATTGCTTTGTTGAGCACCCATCTTTTGAGTCAACTTGCCCATGATTCCTATTCATTTCCCTTGACCATTTCAGTAGACTCTTCTCAGAGTTCTGCAGTTCCATTATAACCTCCTTATGACTTTAGAATTGCATATTTTATCCAAGAGCGTATAGAAGAGGAAGCTGGTGTTTGCGGTTTTGTTTCCACTGCCTTCTGATGATTCCTTCCATTTGGATGGCGTCTTTGTCTGCATTCCAGAATGTATCTTGCCATTGTTTTTAAGGAACAATCAGCCATTAATTACTCTTACATACTGTTCTGGAGCTAAAACTTATAGGAAGACGTTTATGTGTATTTTGGCATCTAATTTTCTAAGATACATTACTTGAGTTGGGCCACAATAATCAAACCCTGCTCTCAAACTATTTTGTCACCATGCAATGTTTTACACAATCAGGTGAAGTATGTTAATTTAATAGGCCTTTGTGCTCCGTGTCTGGCTACCTAATATTTTCAATGACACAATGGTAAGCACATAAATTCAGCTCTCTCCTTCAAAGGCAGCATGTGAATCTTACTAATTTTTATTAGAACACAATAAACCCTGTCATTAATATAACACTTTAGAACTCTTGGGTAAAACCAACACCTTGTATTTAAAATGACAAGTTAATAATCACTGCCATCTGCAGGCAACAAAAAAATCTCTGGTTTTATACGAACTTATTGGATCAAAGGCAATTGCAAATGAACAAAATAATTATATTTCCAGGGAACAATGCACTCACAGATAAAGACAGACCTGGTTATTTCCTGCGCTCCACATTTGCATTGGAACAAACAGCACCCAGAGCAAACAGAAGGATGATACTGAGCAAAAGCTCAGTTGCGTTGCCAACCCCGAGGTCACAGTCTCCACTGGAGAATATAGAATCAAAGGCAAGATGCAGATGGGGAAATGCATGGGTCCCCTAATAGAATTGTTTTGGAGCATCACTACTCTCAGGGGGCAAATACAATTCACCTATTTCAGCTTGCTCTGTAACTTTTTTGAGTAAATCAGCAATAAAACTTACTTGATAAGCTAAACTGATAACTATTCATATGCTAAATATGCCTGGTGTCCATACTCAGCTCAAGCATATTACATGTTATTAGAGGAAAGCACTGATCTGTTCCAATTCATTAAGTTTGCATACATAACCACAGTGTGGAGAAAATACTGCTGTATATCAATTAAAAACATGTTTTGATATAACGTGTTCAAGAAATAGTACCTTTAAATACACCTTTGGATAGCAGTCTACCTCAGTGCCCCTCGATGGCAGTAACCACTGGCACTCAGGAGGAGCAATTCCTCATTATTTTGTACATTGCAGAAGTTTGGCTGTCCTGACCCCACCCACTAAGTGTCAGGGGACGCTCCCAGTCTTATAGCAATAAAAAATACTCCCATTATTTCAAAATTGTTTCTAGGGCAATAATTCTTCCCTCTCTCCCAATAAAGGAACTTTTTGAAAGTTTTCCCACTAGGAGTTGAAGGATTTAATAAGTAATTTGCCTACTGTGTGGTTCATGACTCTTTAGACAAATTCTAAACCAAAGACACAGAGGAAAACGTAACCTAGAGGGTAATTTGTACGGGACCATAAATACATTTATTTCTGCTTCTACCTTTTGCTAAATCATGCCTACCAAGGATCCAAAGTTAAAAACCTAAAAGTTTTAAATTCTATATAATAAAAAAAACCCACCGATAATGAGAGTCAAACTGAAACCAGAAAAGGCAGCGTCTGTGTTGTCTGTCACCACCAGAACCAACAAGCAGAGACAAGGACTGGATCTTCATGGGCGCTCTATTCGGATGGCCGGCGATCTGAGAAGACGGCAGGTTATGGGCCCTACCAGACCATTTTATAACTCATCTCAAGCTGACCTTTCTCATAAGGGGAAGAAAAGAGCAGGTGAGGGATCTGGAATTCAGGAAAAAAGTTAATCAGATAAACGCTGCAGTCCGGCGATTTTCCTAGAATCCTTTCATGTGTTGACAGGGATTTTTTTTTTCTTTTTAAAGATTTTATACATTTATTTTTAGAGAGGGGAATGGGGGAGAAAGAGAGGGAGAGAAACATTGATATGCGAGAGATGCATCAATCAGTTGCTCTCACACACCAGCAACTGGGGACCTGGCCTGCCAGGCATGTGCCCTGACTGGGAAGGGAAACGGCAACCTTTCGGTTTGCAGGCCAATGCTCCATCCACTGAGCCACACCAACCAGGGCTTTAATGTCTTAGTTGAACAACTGAGTGACTTGTGTGTGTCTGGAAGTCAGTATGGCCTAAGGCAGTACTGTTTGTGTCTTTCTTAGACCTTGGCTTCCATTACATTACAGGTCTTCTATACCAGCCTGATGCTGATGAATGTCATCAATGCACCTTCCTAATTCTGTGTCTTGCCTTGGCTGGTAGTGAGGGAAGCTGCTCTCCCCAACTCAGATCCTCAGCTGAAATAGGGAGCAAAAGGGAAAGCGGGGTGGGGGGAAAGTGAGCCCTGCTTTGGGCGACATAGTTCGTCCTGCAGCGGAGGACTTGTCAGATGCCCAGCAGGAAGTTAGGGAGGAGTCTGAGGTGTGCTGTGTTTAGCTTCATCGCTGTAGAGGTCACACCATGTGACAAGGTTTTAATTCCAGTGGCAAACAAGAATTGGTAGAATGAGATTTACTTTTTTTTTTCTGGGCAGCTGTTTTACAGAATAGATATCTGCACCTTCCCTCCCCACCCCACCCCATGTTCACTGCAACATTATTTACAATAGCCGTGATAGTGAAGCCTAAGTATCCATTGATCTTTTCTATTGTCCTTTTAGTCTGTTTCATTTATTTCTCCTCTGACATTTGTTACTTCCTTACTTCTACAAACTTTGGGATTAGTTTGTTCTTTGGTTAGTTCCTTGAGGTGTAAAGTTTGAACTCCTTATATGAGCTCTTCCTCTTTTCTTAATGTAGGCATTTAGTGCTACGAACTCCTGTCTTAAAACTGCCTTTGCTGCATTCCATGAGTTTGGTTATAGTTTCTTTTTGATTTCTTCTTTGACCCAATGGTTGTTCAGTAGCATGTTGTTTAATCTCCAAATATTTGTGAATTTTTCATTTTTCTTCCTGTAATTGATTTCTAGTTTTGTTCAATTGTGGTTGGAAAAATGCTTGATATGATTTCAATCTTCTTAAATTGATTAGGACACTCTGTGTGTGTGTGTGTGTGTGTGTGTGTGTGTGAGAGAGACCTAACATATAGCAGGGTGCAGCACAAATAATACCCTTTTATATTACAAAATCTTTTATTACAAAATCATAAGCATGTAATTCTGTATCATAACAATAGCACCCTCAACCACACCATATGACATTTGAGATGAAATTTTCAAATTAAAACTACTAATTATTACACCCATATCATTACTCTACCAACCACACCCAAGCAGGCCTTACTTCTGTCGGACCCTGTATATATTCTGGAGAATATTTAAAGTGCTCTTGAGGAGAGTGTATATTCTGCTGCTTCTGAATGAAATGTTATATAAATGACTTAAGTTCATCTGATCTAACGCATCATTTAAATTCAATTTTTTAAATGGATTTTCTGTCTAGATGACTTATCCAATGTTGAAAGTGGAGTGTTAAAGTCTCCTACTAGTATTGTATTGCTGTCTGTTTTTCTCTTTAAGTCTATTAATATTTGTTTCATATATTTAAGTATTTCTACATTGGGTATATAAATATTTACAAATGTCCTATCTTCTTCTTGAATTGACCCCTTTATTATTCCATATGACCTTCTTTGTTTCTTATCACAGTCTTTGACTTAAAGCCCATTTCAGAGGGAGGGGGGTTCTGTTTGCAAAGAATCCTTTCTCCATCCCTTCACTCTCAGTCTGTGCCTGTCCTTAAAGCTGGAGTGAGTCTCCTGCAGGCAGCATATATTATAGTTGGGTCTTTTTTTTAATCCACTCAGTCCATCTATGTCTTTGGATTGAAGAATATAGTCTACTTACATTTTAAATAATTACTGATAGGTATGGACTTACTGTTGTCATTTCATTGATTGTTTTCTACCTGTTTCACAATTCCTTTGTTCCTTTCTTTCTTTCATCCTTTGTGATGTGATGACTTTCTGTAGTGGTACCTATGCATTCCTCTCTTTTTATCTTTTATGTATCTATTATAGCTTTTTGCTTTGTGGTTCCCATGAGGCTTATTTACAGCAACTTACATTTGTAACAATCTAATTTGAGTCATAAAAACTTAAGTATAAACGTATATTAAGCTCTGTGTTTTTATACCCCTCCCTCATGTTTTATATTTTTTACACATTTTACCTTATCTATTAACAAATTATTGTAGTTATAATTATTTTTACTACTTTGTCTTTTAACATTCTTAATATATTTATAAGTGATTTAGCCACTACTACTATCAATATAACATTAGAGTATTCTGAATTAACCCTTTACCATTGAGATTTATACTTTCATATGTTTTCCTGTTACTAATTAGCATCCTTTCACTGCAGCTTGAAGAAGTTCCTTTAACATACAAGGCTGGTCTGATTGCAATAAATTCCTTCCTATTTTGCTTGTCTGGAAAACTTGATCTCCTTTTCAACTCTGAATGACAGCTTTTCTGGGAAGAGTACTCTTAGCTGACAATGTTTTTTTTTTTTTTTCTTTTCCTTTCAGTACTTTGAAATATCATGCTAGTCCCTTCTAGCCTGCAAAATTTCTGCTCAAAAATCTGCTGATAGTCTTATGGAGGTTCCCTTGTACTTACAGTTTGTTCTCTCTCTCTCCCTCTCTCTCTCTCTCTCTCTCTCTCTCCCTTTGCTCTTAAGATTCTCATTCTGTCTTTAATTTTTGACAATTTGATAATAATGTGTTACAGCACAGGTTTTCTTGGTTTATTATTATTTTTATCAGTTTTAGAACTCTGGTGTTCTGAATCTGGCTGTCTGTTTCTCTCTCCAGAGTGAGTTAAGGAACTCTTCAGCCATACTTACTTGAAGAAGCTTTCTGCCCCTGTCTCTCTTCTCCTTCTGGAACTCCTCTCAGTTTACTGGATCATGTCCATAAGACCCTTACTATCTTCATTGTTTTTCATTCTTTTTTCTTTTTGCTCCTCTGATTGGGTGAATTTCACTGCCCATCCTTCAAGTTTGCTAATCCACTCTTCACTTGACCTAACCTGTTGTTGAACTCTCATGTTAAATTTTTCAATGCAGTTATTGCATTCTTCATCTCTACAATTTCTGTTTGGTATCTTCTTATATTTTTTATCTCTTTGTTGAAATTCTCACTTCATTCATGCAATGTTCTCCTGACCTTTGGAAGCATCATTATAACCATTATCTTTAGCTTTTTGTCAAGTAAATTAGTTACCTCATTTCATTAAGTCTTTTTCTGGAGTGTTATATTATTCTTTTGTTTAAATTATATTTCTTTATTTCTCAGTTTTCCTTGATTCTAAGCATTAGTTTCTATGCATTAAATGAAAGTCACCTCTCCCTGTCTTGACAAAGTGGTCTCATTAAGAGATGAACATTATTGAGCAACTTGGCATGAACTCTTGGTTGTTTCTCAAACCTGCTCTGTGATGGTCCAACCTGCCTTCTTGTTCTCCATGGTTCCTGATAGTTGAGGGTATGCCAAAACCTGTCAGTGTCCCAAAAGAAAGGATCTCAGTCAGCACTGGCATGCAAGCTGATTGCAGTTTGGACCCTTAAGTAGCAGTTTTAAAGTATGCAGGTAGATCTTTTCAAGGAAAGACTGGAACCTGGGCTCTCCTGTGAAGCAACTGTGCCCTGTACAGAGGTCTGGTCTTTCTTTGCCAATGGCCCACAGCAAACCACCCATGCTAGCCTCACCATTAACACCTGCCTGGCCTCTCTCAGCTACTGAGTCTGTGATTGTTTTGTTTGGGTTTATTAACAGAGATATTTATAAGGTCATCACCTAGGGTGTGTGGTTTTAAACTATGTCCACAAAAGAAGTGCTAGACTACAAATGCATGCATACACACACACATAATTCAGATGTTAAAGCTGACAGGAGAGCCCTGGCTGGCATAGCTCAGTGGATTGAGCGTGGGCTGCGAACCAAAGTGTCTCATGTTTGATTCCCAGTCAGGGCACATGCCTGGGTTGCAGGCCATGACCCCCAGCAACCGCACATTGATGTTTCTCTTTCTCTCCCTCCCTTCCCTCTCTAAAAATAAATAAATAAAATCTTTAAAAAAAAAAACAACTGGCAGGAAAATCCCCCTGAAAAACCTTGTGTAACATATTTGACTGTCATCTTACCCCACCTTGTGGCCATGTGAGAACCATACGGACTATTCCCATACCAAATACAACAGAATGTGGCTTGGTTAGGGGATAATGTAGTAGGATTAATAACTATTGTGCATTTCAGCAAAGATCTAAGAGAGTAGTTCATAAAATTTGATCTGATCAAAATGTGTGCACGGCCCCTGCCCTTTCACCCAGCAATGCCCCATTCTTTGCGCCTCTGCTTTCTTCTCACTCCCTGGAATGGAACGACACAGAGCCAGGGTCCCTCCCTGCCCCTTCACTTCCCTGCCCCAGAAAGTCCAGCATTCCCACAAAAGGCTTGACTGGTGAGCTCAACCCAGCAAAGTTAATGGAGCGAAGTTATTGCTTTGTTAGTAAGAACTGAAGAAGGCATTTCTTGTACACGATAATGATCATTGTAATTGGGGCTCGCCAAGTCCCTACAGGTTATCTACCTGCAAGCAAAAATCGCCTTCCCAATAGAGAACTCCTTTCCGTGGCATCCATTACAATCAACAGACAATTCCATTGACCACAGGTTGACCTTCTTCTCTTTCAATATCTAGGTTGCTTGTACATTCTGTGTCTGCATCCATAAAACTGGGATGACAACAATGGTGGGTACCTTTCAGAATTGTTATAGAGACTGAGGTTGTGGTTAGATTCACAGTAAGTCATCACAGTATGTTAGCTGATTTTACATATAAACAATGTGTTCAGTGCAAGGTCTTTGTCTTGTAGGTGGATTAGAATAAGCTGAGATGAGTCAGGGCTAGCTAGAATGGGTGATTATAAACATGAGAGTTTATGTATAAATTTTATTGCATTTGAAAGGCAAATAAAACCAGAATTGGGGGTGGCCACATTCCTTCTTACCTTTCAGAATATAAAAGATCTTACCTTTTAAGGGCACACTTTGTACAAGGTGTGTTTAGGACAGTAGATCAAAGAGGAGGGCGATAAAACATTCTAAAGAAAAAGATATGTGGACTTCCAGCAAGATGGAGGAATAGGTGGATGCACCGTACTTCCTCCTACAACCAAGATTAGAAAACCAATAATTTACAACAATAATTTACTATCAGAATAACACCCAGATCCGGCAGAGGATTTATCTGAATGGAAGTCGGGCAGCCAAGAAGTTGAAGTAGACGCATTCATCCGGACTGGTAGGAGAAGACCAGCCCGGCGGGCGCGGGGCTGGCTCGGGGCTGGCTCGGGTCGGCGGCGCGAGGAGGTCGGGGAAGGTTTGGCGCGAAATCGGCGCAAAAGCCATCCGGCGCGCAAGAAGGCAGCGGTGATCCCTGAGTACGCAAGCTGCGGCTGGCAGACCCAGAGGGGCAGCGATTGTGGACCAGGGCAGAACTCGCGGCCCGGAAGCCCAGACAAGGGTCTGAGTCCAGGGGAACAGAACTACCGCCATTGTTTTCTCCCACCCCCACATATAACGTCATAATCTAGCGACGGGGGCGCCCAGCCCCAGTGAACACCTAAGGCTCCGCCCCCCACCGTAACAAGAGCAACCAGACCGGAAAAAAAAAGGAGAGGCAGGGGGAAAAAAAAAAAAATGTTTTCAACAGAGCAGATCAGTCCCCCGGGACTCATCCTTTTGAGCGACCAAGAATTAGCCAATCTATCAGATGCACAGTTCAAAACACTGGTGATCAGAAAGCTCACGGAACTGGTGGATTTTGGACGAAATTTAGATGAAAGAATGCAGAGTACCATAAAACAGATGCAGGAAGACACGCGGAGGAGAGCCAATAGTGAAAGGAAGGATTATGAGTCTCAAAACAATACAGTGGACCAGAAGGAAGATAGAATCAACCAAGCAGGAAAGCATGATGAAATAAGAATTCAAAAAATTGAGGAAAAGATTAAGAGCATCCAAGACACCTTTAAACGTTCCAATATCCGAATTATAGGGGTACCAGAATCAGAAGGGGAAAAGCAACAGATTGAGCACATATTTGAACAAATAATAAAGGAGAACTTCCCCAATCTGGCAAAGGGAACAGTCTTCCAAGAAATCCAAGAAGCTCAGAGAGCCCCAAAGAAGTTGGACCCAAGAAGAAACACACCAAGGCACATCATAATTACATTAGCCAAGGTAAAAACGAAGGAGAGAATCCTAGAAGCAGCAAGAGGTAAGGGGACAGTCACCTACAAAGGAGTTCCCATCAGACTGTCAGCTGATTTCTCCAAAGAGACCTTACAGGCAAGAAGGGGCTGGAAAGAAATATTCCAAGTCATGAAAGACAAGGACCTACATCCCAGATTGCTCTATCCAGCAAAGCTCTCATTTAGAATGGAAGGGCAGATAAAGTGCTTCTCAGATAAGGTCAAGTTAAAAGAGTTCATCATCACCAAGCCCTTATTTTATGAAATGCTAAAGGGACTTATCTAAGAAAAGAAGATAAAGAAAAGACATGTATAGTAAAAGGACAGCAAACTCACAAATATTAACAACCACACCTAAAGCAAAACCAAAAGAAACTAAGTAAACAATTAGAACAGGAACAGAACCACAGAAATGGAGGGCACATGGAGGGTTAGCAGCAGGGGGGTGGGAGGAGGAGAGAGGGGGAAAAGGTATAGAGAATAAGTAGCATAGAATGTACGTTGAAAATAGATAGGGGGAGGGCAAGAATAGTACGGGAAATGTAGAAACTAAAGAACTCATAAGTATGACACATGGACATGAACTAAAGGGGGAAATGTGGGTGGGAGGGGGGTACAGGGTGGAGGGGAGAGAAGGGGGGAAATGGGACAACTGTAATAGCATAATCAATAAAATATATATATAAAAAAAGAAAAAAAAAAGAAAAAGATATGTATAAACTTATACTAGACTACACACTAGTCATACACTGTTAGCAAGTCAAAACCACTTACTGATAACCTACAGTAAATCACGGAGCTTCTGTGCTGAGATTTATTTTATAAAATGAACAAAACATCTCTCCAGTTTGGCATAAAATACTTTGCCAACATCACTATGTTGGAGAAATACATAAAATTGCCCGAGGATGAACTCATGTGTGATGACTGCCACCTTGTGGCCTTATTATACTAGACCTCAGAAATCAAATGAATATTTTATATTGCAACAACTGAATTCTAAAATACAACAGTTTGAATATGACTCCCCCCACCCTCAAGCATTGTTACTAATTCCCCAAGTTGCAAAGTTACTAATTCTCTGCAAGCTGCAAAGAGAGCAATGAATTAATTTCTTAACATCCATTTGCTGGCTAGCTAGGGCCTGAAATCAAGTAAGAATTCATGTAAGATCTAAATCACGAAAGCTCTAAGTCATGTAAGGTCTAAATTGTACAAGTGATGCGTGCTTATGTGTTTGTTATGTATTTTTTAAATTGAAAAAATATTATTGTAGACTTCTGGCCAAGATGGAGGCATAGGTAGACATACTGTATGCCTCCTCACACATCCAAAAGAAGGACGACAACAAATTTGAAAACAAAAATCAACCAGAACTGACAGAAAATCAAACTGTATGGAAATCTGACAACCAAGGAGTTAAAGAAGAAACATTCATCCAGACCGGTAGGAGGGGCTGAGACGGGCTGCCGAGTGGAGAGGACTTGTGGCAAGGTGGTGGCTGTCGGACAGGGCGGTCTCACGTTCGTCTGCAGATAAACTGGGAGTAACAACTAGGGAGTGAGCAAGACCGCACAACTCAGGGGCCCAGCACGGGGAAATAAAGCCTCAAAACCTCTGATTGAAAACACCTGTGAAGGTTAAAGCAGCAGGAGAAACTCCCGGCCTCACAGCAGAGTTTGTTGGAGAGACCCACAACATCCTAGAACACACACAAGCCCACCCACCAGGGAATCAGCACCAGAAGGGCCCCATTTGATTGTGGGGAGTGGGGGAAGTAATTGAAAACCAGCAGAAAGAGGAGCAAGTGGCACTGTTCCCTCTCAAGCCCCTCCCCCACATACGTCACAACTCAGCCACTGGGTTGCCCTGCCCTGGTGAACACCTAAGGCTCCGCCCCTCACTACATAACAGGTGTGCTGAGACAAAACAAATGGTCAAATGAAAGAACAGTTCAAAGATCCAGAAAAAATACAACTAAGTGATGAAGAGATAGTCAACCTATCAGACACACAGTTCAAAACACTGGTAATCAGGATGCTCCAGAAACTCACTGGGTACTTCAATGGCATAAAAAGGGCCCAGGCAGCAGTGAAGGTTGCATGATGTGAAATAAAGAAAAATCTACAGGGGACCAACAGTGACGGGAAAGAAACCAGGACTCAGATCAATGATTTGGAGCAGAAGGAAGAAAGAAACATCCAACCCGAACAGAATGAAGAAACAAGAATTCAAAAAAGTGAGGAGAGGCTTAGGAACCTCTGGTACAACTTTAAACTTTCCAACATCTGAATCATAGGGGTGCAAGAAGGAGAAGAGGAAGACCAAGGAATTGAAAACTTATTTGAACAACTAATGAAGGAGAACTTCCCCAATGTGGTGAAGGAAATAGACTCTCAGGAAGTCCAGGAAGCTCAGAGAGTCCCAAAGAAGTTGGACCCAAGGAGGAACACACCAAGGCACATCATAATTACATTACCCAAGATGAAAGATAAGGAGAGAATCTTAAAAGCAGCCAGAGAAAAGGAGACCATTACCTACAAAGGAGTGCCCATAAGACTATTAGCTGATTTCTCAAAAGAAACCTTGCAGGCAAAGAAGGGTCTGGAAAGAAGTATCCCAAGTTATGAAAGGTAAAGACCTACATCCAAGATTACTCGTCCAGCAAAGCTTTCATTTATAATGGAAGGGCAGATAAAGTGCTTCCCAGATAAGGTCAAGTCAAAGGGAGTGCATCATTACCAAGCCATCATTACATGAAATGTTAAAGGGGTTTATCTAAGAAGAAAATCAAGAATATAAACAGTGAAATGATAACAAACTCACAGTTATTAACAACCAAACCTAAAAACAAAACAAAACAAAAACAAGCTAAGCAAACAACTAGAACAGGAACAGAACCACAGAAAAGGAGATCACATGGAGGGTTATCAGTGGGGGAGTGGGAGAGGGAAAGAGGGGAAAAGGATACAGAGAATAAGTAGCATATGGAAGGTAGAAAATAGACAGGGGGCAGTTAAGAATAGTGCAGGAAATGTAGAAGCCAAAGAACTCATATGTACGACCCACGGGCATGAACTAAAGCGGGGGGATGTGGGTGGGAGGGGGTGTGCAGGGCAGAGGGGAATAAAGGGGGGAATGGGACAACCGTAATAGCATAATCAATAAAATATATTTTAGAAAAAATATTATGATATGCCTAATTAGATGTGCTAAATAACTTATGAACCACCCATAAAATAGAATATATGTTCCCATTAAAATATAGAGTTCTAGAGAAATTATGGAATTACATTTCCACCTCACCGCACAGACCAGGCTGCAGTTTCACGCTGACGGCGGGAAGTTGGGAAAGAGCGAAGGCTCTGCAGCCCATCTCTCTTGCTCCCTCGGGGCCCCACCACTCAGTAATCAGCTCAGCGGCTTGGTTTGCTCAAGTGACCTGTATAAAACAGGGGTAATAGTGACTACCTGTTCATTACTATGCCTGTATAAGGAAGCGCCCCAAAATGTCAGAGTGGCAAACCACCTCGGAATCTGAACAGAGCACAGCAGGGTTGGATGGACTATTTCTGCTCCCCACGACCGAGGCCTCGACTGGAAGACTCAGCCTCAGAGCCCGAATCATCTGGAGGGTCACGCACTCACATACCCGGTGGGTGATGGCTGTTGACCAAGACCTTGGCTGGGGTCATCAGCCCTGACCGTTACACATGGCCTCTTCATGGGGTCTGGGCTTCCTCACAACATGTATCGAGAGAGAAAGCAGAAGTCAAATCACCTTCCGTGGCCTAGCCTCGGAAGTCAGTGTCGCTTCTGCTGGGTTCTACGTAGTCAAGGCAAACATAAAACCCTGCGCAGGCCCCAGGACAGGGGAACAGGGCCTCCGCAGAGGAGGGGCAAGGTTCTGGAGGGGCCTGTGCGGCCACAAATACCGCCGTAGCCGGTTTGAGGAAATGAAACCTGCCACGCTTCCTCAAGGGAGGGTTAACTCACGGGCTGAACAAACACGATAAAGTCCTTAGGACAGTCAGTGGGTATGTGCCCAGGTTTAGAATTGTGGAACCGCCCCCCTGGGGACCCACTCCAGGGCCCTGTTATGTCAGACTCCAGACCAAATGAAGGCGACTGCAAGCCAGGAGGACTGAGGGGCAGGGTCTGACTCTGCAGCCTCGAGAAGGTATTTGTACACCAGTCTGACACCGGCAGGCCCAGGGTTCGTCCTTTGTATTACACACTTCCCTTGTAAAGGGCTTCTGAAGCTCAAGGACTTATCTAACCAAGACCATACACTTGCAGGCATACAATTGTGCCTTCATAGTAAGAGACCTGCAAGAAAGTATTCAAAACGGTTTAAAGTAAAGCAATGGTAGGATTTAGGTGGCCTTATTTTTTTATTTATATTTTTTAACAAACTCCCTGAGCATTTTAAAATTCCCATTGCCCACCCCATCCTCCTTGGAAACCATCAGCTTGTTCTCCATATCTAAGGGTCTGTCTCTGTTTTTATTTGTCTTTTTAGATTCCGCATGTGAGTGGAATCATATGGTATTTGTCTTTCTCTGACTTATTTTATTTAGCGTACCCACTAGGTCCATCCATGTTGTCACAAATGGCAAGATTCCACTCTTTTTTTCTTGCTGAATAATATTCCACTGTATGTATGTATGTCACATGTTCCTTATCCTTCGTCCACCATCGGACGTCTCGGTTGCTTCCATGTCCTGGCCGTTACTATACTGCTGCAATGAACACAGCCGTGCATATCTCTTCACAGATTAGTGTTTGTATTTTTTTCACATCAATACCCAGAGGTGGAATTGCTGAGTCATATGGCAGGCAGCTTTACTGTTACTTTTTGAGGTATCTGCAAACTGTTGGAAGTATATCATTCTGTCAAAAACTATAAAGTACCTTTTATAGAGTTCATGTTAAGGCAAAATGAAATACACATCTTAAGGGGTGCCTCATCCACCAGGGTGCTCCAGTGAGGCTGAAAAGCAGGGCAGTACCAGCTAATAACCTTTCCCTTTACACGGAGAGGACTGGAGTGCCTGTTGCTAGCAGCACTGTGTGGACCGGAAACCACACACCTCTTTCATGCCTCGTCACCAACATCGGATTTGTCCAGGGAAACAGGTTTGGCCAGGATGAAACTGTTGAGTCATCTGTGCACACCCCAGTGGCAAGTTTCTTCAAACCTTCTATTTCAGTTGCAGAAAAAAAAAGTTAACTTTATACCACGTGCCAAAAACTTTATGTAGATCTGTTACAGAACACACAAGGGGGGGCCTGGGACGATATACTATTATTAAAAGAAGGCCCTGGTCCATTATGTCCGCCGCCCTAGGAAAGACGTCTCTCAATGCCAGAGATTTGTGAAAAGGAAAGAAAATGTTTATTTAATGTTATACTAACTTAAAGTAGTGACCTAATGTCTTTATCAAAAAAAAAATCCTAAAGTCCCTAAAAACACCCACAAACACACAGTCCTTCCTTCCTTCCCCCTTTGCCCAGTCCAGAGTACCGTATCTTAGGAAAGGAAATAGAAGTCCATGACTTAGGTAGTCTTCTGGTTCTTCCCAGTTAGAACTCCATCTTGACTGGGAGACTTCCCTGGGTTCCCGGCACCCTTGGCTGAGTCGCCGGGATCTCTGCTAAAACCAGGTGGTGGTTCCCCCTTCTAAAGCTGTGGGGGTCCCCACTCTGCCAAGCATGTGGTCCTCTCTCTCTCAGGGCTGCTGCGTGGTTCTCCCTCTCTCAGGGCTGCAGGAGTCTACACTCCGTCAAGTCCGTGTGCTTCTCCTTCCTAAAGCAGCCTGGTTCTCTCCTCAGGGCTGCGCATGGCTCTCTTCTCAGGGCAGCGCATGGCTCTTCTTCTCAGGGCTGCGCATGGCTCACCTCCTAAAGCAGCCTGGTTCTCCCTTCAGGGCTGCCGTGTGGTTCCCTTCTCAGGGCTGCAGGAGTCTACACTCCATCAAGGCCGCGTGGTTTCTTTTTTCCTCCTTAAAGCAGCCTGGTTCTCCTCCTAAAGCTGCATGGTTCTCTCCTTCTCTCTCCTCCCACACTCGGCTTTACATGCCGGAACTCTTATCCTTCCAGCCTTACTGGGCTGCCATCATGAGTCTGGGCAGGTGTGGCCCCATGTCCTGGAGCCAATCCTCTCTGAGCTCCCACGCAGGCACTGTAACCCAGGGGACCTGCCCTCCCCAGTCTGGGTGGGGAAGTTACTTCTATTCCCCTGGCTTAGAGCTGATCACGGCTACTTAACATATCCATGCAGCCAGCCAAAGGCTATAGATATGCTAAATGACCAACCCAGAGGTTAGCTGAAAGGCTGTTTCTATGCAAAACAGCTTTCAATGGCCCTGCTTCATTTGTCCCTTCTCCCAACCCACACCTGGGGAGTGGGAGTGAGGACATCCAAAAATCCCCTGGATACCTTGAGTTCTGGACCCCATTTCAAATGCCTATTTGGGGTCCCCCCTCTTGGCTGCACCCTGTAACAGATCTCACATGCAAGGTGAAGTCCAGTGAGCTGCCGTAGTTATAGTTGACCTGTGGGACTGAGTTGACTATGAAACTCACAAACTTTTGGGTAGTATCTAAATACACTGGATTTCAGTCACTAAAATTTAAAATCTGGAGCTGAATTCACACCGTCAAAACCTGGCAGTTTGTGGTTTATGGCATACCTTAATCTTGCAAGGTACAGTTGACCCTTGAACATGGGCTTGAACTGCACAGGTTCACTTATATATGGATTTTTTTTCAATATACACCTTGAGTGTATTTTCTCTTCCTTAGGATTTTAACATTTTCTTTTCTCTAGCTAACTTTACTGTAAGAATACAATATATAATATATACAACATACAAAACAGGTGAAAATTGATTATGTTGTCAGTAAGGCTTCTGGTCAACAGCAGGCTATTAGTAGTTAAATGCTGGGGGATCAAAATTTACACACAGATTTTCAACTGTGCAGGGTGTTGGCCCCCCTCACCCCAGCATTGTTCCAGGGTCAACTGTAGATACAGGGTAGATGCCGGGTGGCACCCGGGGAGGCCAAGGGAGGCCTCAACCCAGTCCAAATTCTTGTCACAGAACAAGAAAGGATTCAAGAGCACAACAGGATTTAGAAAAGGATAGCAGAGTTATAATGTGATAGCACACACTTGAGGAGCAAGAGGCGGCAACCTCAGAGAACCGGACACCCTGGTGGGGTCTGGGTGGGAGGTTTGCACTAAATGTGGGCTTGGAGGAAAATAGGGGGGTGCTCTGCTTCCGACGCTGGTGGGGTGACTGCTGATCCTGCTCATCTTTGTCCCTTCTCTCTACATAGTGATTTTTTTCGTCCTCTCCATTACAGGAAATCAGGGAGGGGGAAGTGAGAGAACAGGTGGTCAGTGAAGGTCTCATGTGTGAAGTTCCAGCCAAGAGGGAGAAGGGCTAGGATAGAGCTTGAAGCCTTTTTCCCTTTTCTAACTTCCCTGCCTCATCATCACTGCCTGCCAAATTTCCCAAGCCTTCTTGGGATCCCTTAGCTCGGCTCGGTGGGGCTGTACCATGAATAGATGGGCCTGGAGCCAAACGGTGCTACGTTTAAGCAGTTCGAGCACCTGCAAATACAAGATTATCATTAGGAGTCATCCATTATCAACTAAGGACATTCCTCCAGCTTTCTAGAGACATTTTAAAATTATAAGTGAAGGCCTATAGTTAGCTTCCGACAGTCCCAGTCCTCCAACTCACCAGCTACATCCCTGGCCCACTCCATCTTCCCATCAAGCCTCCCCACCGTTCCCTGTGCACCAGCAGCGCCCCCTTCAGTTCAGTCACGAAATTCACCTTTAGACTGTATTTCAAAATACTGACCCTAAACAACCAATGAGCATTCCAATGGCAATCTTCTACCTGTTCACTGAATGTGAAGGGGAGTAGAATTTGCCACCGCCAAATACGCCTCTTGGGAAATATTCTTTTGGGCTGGTTAATTTTAATCAAGGGCAGATGTGGGAGAGGCTCTGAAAACCAAGTAGAAGCTATTCTTCCTCAAAGGACTTGTACGTTTGTAGGGGCATCTCCCTCACTGTGCCAGGCCAGACTTCAGCATCAAGGGAGAAGCTTGGATTTAATCTGCATAATGATTTTATCCTTGTTTGAGGCACTTTTCTTGGGTTCTTTTGTCTGCAGCTGAGGTTAAGGTGATGGCTTCTGAAATGGCAAGCTACTCAGTTTTCCTGGGTCTCTCCCTTGTATACAGGAGGTATACATTATTAAACTCCATTTTCCTCCTGCTAATGTGTCATGTTCATTCAACTATTGGAAGGGTAAAGGATAATTTTTCTCCATAAAAATGTTTCCTTCTTATATTGTCTTTGCCAAACTGGGTTCTACATACTTTTTCCTTTCATCAGAAATGCTTGGCTTGGATCGTTCCTCCAGCACTATGGTGCACGGAACACGTGCACTCAGCCCACCGCCATTTTTATGAAGCTTTAACTGAACACGGCCTGGCCCACTTGTTGGCACATTGTCTACAGACGCTTTTGCACTAGTGGCAGTTAGTGCCAACAGAGCTCTGCAAAACCTAAAAGGGTTACTCTCTGGACCTTCACAGAAAACGTTTGCTGACCTTTGACCATGAACAATAATTCTGATTCAGCAGGCAGTTAGGCAGAGAAAAGTAGCACAGGAACAATAACCCAGGCACGAAGGTTGCCAGGGTGCAACGCCCCGGTACCCAGCAACGGGCAGAACTGGGAGGACAAGTGCTGCAGGGTGGGACCTTGCCCCCAGGGAGACCTTTCCATGCAGGTCAGGCCCTCCTCTGCCTTCTCCTCTTCTGCCACATTGCTCATCATGCAATAGACCCCCTTAGAGGGGAAACTAGGGGGCCAGAGAAGAGCCCCAGGTGACTCTCACACAAGCCCTTGCATGCCCATTCCTTAAGCATTAAGTTCTCAAGGCAGGGAGGCTCTGACCCACGTCACAGAATCTTAGGAACAAAGCCTTGGTTTACTGATCAGAGACAGGGTCTTGGTCAAACTAGAGATGACATCGAGGCCTCAGCTCCAGGCCCAGAAAATCTGTAAGGTCAGGCTGGGCGACATCATGGCTGACACCAGAACCAGCTGTGACCAGTGACCCCCTGCCCTGGCACCAACCAATCAGTGTGGACCACGACCCTAAGGAGACAAAACCTGGAAAATGGAATATTCTATTGAGATCCTCCCAAGCCCTCCCCTACAAATCCGGGTTTTGGGAAACAGATAAAACCCCATTAGATGAAGGACTCATTCAGTGCGTGTGCTGCCCCCGCCTTTCTCTCCCTTTCTTCCCTCAAGGCACACACCTCTGCTTTCTCTCCCCTCGGCTCCAAGGGCCCTGCTTTTGCCTCTGTACCTTGTTTCCTGAGCACACCAGCCCAGCTGACTCACTTCTTCTACCTCTGTGACTTTCTAAATAAACTTCCGCTGGTATTTGGGTCTTGACTCTCTGAGTTCTTTCTTAGCGAAACTTAAGGACCAAGCTCTAACACACGGTGCCATTAGCCATCGATGGTTCCATAAAACTCCTTGCACTGGTTCAACATCCGAATTACTGTCTCACAAAACAGAGCTGCCATGAGCTCTTGCAAAGGACTAACTTCTGCAGAGTCTGCCTGGCCAGTTGTTAGGACGCAGAAAACACCGAGAGGGAAGTCAGAGACCACAGTCTGATGAGGAGGGGCCTGGAAGGAGGCCATGTGGCAAGTGACAAAGCAGCCCTGCCAGGAGAGCACCTGAGAGTCCTTGCGGCAAACGGTCAGACTGTCCCCCGCCGCCCACCCAGCTCAGTCTCTACCTTATGGCCACACGGCAAAAGCTGCCCAGTTTCCAGTTCCTCTAATGAAAGCACAGTATGAATACAAGTGACTACAGCAATGTTTTAGATTGAAGACTTTTATTTTTTTCGCCCCCTGGGTGGAGGATGCTCTTTACCACCCTTCGAGCCCCCAAGTCCTCTGCCCTTCACTGTAAGAGGAAATATTTACTTCTACTCTATAGCTCAGAACATGCCTAAACTTTGGCGGCTGACTTATAATGGGTCAGAGTGCGTGCAGAAGGGTCGCTGGCATTAATCCACCTGGGCATCCAGTAATGGGTCAGCCAGTCAGCCCGGCCTGGGTAGTGGCGTTCAAAGATCTGACGGTAGTAATAGCCTTCTTTAGTTTTCGGAGTGTTGAAGGGAAACCTCTGGGCTGCAGCTGCCATCATTGCATCATCAACCTGTAAGAATAAGAGCATAAAAACAAAATGTTTTTTTTTTTTTTTTAACAGCACGGAAATCCCTGTATTTAATCTGGCTCATAAAACCAAAAGAAAAAAAAAAGCATATTAAAAGGCTTGACTGTAAATAGTGCCAGACACCTCTGATTCACCCATCACTTAGAAAATGTTAAATACCATAAGACGCGTAGCTGTGAAACTTTGAAAGAACATTCGGATGCATATTTCTAACCTGTGGTGGCTCTGAGTGTTTTATTCACTTCTGCCTAATAATGTCTGGTACCCAACAGGTGCCCAAAAATGTGTTAAATGAGAGTCAGTGTTGATTGGTTAACTATCTTCTCTCTCTCTTTTAACACGAGATGCTATTTTATAATACTGCATGCTACTTAATTCTTATAAAAGAGGCAATCTCTCCTACAGACACAAAACACTTAAACCAAATACAAAATACACTCGGCTAATAAACAAACTGTCCCAGTCCAGAAAGTATTTTTAAAAACATCATACCTGATGATCAATATAGTCCTGTAAAATCCTAAACCAGGAATTCTTCACTGAGGTTATGCCATCACTGAAGGCTTCTTTTGGTCGCCAGAGAATCTCCTTAGGTATCAGGTTGGAGTCCTCAAATGTCTCTCTCAGCAGGTGTTTTTCTACCCCATTCTGACACGGGAACAGAAGGAGCATCAGTAAAAGCTCCAAATACAAGCAATAACAATGGATAGTTTTTATTGGGTTGGCCAAAAAATCCATTTTTTTTCCATAAAAAAGACAGATTTTTCATTTTCACCAATAACTTGATTGATATGGATATTTTGAGTATGTTGGCCATCTCCTGCATGGTATAACGTTGATTGTTCAATTAATGTCTCAATTTTATTACTACCAACTTCAACTAGTCTGCCTGACTGTGGAGCATAGTCCAGAGAGAAGTCTCTGGCATGAAACTTTGTGAACCACTTTTGACATGTTTGATCAACAGCACCTTCTCCATACACTGCACTAATCTTTTTTTTTTTTAATTTCAGTTGCATTTTTACCTTTCTTGGAATAATAAAGCATAATATGTGAAAATGTTTTGCATTATCTTGCATCTTCAATATTAAAATGGCTATGCAAAAATTCACCAATTTTGATACTTTTTTTAAATACACCTTGTTATGACAGCTGTCATAATACAATCTAAGAAAATTGTTTTGAATGAAGTTAAAGACAACTAAACGCTATGAGAGCCATGTTAGGGAAAAAAACAAATGAACTTTTTGGCCAACCCAATATCCTCAATTGATTCACCTACCTTAGGAATTCTCATGTCTGCTGGCAGAGATAGGTAATAGGAGCAAAATCGATGATCCAGGAATGGGACTCTCAATTCAAGGCTTAAAGGGGAAGAGAAGAAAACTAAATCAAAATGAGTGTTTAGTGCCTGTCAGTTTAGATTCTGATTTAGAGTTTCCTAGCAGTTCAACCAACCTCTAAGTCATGTTCAGTGATATTGTCATTTTTACAATTCTCCTGACTGCCCTTTAAGAGTGCATGAACACAAAAACCTTCATTCAATATATGTCTTACCCCATCTAGGGAGTGAAACAAACCATATGAGAATAATCACTTTTACTTTCCCTTCTGTGAACAAGGAAATATCTATCTCAAAAAGCAGTAAAAGAATACTGAATGACCTGATCATTAAGAATGTTCTTGGCCTTGACCTTTCGGACTCAAAGAATTTTTACTCAACTGATTAATAAGTTACATACAAGATTCAGTATAAACCAGGGTCCACGGTGTTTCCTCAAAGGCCACATCACCTGCTCCCTGAATCCCGGTGACTCTCACTAGGACAAGTGCACGGGATCATAACCAGATGCAGTTCATTCCCAACCCCATAGTTTATTATTCTTTCATCTAAGTGTGATTGGTAGAAGCAACGAAAACATTAAATGTTGGTTATTTATTATGTACAGCAAGACTCTCAGTTCTCCAACATATCCAGCTAAAAAAGTGAACACCCGAACCAACCAGAAATGATACTAAAGAAACCTTGATTAGATTACAGGTTTATGATCTAATCAAGCGTCGTGCATCTTCCTTGCCCCATCCCCAAGCAAGACCACCAGAGCATCAAACAGGCTTGGCGGGTGCTCAACACTCGTTTCAAGGAGGTGCACGATCTTCCCTGCCCTTAAAGACTTAAAAAGAGCTGCAACTGCCTCTCCTCTCAGTTGTTCAGATATGAGTGGAATGTCGCTATACTTTAAAGATGGAAACTCTGTCTAGAACGACCTGTAAAAGTTCTCTCACTATTCCCACAACACTCTGAATTTAGCCTCATTCCTTCAGGACTAAGAGACAAGCTTCATTGTCCTGAGTTACCCATGGGCAGCGGTAGTTCGATCTGCACGGAGAACATCAAACAAATAGAGTTCCTTCAGGAGCCTCTCACTCTCCTCCTCGGCTTCTTCAGGGGAAGGAGCCTATTTTACAAGCAAAGAGCTGAAAGTTACAAATATGCATACACAGACGGATTTGCTTTGGGCAGATAAAACAGTTTTTATTTCCTCCTCTTACACATTCTCCAACTCTAAAGACAGGTAAGACGAAAAGCTACGCAGAGTCTGGGAAAGGGAGCGGAGGCTGTCTAAAGCAGAGTCTCCCTCGCAGCAAAGAACAGACAGCGCGGGCCACCGCGCAACGGCCGTAACACCACAGGGTTAAGGAATGTCAGAAACGTGCTTCTCATGCGTGACTGGTTTCAAAGGATAGAGGCTATTTGACATGATTAAGGCTTCTTTCTCCCCACAAAGCAGACACAGTAAGATTTCCTCATACACCTCATAAGCTACTCAAAAGTGTTACTGCTAAACTGAAAAGACAGATAATGGAAAACAGTCAAATAATTCATACTTTTCTTAATTTAACACCAGTATCCTTCCATTTCCAAAGGCTTACCTTGTGAAAATATATGTAACCCTGAGTAAGTTCATCTGAACCTTCTCCAGAGAAGATCACCACACTGTCTGTGTTCTTCCGAATGTACTTGGAAACTAAGTACATACCTTAAAAAAAGAGAGACAGAAATGATTATTAATGTCAATATAATGCTTCACCAAAAATGCCATTTATTTGGCTTTTAGAAACAACTGTAAGCTCTGCTCTTGGATTAGACTCTGATTATTTCTGCATAGAGATACTAACATGAAAGGTATAAATTTTTTTTTGATATTTGCATCCTTGTACAGTTTAGCAAAAATTTTAGTTGGACATGCTTGGTCTAAAAGCATTAAAATTTAAAACCTATATACAAAACTGTGGACTGGCTTTGGGCTACTTCATTGCAAAAGCATGTCTTTTAAATGAAGTATACAAAAACAGTAAGAGTTGAGGTTTTGGTAGTTCAGTTTCAATTTTGTTCTAATACTACCCACCCACCAAATTAACATATAGTTAAGGGTACTATATAAGTTATTAAAAGATTTCCATTGCTTCCTGCTCCATATCCCTGTAACCCACTACTTGTTGTTAACCATTTTCATTATCACCTCCCTGGGGAAATTTTTTAGACATTTTCCTAATTGCTCACTCCCAATAAAATACTAATATCTGTTCATGTACTTTTGCTCCCTTGTGGGTGAGGTCACCCTATCAGATTCCAAGTCTCTTTAAAGAGAAGCATATTGAGGCTGGTAGCACACCAGAGGCTCGACAAACGGATCAGTCTGATTTGAAGTCCACTTCTGATCTCGGTAGGTGGCCACACGGTAAAACTAGTACTGCGCGCTGGGCAATAACTGTTACTGACTGATAAGCTGTGTGATGAAATCTCTACTGAGACATATTCAAAGTGAAGATTCCTTACAGAAGATAGGTTACAACACAGATCTATCTCTCTGCACAGCTCAAGAAACTTTATACAGAGAAACTGAGGGAAGAGATTGCAGAAAATATGTATCTACTCTTTGGAGACATAGAAATAGTGACACTCTGAATGTGGAAGTTTCTGTATTTACTGTTCCTCTCACTCCAAGGGATTCGAGGAATTCTTAAATGGTCTTGTCTTAGACAGCTGATGACATAGGAATTTTATTTGTGTGATTCTTGAGTATTGTTTTTTTAAACTGTTGCTTGAAATAGTATTTTTCATACTTTATACTTTTTCAGAATTACAAGTCTTTTTGGTATCATAGAATTCCTCACCCACTGAAGCACGAACTGTCGTGATGTCGTAAGTTTCCAGGGAGAATATGACCTCGTCCAGGGCCTGGATCCCTTCCTCGGAGTTAAAGAGGACTTCATGGTGCTCACTCCCAATGTGATTTGCCACCTGATTAAAGAAATACCTTGTTATTCAAAGAACAGAACTGCCCTTGAAAGTGAAACATGCCAGCAGTTCACAATGAGTTATGAAATAACAACAGTAGAAAACAAGGCAAAGCAAGGGGAATCGCTCTGTAAGCCACCACAGTACGGGGAATGATTCTCCAGGCCACCACCACAGCAGCCCCACCCGGTCAAGTTCCTTTGTCCCCACCTGGCCCCTCCCCTCCACTCAACCACCTAGAGGCAGATCTCCCACCAGCCTCTGCCACTCCAAGACTTCAACCTAATAGTCAGGGGCTTCCAATTAGTACCCCCCTAAACACACACCTATTTCACCTAACCCGCCTCATCTCTCTCTACCCCAGCGTGATCCTGCTCTAACGCTGGCCGCCTTTCAGCCTTCCTGCAGTGCCTGATTTTATACCCAGGATGTCATGCCTCAACGAAATGGCCCCTCCCCTTATTCTATTTTCTTTGGCCATTTTAGATTCTTTCAGCATTAATCAGCTTGCTTTGGGACTGCTCTCTAGCTCTTTTTCAATCATTCTATGTAAGTTTCACCAATTACTTCCTACATGCTAGACTCTATCCTATGCACTGTATATGAATCAATAATTTTCCACCTCAAAACAAGCCTGTAGTAGATATTATTACTCCTGTTGCCTAAGTGAGGAACTGCACAGTAGAGGCAGGATGTGAGACCAGAGGCCCGGCTCCAAAGCCTGCCATCCTACCCACTACACCAGGTCCTCACTTTCAAGAGGAGAATCATTACCCTAGGGTTTTTGTGAGAACTGCACTGACCATGGTAGTTAAAAGTACCCAGAATGTGGTATACAACATAGCTAATGTTAAACAGGCATTTCATTACGCTACATGTTAATATACTTAACTTACAGCAAGTACTGGAGTCGATGCAGCAGCGGAAGTACAGAATCATCATTCACTGACTTAATTTTCATTCTAACAACAGGAAGAGACAGAGTCTTACCTTTCTGGCAGCTACTAAATCGGGACTGTCTTCCATGCCAATCGCAAATGTCTGGAAAGGGTACTGGACTTGAGCCTCTTTTAGCTGCTTTGCCAGGGTGGCAGCAACCAAACTGGAATCCAAGCCCCCTACGAGCAAGACAGCAAGTGTGCTGGTCACATGCCTTGCACAGGTTGGCACAGATGGCTTACATTCTTACTAAGTACCAAGACTGGAGTTTTATCATTTAAAACTCCCAAGTTTTGTAAATTAAAAAACAACTTTAATAAAAGAAAAATCTAACATATAACCTGTGATAATGGCATCAGCATTTGAATTGGTTAAAAATCACTACATACAACTCTAAAGAATGTTTACTCACTCATAACAATAATGTAACTATAGTGTAACTTTAAGTTGTTAAATTACCACAAATATTAAATGCAGCTTATCAAAAACTTCATCCTATCATGCAGAAAAGATTAAGTATAAAGTAAATATTTTATAGATAACATTGCGGGGAGAGCTTCAAGTCATTAAACTTAAACAAATATACATGAAATATAACTAGGTTCATTTTATTATGTTAAATATTAACAGTCCTCACCCGATAAAAGACAGCCAATCCTCCGGTCTGTCATCAAACGTTTCTTAATGGCGTTGTTAAAAAGTATCCGGAGGTTGCTCTTCACAGTTTCTATCTCAAAACCTGTTAACACACAAAGTAAGGGAAATGGCCCTGGAAAAGCTCAGCTGAAACAAGGGAACAATCATTGACATCCACCATGATGGTTCTGCTCAACAGTGGCATTTAAATGCCAGATCCCAATATGCCACCTCCAAAGGAAATAGGAACTAGATCTTCAAACTGATGTTAGTCCAATGATGCAAGACTACAACTGCCTTTGGGAGGGAGAGGCTGGGGGTGGCTGGGCAGGCACTTGCTTTCTCACCTGGGAACAGCTTCTCCACACTGTCGTGGACGGCGTGCAGGGGCTCGTCTCTGCAGTGATGGTACTTAACCATTTCCACTGACGCGACCTTGCCATTTGGCTTTAAATCCAGTACTTCGTAGTGCCCCGGGAGAAACGGCTCCACTTTTAAAAAAGGAGTTGTGGAGTGCTTCAAGTTAACAAGACCTGCAAATTCAAAAAGACGAGTTTATTCAAATTAGAACACTTCACAGGAACTTTCATACTTAGTTAATATCCTTGAAATTCCTATTTATTTTATGTTTCTCATACAAATGCATGTCCATTATAGAATTGAAATAGGAAAATGAATTTAACCACGCAAACCCTACCACCTAGTTACTAGGGAGAGAATAGTGGTACACAGGTGCACAGCGAAACTGCACTGATTTGTAGCGATTTGAAGCAACAGGAAAATCTCCAATGTCCCATTTCTTCTGCCTCACTAGAATTTCTGATCAGGAAAATCTATTTTCTATAATAAAGCAAGCAAATCCAAAAAAGAAAAATGAGATACATTTATTAAGCAAAGAGGCAGGACCTGAAATGTTCATTTTATAATCTCTGGCAGTCATTTCTTTGTCCTCGGTATGGTATTTTAAGCGAACAGCCCTGGTTCCCCGCCCTTTAACAAGGAAAATGATCCACTATTAAGCACTCTGGAGTCAGGTGTTGAGAAGTCAGGCATTTATTCCCTAACTAGTTATTATGTCCACAGTGTAATGAATTTCGTCAGCAAGTTCTCCCAGGGAGGAGCCAACCTGACAGCACCAGGATCTCGGACACAAAATCAGTGTTTCATTGTAAGTGGGAACAGCCTCTCTACACACAACTCACTATGATTTAACACTTGAGTTTGTTAACCCAGTAATCTACTGCGTGCCACTCAATTAGAAGACTAGATAAGCCTCAGATCCCACCACCGGCTGGCACACCTTAATAGGGCCACACAACGCAGGCAGAGGAGGAAGGGCAGTTAAAAGGTTTGCAGCAGGGAATAGTACCAAGACCGGGTGAGTTTTTGGTAAGTTATTCTAAAAGCAGTGAGAAATGAAAACTCTTGCACTTCTCTGGCTGAGGTCCTTCTGTCTGGGAAAGGGCAGTGTTATGAAGGATGTGAAAAATAAGGCAAGAAATTTCTAAGCGTAAATCGAAGGCAAGGCTATAATTACATATCTAGTTAATAGGGCCCAAAGGAGACAGGGCGGAGGTCTTTTTCTCTGGTGTTCTCTTTATTGGGCTTCCCTAATAGTACTTAACAAATATACTTGCTCTGTGCCATTTGGAACGCCTGAACACAGACGAGTTCAGACATTTAGTAGTATCCACACTGTGACTGGGGTCCTGAGGACCCTTTAGTTGATCTCATCCTTGTTTCAGCCAATAGTAAGTCTGGAGGCTGAGAAAGGACTTAAGGAATAAAGAAAAAGGCAGGCAGGCAGACCAGATTTTAGAACGTCACTACTGTCTAGGTAAGAGATAAAAGATATGAATGTCTTCCTCGAGTTTACTGTCAAAATATGCTAAATATGATTTGCAAGTATTTTCTTTCATTCTGCAGGTTGTGTTTTCATTTTCTGGATGGTATTCTCTTTCATAAAAAGTGTTTAATTTTGATGAAGTCCAATTTATCTCTTCTTTTGTTGCTTATGTTTTTGGTGTTATATCTAAAAAATCTTTGTGGGATACAATGTCATGAAGAGTTACCTTTGTTTTCTTCTAAGAATTTTGTACTTTTGGCTCTTACATTTGGATCTTTGATCCATTTTAATTTTTGTATATGGTATGGGGTAAAGGTCCAACTTCACTTATTCGTATGTGTCCAGTTGTCCCAGCTGTAGAACAGATTATTCTCTCCCCATTGAGTGGTCTTGGATCCCTTGTTGAAAACCAGTTGACTACAGACGTGTGGATTCACTTCCTAGACTCTCAGTTCTGTTCTACTGGTCTCTACGTCTGTCCTTATGTCAGTACCACACTGTCCTGCTTACCCTTATATTATAGTGAGACCTGAAATCAGGAAGTGTGAGTCCTCCTGCTTTGTTCCTTTCTAAGACTCTCCTGGCTAGCCTGGGTCCCTGGACTTCCACATCGATTGAGCTGAGTCAGTCTGTCAATTTCTACAAAGACATCATTTGGGATTCTGATAGGAATCACATTAACGTGAAGGTCACTTTGGGAAATACGGTCATCCTAACAACGTTAAGTTTTTGATTCATGATCATGGGATGATTTTCCTTATTTAAATCTTTCATGTATTTCCACAGTGTTTTATAGTTTTCAGAGTACAAGTTTTACCTTTCTTTTGTTAAACTTAATACTAAGTGTTTTATTGTTTGATGCTATTATACATAAAATTTTCTTAATTAAGAAAATTGTTTTCCTAATTTCATTTTTAGATTGTTCATTACAAGTATATATATAGTGTTCCCTGCAAGTGTATCAAATACAAGTAATTTTTACATAATGACCATATATATACTCTGCAACCTTGCTGATCATAATGGAAGGAATACACAGGGGGCAAAAGTAGGTTTACAATTGTTCATATGGCAAATAATATAATAACTAACAAATAATAATACAAGAATACACTCTGTGTTTTGTGTACTCATAATTGTAAACCTATTTTTGTCCCACCCTGTATGGGAACTCTGTACTTTCTGTTCAATTTTTCTGAAACCTCAAATTGCTCTAAAAAATAGTCTGTTAAGTTTTAAAAACATTAAAAAAATGTTTCTCAGCAGGAAAAAAAAGGACAAAGGAACTAAATAGACTTTTTTCCAAGGAAGAATACAAATGGCACACAAACAAGAAAAGACGCTCGACATCAGCATCAACAGAGCAAATCAAATCAAAATCACAACGAACTAGTACTTCATATGTACCAGGATGGCTAGAATCAAAAAAGTCAGGAAGAAAGTGTCTGTGAGGACGAGGAGAAACCTAAACCCTCATATACTGCTGGTGGCAATGTAAAATGGTGCAGCTGCTTCGGAAAACGGCGTGGCGGTTCCTCAATCAATTAAACACAGAGCCACCACTTGCCCCGGCCAGGCCTCCCCAGGCATACGCCCACGAGAAATGAAAACACACACCCACACAAACACCTGCACATAAGTGTTTACAGCAGCACTACTCACAATAGCCAAAAGAAAGGGAGAAACAACCCATTTGCCACCCACTGGCAAATGAATAAACAAATGTGGTATATATCCATGTAATGGAATATCATTTGCCTATAAAAAGTAAAAAAAAAAAAAAAAAAAAAAAAAAAAAAAAAAAGTAAGTGCCTACACAGGCTACAAGAGACAAATCTTGAAAACATTATGAAAGTGAAAGAAACCAGTCACAGAAGCCCACATATGACATGCTCCCATTCTTATGAAATGTCCTGAACAGAAAAATCCAGCGAGTTTCAATGGTTGACGCATACAGAGGACAGGGAGTAAAAGCTAAAGGATATAAGGTTTCGAGTTCATTAAAAAATTTCTAAAATTGACAGGAATTTTGGTGGCAGAGATCTGTGAATATACTAAAAACCACTGAATTGTATACTTTAAATGGGTTAATTATATGTTATGTGAATTATATTATCAATAAAGCTGTTTTCAAAATGCTAAACAAACATTTGGTACAGCTATGGCCTGGGGCCACAGGGTGATGGATACTTGCAGGGCCAGCCCTAGTGTCACAACAGGTAAACTGGCCAATACAAATGGGGTCTGAGTAGATGCAATGCGCATCGCCCCAACAAAAATTAAATGACTTTACTACACAAATGTATACTTCCAGGATTACAGAAGTTAAGTACTAAAAAAAGAGAGTCCAACTCCTTGGTTTACAAAATACAAAGCTCAGAGGATCCATGACTGATTTAGTCAACTGCAATATTTTGTATTGCTCCCTATGGGATTTGCAGATATGACCTAGAAAAAAAACACAAAATCCAGGACAATAATGCAAATCTATAGAAAAATTCTATCATTACCTTTAGCTTCTGAACACACAGCCAAAAATCCGTCTTCTGTCATAGCTTTAAACAGAGGTCTGACTCCATAGGTATCTCTGCCCAGGAACACTTTCTTATTGGCCGTATCCAGTAAAATAAACGCAAATACCCCATCCAACATGCAAACTGTTTGCTCAATTCCTCCTTTTGCATAAAGATGAAGGAGTATCTCACCATCCACTTTGGTCTGATACTCAAATTCAAAATGGTGTTGCAGCTTAAGGAAGCAAGAGCAAAATAAAAATGTTAGATTCCTTGTGCATTCACTAATAATTTTTTCCAAGTTCTTTCAATATTTCTGGGCTCACTAATCTTTTGCATGTTAGTGATTTAGAAGAATCATGGCATTAAAAAAACACAACTTGTTTGAATTCACAATCCTACACATACTTTATAAACACTAAACCTGTGAAAATTTTAGTTGCTTTCAGATAAACAGAATGCAGAGGCAATGTACCAGAACAGTAATACATGGAGGGATGGAAATGTATATTGTAGACATATTGTGTAGGTAATACAAATGTATTCACACACATATATATGCAGGCTAAGCAAATACGTTGTCCAATTGCCATGACACTAGAAATATATCTTCTGCTACCATGAGATTTTGGTTTGGGAATATGGTATTGGCTGAGTTTCTTCTCGTTCAGCCTTAAAGACCTACCTAGGAAAACAGAAAGCAAAAGCATTTGTCACTATTCCCTGACAAATAAATGATTACATCACAATAGAAACACAGGGTCCAAAACAAAGCTGCTGGCCCCTAGGGGAGGACAACATCTACTCCTCCCACCCTGGCAGTGGGACTGCAGTTCCTTCTCCCTGATGGACAAAACGCCGGTGGAGCTTATTAGTGCACGTGCGCCAAAGGAACAGCAAAGAGGCCGTCACTGTCATTGCACACAGAGTGAGAGGTGTCAGTGATGCCCCACGCTCCAGGGCTCTCCACCACTAGCAAGCTGTGAGGGTGAAAAGCCCTTGGCAAGTTCTCTTTCTTTGTACTTAACTCATGATTTCTGGTTGACAATGGAGAGAAAAGGGTTCATATAAAATCAAGTGCAAATTTTAGGTTAAGTTAAAACATGTTTTTATATTTCAAAAGGTAAGTCTACATGTTTGCATGTGCCTGGCCTATAAAACATGCTTCGCTATCTTGCTTGCTTTATAAATTTGTGAGACTTTTGTCTCTACAACCTCACAGAACGGTCCAAAAATGAGCTTTGGCTGCTTCCAGGGTCTACAAAGCTGCTACCTCGTGGCTGCCTCTCCCTACTCCGAGAGACAATCAGGGATGATGATCTCTGTCACTGGCAGGTGGGGTTTGCTAGTGTTCTTCTGCTGACCTTTCTGGACCTAAGTACCTGAAGGACGAATGAGCCTAAAGCAGCCAATGAGTTCAGCAAGCAACAGGTTTCCAATTCTTCCTCCTCCCCACCCTCAACACCACGTCATTGTCCCTTTTGGGCCTAACCCTCACAGGTAATTTATGGGTCAATGATTCACATGTGCCACTTCTTAGTGTTCAAGGACAAAAGCCCCTATATCTTGCCACCATCCAGAAACCACCCTGCCACTGGACTTGGCTGCAAGCCCCCCCTGCCCCCTGCAGGGAGAGGGCCTCCTCTATGCCCCAGCCTTTGCTCCGATTGCTCCTGGCCTTGACTTATTGTCCCTCCACTCCCAATATACCTCAGGCTGTATTTTAGTAGCAAATTTCATTTTCATCAAAAACAGGAGGGATTTGGAGCTTATGTTGCAAAATACCTTATAAGGGCCTAAAATGTCCACTCTATCAACAGACTTCTAGCTGTTCAAACCGCATTGCCATAGATGACTGATAGAAGCAATGGAACCTCTCTGCTTTTGAAAATAAAGACATCTTTGGCTAATTTACAATAGAAATATCTTCAAAACAGTTAACTCTTTGTAACTATTAACAAAATGCACAAAAGCAGCAATGTTGTTCAAGTAAACAAGGAATGTCCTGTCTCATTTAAGGTGAAAGTCAGGCTAATATTGCCATAATACAACCTGGCATTTTCACGTATTTGGTACTAATTTGGCTTAGTGAGAAAGACATTTTAATTGCTCTTCTCCTGTTCTCCTACCAGTATGAAGCTCCATCGTTACCTTCCCTGTTCATCATTTTACCTCCAAACACCTAGAAAAACAATGCTTAATGTACAGTTGGCCCTTAACAAATGAAAAACTAGAAACACTTTTCAATTGAGAAGCCTATAATTGAGAGTGTTCCTATAAGCAGACAACAAACAATGGCCAAAGCTACTGTTGAGAGATAAAAATGTCCAAAAGGTGAGGAGAACATACCCATGAATAATAGGCACATATTAAGGAAGCTTAAAAAATACCCAGAAACATCACAGCCCAAGGTATGAACATTAAATGAAATCTGACTCAAAATAAACCAAACCAAAACAAACAAACAAAAAAACAAAACAAAACAAAACAGAAAAAGAGCTATAAATATATTCTTGGGATGCTTGGGGAATTATGAGATAGATATTAGATGGTATTGTGGATTTCTTAGGCTTAATAATAGTACTGGTGTTAGGTTGAAAAATATCCTTATTCTTAAAGAGATAAATGCTTATATATTTAGAAGTTAATATCTGTAAAATACTCTAAATACAACCCCAAATTAGTATGTATGTGTATAAATACAGAGAGACAGAGAGATAAAGGCAATATGGCAAAACATTAACAATTGTTCAATACAGATTTTCACTGTTCTACTCCTTTTGTAAGTCTGAACTTATCAAGATTAAAAGTTGGAAATGAGGGTGACAAACAAACAAAACCCCTGCAAATTTTAGATTAAAAAATTTATCACAAAACAGTAGGAAAATAACTCTGGATTGAAAGGTTCTTAGCAAATTTAGCTTCCCCAGGTCAGAATTTCCATCCCCTCACCCACTTTCACCCCACGAATAAACTGTCACCAGATTCAAAAGCTTCCAATTTTAATGCCGCCAAAAGTCCTACTTTTTGCTCCATTGCATCTGGCCATGTTTCTGTCCTTGGGCTCTGATTAAGTGGTAGCATGCAGTAACAATAAATATCTTAAGGGCGGCATTGTAGAAAAGCTACAAATAAGATCACCTCCAAACTATTAAATCCTGTCTCTGCCTTTATATCTTCAAACCTCCATGCTTCTTAAAATAGTATTCCAACTCCCTTACTATAACAAGTCCTGCTTGATCTGGTCCTGCCTACCTTCCCAACTCTATCTTGTTTTCTTAGGACAATCCCAGGGCTGCTTCCTGCCTCAGGGTTTCTACACATGCTATTCCCTCTACAAGAAATGATCTTCCCAGCCTTGCTGGCTGATCCTTGTCCACTGGTTCTCTGTCCAAGTGTCAATTTCCCAAGTGCCTTCTCTGACCATCCTTCCTAAACCTGGGTCTTCTGTATCCATCAGCTCCATATTCATGTTTTCAGAATGCTTGTTATATGTACAATGATTTTTTTATCTGCATCCTAATGGAATAAACTCCATTACAGAGCACACCTACCTCTCAGATTTATTACTGTATCCCCAGCACCTAACACAGAGCCTAGCACTAATTAATACTGAAATTCATAATAGGGGGAAAAAGATTCTAAGAGTTAAGGAACCTGAACTGTGATCCCCATTTTGTTTTTTTCTGTGTATGACCCAGTCTCTTTACCTCTTTGTGTATCAGCTTCCTATCTACATAATCGGAACAAACAACATCACAAACATGGAGAATGCTTTGAAAAGTAAAGGCCATTATACAAAATTTATAAAATGGTTATAACCAACAAGCTATGAGCATTAACTGCATCATGATATATTCTGGTTTCATTTTGTTTACCTTCTGGTGGTTGTAGATTTCTCCATTGTAACATAGCCACAAATAAGGAAATTTCTTCACACGAATTGGTTGCATCCCAAACAACTGGTCAACCACTGCCAACCGGTGAAATCCAAAGCAGCAGTTGGTATACCCATTGACATTCTCAAAGCGAAATGCATCAGGACCCCTGTGTGCAATCTTCATGGCACTCAGACACTGAACAGAGAGGCAGTCATCGCTGCCAAAGAGGGCCCAGATGCCACACATGGTGCGACAGAGCGATGGGCTCACTGTGGAGGGAAAAGCAGACCAGTTAAATACTCAGCATTGGACCCAAGTTCGTATCAAATCTTGATTCCAAAAACTGGCATAAACCACTTCAATGATCAAAATATAAACTATCTTGGGGGATGGGGCACAAGGGGAGTAAACGGTAATGAAAAATATAATAAAGACTATATATTTAATGTATATATACATATGTATGTATGTATGTATATATATATATATAAACTATCTTATCTACAGCAATTTTTCACTAGGTTGGCAGGCACACAGAGGCAGAGAATAATTTTATTTACTTACAAGCATTCAGAAAAGATGGGTGACCATCACATCCAACCAGCTATCGGGCCTTAGCACCCAAAGCCTGCATCGCTCTCACCTTAGGATTTGCTCAGCTAGAGCTGGCGGTGTTCAGGCCACATTCTGTTCCGCATCCCAGGTTTACTCCCAAGACACAGATGCTCATGTAGGCTGGCTCCAGTCTACCCAGAGATCCCAGCCCCACTCTCTTCAGCCCAGAATCTTAAAAGCCCTCAAAAATCCACAAGACTCTCTAGATGACTATAGTCTCCTCAACAATTAGAAGTACTCTCTTTACCTGTAGGAACTACACACAGATTGTGGTAGGTAAAATGGAAAATGATACATATTGCTAAAGTATAATATTAAGCTATACAGCTCTTATAAGCATTTTACAATTTCTAGCTAACCTCTAAATGTGACAAAACAAATTATAGAGAGAAAAAGAAAGCAACATTACCGGATACAGGTATCTTGGCTTTTTTAAACAAAAAAAATTATATTGACAGAGATGCAAAATGTTCACCATCAAAACATCCTAAAAAACAAAGTGTTCTCAAATTGATGCCTTAGTCAATAATTAAGAAAAGGAGGGGAGACAGGGGCATTGATAACATCTCTGAAGAACAGCTGGGTCCATCCCTGTGGGCTGAGGAGCAAATAAATAATTCCTACAAATGTTAACTGCTTCCCAATTTCAAATTTTCAAGTGTGAAATAAAGGGCTGTTTTAATTTGGATGCTTCCAGCTCCAAAAGGTTATTTCACCAAAATATTAATTTGGAAACGATTTTGGTGATTTTTAAAAATGCAAATTTGCAGCAAACAACTAGATAATTTAGGAAAAAGATCATAAAGAAAAAATATATACTTAGGTTAGATCAATCATTTTGAGTAATCCTCTGAGGGTATTTCATTTGTATCTAAATGAACCAAAGCTTTGTTTGGCCTTTTAATGAGACTAGACCAAATTCATGAAATATGGTATTAACTCAAGCAACTTGAAAATAAAAGTATCCCATGTCTTATACAGTCCCTTCCATACACTGGGCCAAATAGCCAATCATGAGATATTTACTTTGAGATTTAGTGGAAAAATTCACTGTGATGTGAGATTACTATTGATAAGTCATCTACCTTTGATTCTATACTATATATACCATAGAATACTACTCAGCCACAAAAAAAGGATGAAAGCTTGCCATTTGCAATAATAACATGGATGGGCCACGACGGTATAATACTATGTGAAAGAAGTTAGAAGATCAATACTATATGATTTCACATATAAGTGAAATAAAACAAAAACAAACTCATAGATACTGAGAACAACAGATTTGTGGATACCAGAGGAGAAAGGGGTTAGAAGGTGAGTAAAAGGTGTGATGGGGGTCAACTGTATGGCCAAGGATAATAACTAGACTTTTGGGGGGTGATCACTTTGTAGTCTATACAGATATCAAATTATAATGTTGTACAACTGAAACTTAAATTTTTTCAAAAGTGGGCTGGGAAAGTGCTTCAAAAAGCACACGAGGTCATCAGTGAATCATTTATTTATCTAAGTCCTCCCATTGTTGCTTAGAGAATCCTATTAAGTCTGCCAAGCTGAATACTATAACCACTAACTTGGAGGGGGAAAGGAGGTAACAAGTGTGTGAAGCACGCTTATTTCTCCAGCAGAAAAAAACAAATAAAAACCATCACCTATTTTTATTGAAATTGGTCTCATTAGAGGGCAAAGGTCCTACTGCAATGCTTTTTCCCATTGCTATTCCTTGTTCCCAACAATTTTCTGTATTTCCTCATAAACTTCTAGAGCAGTGCTGCCCAACATAAATGTGAGCCACATGTCATTTTAAATATACTAGTAGCTCCATTAAAAAAGAGGAAAAGGTGAAATTAATGTTAAATATATTTTATTCAACAAAATTTACTGAAAATAGTATCATTCCAACATGTAATCAGTATAAACAATTTTCAAGGACACATTTTACATTGCTTTTCTCCATTAAATCGTCAACATCCGGTATATTTTACACTTAAAACACACCTCAATTGGGACTAGCTAGCATTTCAAGTTCTCACTAGAACTACATGTGGCTTATTAAGCCAGCCGTTACCGAATTTGCAGTGTTGGTTCAGTGCCATCTACTCTAATTACCAACTACTTAAACTTCTTATCACTTCATTTTTACATTAAGATCTCAGCAACCAACTCCTGGTCAGGTGCAAGACTGCTTCTAAACAATATTTCAGCAATGCGATCAATCAAAGAAAAAAAAAAAGAGTTCTCAGTGCTTTTAAATTATTCGTCAAGCACCCAGGGCAACAGACAGTAAAGAAATAATGCCGTGGAACGAGAAGAAAACTGGGCCTTTATTCAAAATAGTAACATTAATGTGAAGCCAGTCCTATAGAACACACATTCATTGAAAACGGATATGCCAGTTCTGTTGACGTTTTTTTTTTTTATCCCACGCCGCCCGTCACCCTTAACAGATCTCTTTTGACAAGGTTTGCTCAAGTCACTTGAGTCGGGGAAAGGAGGTGGCCAGGTAAAAGGGAGCAGCCGGAAGAGGGGATGTGGGGTAAGTACAAACCCCGAGGCCCAGACCCAAAACCCTGGAGACTCTCCCTCCTGGGCCAGGATTGCGCTATCAAGTCCCCCCAACCCAAGTCCCAACCGCACCGAGGCCACGTGCACTCTCCAGCCGGTGCACCGGAAGGCCCCCGGACTGCAAAAAATTTCCACAGGCTTCGATGCCGTATACGAAAAAAATAATAAAATTCACAGGGGGCAACCTAGGCCGCTGCCGCCGCCTCCGCCTTCTCTCCGAAGCAGCTGGCCTCCCACTGGGGACCACGACACTGGTCTTTCCTCTCGCGCTTGCTCCCTCATGCGCAAGGGAGGACGGCTCCGCCCTCTTTACCCGACAGGAGCCGCAGCATCCACGGGAGATGGGAGATAGGAGCTGGGATCCCGAATCCTTGCCCGCCCGCCCTCCCACCTGCGGGGCCAGGCTGCAGCGCATCCTTCACCCGTTCCCGGGGCAGCCCCAGGCACGCGGGGAGGGGCGCTGCGCTGGGCGCGGGGGTCTGGTTTACCTGATCGCGAACAGGGAAGGTGAGCCGCTATGGGCGCCGGAGTCTGGTTTATCTGATCGCGAACAGGGAAGGTGAGCCGCTAGTGGCGGAGCGCAGACGCAGGCTGCAGTCGGGAGGCGCACGGGGCGGCGCGGCCGCTCTCCCCTCACTTTATAGCCGCCTGGCTCCTGTAATGCTGCGGGAAGTTTCATCAGGCCTGCGAGGACCAACCAGCGCCCGCGAGTGCAGGGGAGTGGGCGTGGCCCGGCGGGCGGAGCTAGGCGAGGCGCACGGAGGGGGCGGGCGTGGAAGCTGAGAGGAATCTCTCTGCTTCCAGCTCTTTAAAGTGTTCGTGCACTTGCTGAAGAAAAGCCTCAGAGGTCAGGCTAGAGTCTCTATTGACTCCTGGGGTTACCTTGCCTGCTGTTCTGTCAATTAGGGGGTCTTCTACACTTGGTTCTTAGGGAAATCCTTACCAATTTGATTGCTGTATCCCCTGGACATCAGATCGTCCTCATATCCTTAATTGCAAGGTCTTTAAGACTGTTGTACTTCCTCCTTACAGTGAGGCAGACAGGAATAGCTGGAAAAGTATCCTCCTTTTATTAAATATAAACTGGATTTCATTATATTCTACCTCTGGACATAGCTCAGTATATTTGTATTTTGTGATGGATCACTATTAATTTGCGATGTGGTTGTCCTGAATTTGTGTTCCCACATTGTCACCTTTTTGGTTGTGTTGACGTCTCTGCCTTTTGAGTCCGTGGATCAGCTCAGTGGATACCATTAAGTAGATTCTCAAACATGTATTGAGTCGATTCCCCATTACATTTGGTTGCTGACGAATTTCATTTTCAGGAAAACACTGAGCTCCCGTCTGAATTTTACCACTAACTGCTTATATGACCATTGGAATGCCCTATAACCTCCTTATGTTTCCATCTTGAAAATAAGTAAATAAGGGATGATTGTGATTCCTCCAGTCCCAAAATTCTTTAAATTATATTTTATTGATTATGCTATTACAATTATCCTGATTTTTTCCCCTTTGGCCCCCCCAACCCAGCACTTACCCTCCATCAGGCAATACCCCAACACCATTGTTCATGTCCGTAGGTTATGGGTACAAGTTCTTTGGCTACTCTATTTCCTGTGCTGTACTTTACATCCCCATATGGCCATTCTGTAACTACCTATTTGTAGTTCTTAATCCCCTTGCCCCTTCATCCATTCTTCTGCACCCCCTCCCAACTCATCTGGTAACTAACTTTTTTTCTCTTGCTGCTTTTAAGATTCTCTGTCTTTAATCTTTGGCATTTTAAATATGATGAGTTTTATAGTGGGCCTCCTTGTATCCATCTTGTTTGGGACTCTCTGTGCTCCATGGACTTGTATATCTATTTCCTTCACCAAGTTAGGGGTGTGTTCTTTAATTATTTTTTTCAGATAGATTTCCAATTTCTTGCTCTTTCTCTTCTCCCTCTGGCTCCCTCCCTATAATGTGAATGTTGGACCTTTTGAAGTTGTCCCAGAGGCTGCTTATATTATCCCCATTTGTGTTTTGATTCTTTTTTCTTATTGTTCTGATTGGTTGTTTTTGCTTCCTTATGTTCCAAATAATTGATTTGATGCTTGGCTTCACCTACTCTACTATTGTTTCCCTGTAAGTTCTTTATTTCAGTTAGTGAATCCTTCATTTCTGACTGGATCTTTTTTATGCTGCTAAGGTCCTCAGCACGTTCTTTGAGCATCCTTATAATCAGTGTTTTGAACTCTGCATCTGATAGATTGTTTATCTCCATTTTGTTTCACTCTTTTTCTGGAGTTTTGATCTATTCTTTCATTTGGGCCATGTTTCTTTGTCTCTTCATTTTGGCAGCCTCCCTGTGTTTGCCTGTATGTATTAGGTAGAGATGCTTTGACTCTGTGTCTTGGTAGTGTGGGCTAATGTAGTGGGTGTCCTGTAGGGTCCAGTGGCACAGCCACTGAGTGGTCTGAGTACATCCTCTTCTTGTAGTTGAGCCTTGGTTGCTATTGGCAGGTCAATGGGAGGGATTTACTCAGCTAGTCAGCTGCAAGGATTGACTGTGACCACTGACCCCCAACCTCTGCCTTCTGTGGAGGATCAGCTATGCAGAGACAGGGTGGTGGTGCTCTAATGTGGTCTGTAGCTGTCCACTGGGTGTGCTGGCCCTAGGGTTTCCCAGCTGGTGCAAGCCAAGGTCAGCCCCCACCTGTGTTTTACCTAGGTCCATCCTGCCTGATCTGTGAAGCAATCTGAGATTGTTGCTACTTGTGCTGGCTTTGGAGATTCCCAGTAGAAGCCAAGCTGTAATTCTAATCTGACTGCTGCTAGTGCTTGGCCTGGGGCTCACTGAGGCTGGCTGTTGCTTTTTTGATAAAATTTAGGAAGTTGTGAAGCATGTGCCAATACCAGCTATTCTTATGGAAAAGTAGCTTGTATGAGCCCATAACTGGGATCTCAAGGGGGGTTCAAACAATGTTTGCCAGGTTGATGGAGGCTCAGATATAGCACCGGCCTACTGGCTCTGTGGAGAGGAGGGTTTAACAAATGGACAGTGGCCTCTGCTGGCCCTGTCTTCAATTTCTCCCTGCATACTATTGGTGCCTTTCAAGGTGCTACCCTAGAGCGGGAGCTCAGAGGGAGTGAGTCTGGGTAGGTGAGTTCATGTGTGGGATATTTAATAGAAACTGCTTGGGACTCCAGAAGTTTCTTCCTAACTCAATCCCCATTGGTTTTTGTAGCCAGAAGTTGTAGGGACTTATCTTCCTGACACTGGAGCCCTGGGCTGGGAGACCTGTTATAGGTCTAGGACTCCCCACTCCTGAGATATCCCTCCCAAATTTTTATCCACCATACAATGATGCGGGACCAGCTTATTCCACGTCTGCACCCCTCCTACCAGTCTGGATGGATGTGATTTCTTTAATTCCATAGTTGTCTGACTTCCATTCAGCTTGGTTTCTCATTGTTCTGAGTGTTGGTTGTTCTATATTTTAGTTGTAATTTTTGACGTGGTTGTACAGAGAGATGAGCCACAGCTGCCTGTGCCACCATCTTGACCAGAAGTCCCTCCAGTCCTGAAATTCTAAGTACTAAAGTGGTGAGAACTCTGTAGAACCACAGCATCCAAGGAGGGAAATTAATTTTTTTTACCCCCACAATGTAATCTAGCTCATTGAAACTCAAAATAGCCTTGTAATCTTGATATTTTTACATTAGACCCAGTTACAAGTGAATTATCCGAATTCACGCACCTGATACTTATAGATCCAGGACGTGAAATCAGGGTTGTCTGGATCTGCAGGCCATTCTCTTTCCATCACATTCTGCCTTTGGACTAAAATGGCAAGAAGGGCTGGGTTGCACTGGAGATGCTGACAGAGAGCAAGGGGCTGACATTGCCTCTGTTGTTTTTACTGAACATGAATGATTTCCATTCAGGATTAAATACATTTTCTTTTCCAGATTTCATGCCAGTTCTTACATTGGAGCATGACCCTAAAATTAGACTTTTTTTCCTATTTATTATCTGCACTGAGAGTTTGGAAGGGGAGAGTCTCCATTTTAAAGGCGCTGTCGAACTAACTGGTACCAGCATTGCCCTCAAGTTTATTACCCAGTACAGGGAAAGACTTGTCCTCAGAGACAGGTGTTTAAGGCCCAAAATTTCCTCATAAGAATCTAAGTCAAGCTGATAGCTGAAATATTATAGGTTAGAGGTCTGTAAACATTTTAATACAAAAACTCCTTTTAGAATCTCTCTCTCTCTCTCACACACACACACGCACACACACACACACGGTTTTCTTGACCTGACCCCACAAGAAGATAGTGTGCTTTCAGTAACACTTTGACAGAAAAAATATATCACCATGATAAAAATAAATACATAAACAAGGTAACATGACTTTAGAACTCTTAAATAAATTTGTATTTCATTAGTCACATCAGCACCAAAATAAATTGAGAAATAGTAAAATTACATGTGCAAGACATACTAAGATCAGACTACAGTCGGGGCTTGTAGAGTATACGAGTTTGATATCCCCATACAGTACATTCCCTGACTAGTTCCAAAACTACCAAGAATGTAAATTCCGTAAGCACAGAACGTGCGTTAGACATGTAGCAGTTGACAGACAAGAATAAGGATGATAGATAACTAAGTTCTAAAGTTCCTATTGCCCTAAAGTTTTCAGCACCAAACAGACTTTGCTCTATCCTCACCTACATAATCTCTCTCAAACCTGACAACAACCTGAGCATGGAGGTCTTCTAACCACACTTTACAAAGGTAAAAAAAACTCAGAGGAGTTGAGGAATTTAGTTGAACACACACAATTTAAATTAAATCATAAAGAACTGAATGATAATCTGTACAAAGCCAGATCCCATTTGCCTTAGCACCCTGCCTGTGTCGTGGGAGACAGATACTTGGTATGCTATGCAGTGTGGCTGGTTGTGTCGAATATCTTTTACTTGTCCTCTCGGAGCCACTCCAGCATCCTTCTCCACCTGGCTTTGTGCCCTGGTTCCCTTGCCCTCCTCTTCCAGTGCAGCTGTCCAGGGGGAGACACCTCAAGGAGATGCAGAGGGTGGGAAGGAGAAATCTCAGGGTATTTCTTCTCCTGACTTCCTTACCACAAAATTCCTCTCCTGAAGTGCACAGCGCCTGTCACCTGGCCCTATCCATACCTCCTTCTGTTCAGATTCCAGGACCTGCTATCTCCTTGTCCTCTTCAGTCCTAGCGCTGGGGCACTGAACTCTCTTGCTTTTCCCAAACCCTGCCCACACTTCCGTAATTAGTCCTTACTGGAGTGTGCCATCTGCTTCCTATCAGAACCCTAACCGATACATTGATCTGAGGTATAACTGAGGATGTGGTGGATTTAACTGCAGTGGAAGATGATTCATATCCTCTCTTAATTATTAGACACAAATGAAAACTAAATTATGTTGGCCTGTTTTCCCACATCTTATCCTACCTCCACATGAAAGCCTCACTCTACAAGCAGCCTTGGAGCATTTAAAATTATTTGACCTTAATCACTAAGGAATCAGAATAAAATCCTCCTCTGCCAAATGAAACCTTTAGGCTAGTTTGTAAAATTTTTTAAAATATCAACCAGATTTGTTTTTATCAATGTGTTTTTCTCCCTTCCTTCCTTTCTTCTTTCTTTTCTTTTTCTTTTCTTGGTAGGTAGATCTATTTTCTAGAATTAAGAAAGCATATAGTAATTAGACTATACCTCATGATGATAGTAGCTATCCTTTGGCAATCATTGGCTACAAAAATGTACATAATAAAAAGCTTCATTCATGTTAAGTTTAATAACAACTTTAAGTTGTATTTTATTCAACCCAATATATCTTTGTAGAATATTCAGGTCTATTCCACCCTGGCTGGCATAGCTCAGTGGATTGAGCGCGGGCTGTGAACCAAAGTGTCACAGGTTCGATTCCCAGTCAGGGCACATGCCTGGGTTGCAGGCCATGGCCCCCAGCAACTGCACATTGATGTTTCTCTCTCTCTCTCTCTCTTTCTCCCTCCTTTCCAATTGATAAATAAATAAATAAATAAAATATTAAAAAAAGAATATTCAGGTCTATTCCCAGGTATACATATAGTTTATGGTGTGTACCTTTGGCAATTCATGTAATGTTCTTATGTTTCCACATCTGTAAAATAATGGGACTGAAATAAATAAATTTGCTAGTTCTTTTTAAGAGTTCTAATTGTTAAAACTAAGTAGATGTGAGCTCTTCAGGGCATTCCAAAGTAGGATGAGAAATGACCACTTATTGATCTTCACTCCCAAGAACACTCACATTTATATTGTAAATAGGAACCGCCCCCCCCCCATTTAAACATAACCACCATCAGGGATAGGACAGAACTTGCTCATGATCACACAGGTATGCAGGAGTGTGTCCAGAGTTTGAGCCCAAACAGAGCTGGTGCCAGAGTCTATTCTCTCCCAGGCAAGATGATTATCCTTTTTCTTAAAGGGTACAGCTAAGGTTCGGGTTGTGCTGTCTTAAAATATAGTTATTACTCAGTGTGACCCTTTTCCAGGCTTTGCTTGCATTTCTCAATTGAAAACTAACAAAGGACCAGAGGCATTTTTAAATTATTTTAATTGATATATTAAGAATGTAGAATTAGCCCTGGCTGGTGTGGCTCAGTGGTTTGAGCACCAGCCTGTGAACCAAAGGGTCACCAGTTTAATTCCCAGTCAGGGCACATGCCTGGGTTGTAGGCCAGGTCCTCAGTGGGGGGCACACATTGATGTTTCTCTCCCTCTCTTCCTTCCTTCCCTTCTCTCTAAAAATAAATAAATAACATAAAAAATAAAGAATGTAGAATTAATCTCACTCCTGTTTTGAAAAGACTCTGGTGTCAATATCCCCACCTTTCTTATCTCCACTTACCCATCCCCACTGTCACTCATATGTCCCTAAAATTTATTATGTAAAATTAATAGACCCTAGCTTCAGGGTCCACAGCCAGAGAACAGCTCTGGCTGAGAAGATTAACTAAGACAAGAGATTTTACATGAAAATAATCTAGTTGGTATGTAGTTATGAATATAACTTTTAATGTCTTTTTTAATGTCAAAAATGAGCAGCCTTACGTAATAATAGTTGTCCATTTTGTTTCCCATTGATTGAGAAAAATAAGTAATAAGCTACTTAAAATGTAGTAAAGATTTTGAAACATTTTGTTTTTTCAGCATCACAGCATCCACATATATCCTGAAATATAATTCTTCACGTACGCCCATGATCTCTCTGATAGGCAGGGCCAAGGATAGAGTGATATTTTAAGGACAATAGAAATAACCGTGGAGGTGGCAGGAGCCACGAGAGGTTTGTAAGTGAAGTGGAATGATCGGGTTGACTTTTCCAGCACTAACCTGGAAGGCCCGCTCTGGTGAGAACCAGCTTCAGCAGCAGGAGCCCATCAGCAGGAAGTGGATTGCAGAAAGAATGTCGGCAGCACAAGGATGCCCTGGCAGGCGCCTCTGTGGCCACTCAGAGACCAATGGACAGGAGGGTGAGGGAGAGGGAAAATCCAGAGTGTTCTAGGCTTAGGGAATGGGCTAAAGGAAAAACCATGATTTTAAAAAAAGTAAGGTGTATCAGAAGAGGAGATATTTAAAAAGGGACTTTTGCAGGCTAAGAAAACGGTTGGAATGAGGGGTAAGTAATAGTGAGTTTAGTTTAATGTCTACTAAGGTAGAAATGCCATCAGGCAGTTAGATGGGTGTAACAACGTGAAACTAAGGAGATCTGAGTCAGAGTTTTAGAAGACAATAAAACACAGTGGTTATAACAACAGCTTTAGAGTCAAGTAGGCAGTCAATGGGTTATATGAAAGCTCTACCATTTACTAACTCCATGGGATTGGATAAGATTTAGAGGCTTACTGAGCATAAACTTCCTTATTTGAAAATGAGAACAGTTAGATTCAGGTGAGTGTTTTGTGTGGATTGAATAAGAAAGGCAAATACATCAGTTGGCAAAGTGCCTGACGTATAATAGTAATTGCTTAGTAAATGTTATAGGCCATTATTATTACAAGAGATAACTGAACCATGAATACAGGTAGAAGTGGAAGCCAAAAGATTGGAGCTGATAACCTTTGAAGCAGGTAAGAGAGGGTAATTAAAGGCAGGGCTTCGGGGATGCCAACTCTGGAGGGGTGGGCGCAGCAGAAACAGGCAAACAGACTGAGGAGTAGAAAAAGGGAAGAGAAAAATCAGGAGAGGTGGTGACCTGGATGCCAATGAAAAAGTTGGCAACAGATAGAAGCATGGATAAGAATAAACCTACCAAGCAGTTACGCAGCAGAAAATTAACCATTAGATCTGCTAATGAAGATGTGTCTCTTGACCTGAACAAAGAGTACTTTGAGGAACGGGGAGAAGCAGTACACAGAGAGAGCATTCGGCTTTCCTAGAAGCCGGAAAGCATAATTATTAAAAGGGGATGTGTAATTCTAAGAGAGAGAACATAATCTAGCTTGAAAACAGAAAGGTGCTAATTAACAGCATTAACACAGCTGAAGTGGACCTCTCTGGGAACAGTCCCCTCAGTGGGTGGCCTCATTATTTCTTCCATCGTAACAAAACAAACAACAACACATTCTTGAGTCTAGGACTCCACTTCTTTCTTCATCTATGTTATTTCTCTGTTTACCTTCAACAGTAAAACTCTTCCAATGGTTGACGTAAATGACCCATTTCTAATGTTTTTTATTCTCTCCTAAACTTACACCAAAAGGATTTCTTTCTCACATTCTACAAAAATTACCAGTAACCCTCACAGTTGCAAAACCCAAAGGTCATTGCTTTGTCCTCACCTGAGTTGCCCTATCAGCAGCACTTTATACAATTAACCACTGCCTTCCCTTTAAATCCTTGGCTTTCCGGACACACATTCTCTTGATTTTCCTCCTTTTTCAACAGATACTCTGTCTCTGACAGATACACCAGTTCCTTATTATCGTCTTGATCTCTTAATATTGCACAGTCAGTCCCTGAGCCTCCTTAACTATTTTTCACTCACTCAGCAACCTAATCCAACATCATGACTTTAAAAAAATTTACATGCTGACGACTCCCAACTTTATTCCTTAAGCTGGATCTTTCCAGAAATTCCAGAATACTATATCTGAAACAACACACAAATCACATTGACCAACTTAAAACTGGTTCTGCTCTCTTATAGCAGCAGATTGGTGATTAATGCAATCCTTCAGTTATTTCAGAGACAGCACTGTGAATGGGCTATCCTGTCCTCAAGATTACCTTGGCACCAGGAATCTTCAGTATATAAACTCAAGTAATGGAAGTGTGGCCACCAGAGCCCTTTGCAAAGTAAGAGGTCCTTCGATAAGGAAGATCTAGGGCCTAGACCAAATAAGGACAAATACGGAACTGACCAAACTCTGCCAGGTTGGAATTCCTTTGAGCTTTCTCTTGTCCTTTAACCCTAAACCATCAGGGGCCAAGTTCCAACCACCACCCAATCAGAACTTGCCTCGCCAGCCCTACCACATACCAACCTGCTCTCTCTAGCCCTTAAGACTTGTCCAGATCCAGATGTATAGGTATCCATAAGGCTACACTCAACATGGGGAAAGAAGAACAGCAGCTTCCATAGTAAACAGAACATCTTATCATGTATCCTGAAGATAAAATCTCAGTGTTTTCATAGTCTACTGCTCTCCAGAACAAACATTGTGGCCTCTTCATAGAGTGTTTATGTTTCATTGCCCTGGACAAATATTGTGAATTATTTTTAAATCTTAAATATTTTATTGGATAAATAGCACAACTTCTTTCAGGTGTAGGTAGTCCCCTTTAAGTAGCCTTCTTCAAGTTTGTCCACTTGAGACCTCAAGCCCTGCCCTCCACCGATCCTGCCTCTGTCACAAAGTCTAGTTGTATTACAAGGACCAGGAATTCCACTTATAGTTGGACCTGTTGTAACAGACCATGGACTTAAGCTAGAAAGGAAAGAAAATGAAATGTAAGCAGTTGGTGGATGGGAAGACTATAAAAGGATGGAAGCTAAAGTAGTCTCAGTTTGTTAGAAGGCTCTCAGGTCAGTTTGTTAGAAGTCTCAGGTCATATGTTAGAAGGTTCTTGTCACATCATAACCATCATATATTTGTAGGGATTTATACAAATTTATATGGATTTATGTCTGTAAAACTATAACTTGCTGGCATATGGCAATTCATGAGGTTACTGCGAAGTACAGAGGAAAGGGAGAAGTGGAGCAGGCAGGCTCCATGTACCCACAGCTGCTCTCAGCCTTCCCTCTGCTCCTCCCACTCCTGCTTGTCTTGATATTTCATTGCTACAGGCAACACTACCTCACTTCTACAAGAATGAACTAGGGCTCCAGATGGGGTGGGGCCTCTGATGCAGCTGTCAGGCCAACTGTACTCCAAACTATAGCACTAGGAGAAAAGAGGTCCGGGGAAGGCAGCAAGTGTTAGGAGGAAGGATAAAGGGAGAGGAGAAAAGCCTGTAGCTGTACCTTTGAGCCAAACTTGGCTCAAAGGTACAGCTGCTAATCAGATGCAAATAGAATACAGATGCAAATGCAGAATAATAAATCAGATACAGATGCAAATCAGAATAATAAAAATCCAAGGCTGACTTGGATCTTAATTCTAAAGACCTGCCTTACCTAAAACTTGGAGGTTGCCTGGTTTATTGTTCTATAAAACAAGGAGCTTCTGCATTTGTTTACATCTCTTTGGGGAAGAATGATAAATTCTTGTTGTTAATTCAACTTCCCGTCATAGTCCCCCCATCCTTAATTGTAACTTGTTTGACTCATTTCTCTTTTCTCAGATGGTGTGAAACATACACCTGAAAGAGGCATTTTGTTCCAAATGTATTTGTTGCAGTAATGATGAGTAAGGTACACTGAGGGTGTTCTTCAGCAGGTGTCTCAAAGCCTGCTTTTTGATCCCCAGGCCAACCCTCCTTTCTCTGCGTTCTCAAAGCACTTCCTACCTTCCATCACAGTCATCGTTCTACCCTAAGCAGTACTTATTTAGTTGTGTTAAGATCTAATACCTGGGTCACACCCCAGACCAAGAGAATTAAAACATTCTCATGTAAAACTCTGGGTGAGGTACAGACATAGATAAGTTTAAAGACCTCCCCCAGGGAATTCTAATGTGCAGCCAGTGTTATGAATTCCTAAGTACCATTTCATATCAAGGAAATATTTTTATTCATCATTATTCCCAGCAGCATCTGCCCATGTCCAGAATTAAGAAGATTCTCACTTATTTTTTCCATTAAATCCATTTAATATCTTATTACCATTTGATTAAAGATCAGTTTTTGCATCAGTAGGGATAGACAGTACCAGGCTAGGAGACTTTAGTTTATTCCCAGTTACATAACAATTTTATTATATAACCAATAGATCTCGCTTGGCCTCTTGGTATTTTAATATATGTGAAATAAGGAGCTAGACTTAATAAGGGTTAAGGTTCATCCAGCCTTTACATTTTAAGCACTAACTGGAATTGAGAAATTTGGGCACACGGTACCATGGATAAAGAAATCAATATTTATTAATCTTTTCAAGTTCAACTATATCTTAAACTCCCAGGAACCTTACAAAATAGGCTTTGTTTCTATATTGAACGTGAGAAATATAAAGTGTAACATTTTGACTTGTGTCTATTTTTCACCCAATATACCCAACTCCATAGCCCAGTCTCCCCATTCAACACACAGATAAAATGACCTATACAGACCAGTTGCCCCAGGGATGCTGCCAGAAGCAGATGGCTGCACTAGGCTGGAAAACAATGTCCATCCCCTGCTTCCAATGGGACATAAATGAAGACCGAATTGCACTGGATACTGTATTATAATTAAATAAAACTTTTTTCTTTTGATTTCCTCCCCATTTCCACACTAAGCCTACCATAAAGGATGGATACATTTAAAAGTTCTTTCTAATGAGCTGTTAATAATGAAAATTAAATACTTCCCAACTTTGTAGAGATCCTAGGACTAGTAATCCCATACACACCCAGGTGCATACCCAAAAACCTCATTTCATTATTCGCTCACATATGACCTTGGCTACAGGGTCCATGACCTCAGCACTACAGTGGCGAGTCATGTTCATTAAAATTATTAAATTCTAAAACCCCAGGGTGTCACGGAGCCCATGAGCCAGGGTCCGAGTTAGAGTGTGTGTTGTCTATGACGGCTCATAGCCCTGGGTCCCTGTTCTGGCACCAGCTGACGTGGACCCCCCTCATGGGGTCCGAGGCATTGTGGATGAGACTAGAGAAATTCACACAGACTACGGAGTCCTGTAGAGTCCTGTGGAGGAAAAGGGACAGCACAGCCACTTTCTTGAGGGGAGAGTGCCTCAACACTTGCCTTGATAAGCTTTTATTGAGTTCAATTTGCACAGGAATAAAGCTTATCAATCATTGTCAGTCAGAAATGATTAAATAATAGATAACAATAGATATCCATAAACAATAGATAATAAGCCTGAGGGCTTATTCTGAGTCAGGGTCAGATAGTTAAAGGGCCATAAAACTTTGGGGAACAAACTCACTTCCTGCTTGGTCCCTTATCATTTAAATTGAGGGTATTAGTAAAGTAAGTTTCATAGGATTTTATGCATTCTTTCTTAGGCCTGATCACCCTAGGGAACCCACCCTTTCCAGAACTGGGGGGCACCCACCTCCAGCATTGTTTCAGGCTTAAGTCAGGCAGGGGAAGTAAGGCAGCCAAGAGATTAGGAGACTTCTTGCAGACAGAAAGAGGACTCAGGCTATGACAAAGCCCAGGGGCAAGAGTCCATCACCCCTTTTTCTATAGCCCCCTGAGTCCTTCCCTGAGGGCCTCCTCGTGATCATGCCTGTCTTAGGTCGTCCTTCCTTTAAGGAATCTTACCCGTCATTGGCTAACTGATCATGCATTGGGGGCTAGACAGGATGAAGTAAAAGAAGCAGAGGTGGTGCCCCTGCCAGAGAGATAAGCTTTGTCTCCTTAGTGGCTTATGGTCTGAAGGTCGCTCACTCAGCCTTAGCCATAGCGGGTTACAGCTCCTGAAACCAGGCAGGGCAGTTCCCAACACCAAGGAAAGCTTTTACAAAATGATGAGTAATCAAGAGGAAGAATCAATCAGTCTTTTTTACTTATGAGACACTCTTTTTAACATTAAAAAAATTGAAGTACCCCCCATAAAAGTAGTGGTACTTTTAATATCTCATTGACTGAGACATTCACAATGAGAAGTCACTAGAATTTAGTAGTACTTTGAAATTATTCTGTATGTTGTTCCTCATATAACAACTATATACATCTGAAAGAATTATATTTGACATACATTTGAGACAAATATAAACAGAAAATATAGGTGGGACCAATTGTGAATGAGCTCAGATAAATGCTGTGGAGACTGGTAGGCAACCAGAACTCAAGGAGCCAAGAGAGGTTTTTAAAGCCAAGTGACAGGATCAGACTGATCTAAAGGTATCAGGTGATGGGGTGGCTGTGGAAAGACCAGCCTGGAAATCAGGAGGCAGAAGATGGCAACCCATTCTTGTCATGACATTCGTGAACTAAATGCTGCTGCGCATGAAGACCAATTTGACAGAGAATAATGGAGAGGAATAAGTCAAGGATGTTTCTAGATTTGGAGACTGCATGGAGAATAGACTCATGAATCCAAATAAAGAGTACAGAAAGAGGAGTTTTGTGTAGTTTGTGGGGAAGGGTGGATGAGTGGGAATATTGGAAGGCAGTAGACCACAGTTATTATAACAGTTTAGGATTTAGGATTCAGACCTGTGTTCAAATCCAGGCTCTGCCATTTGCTGACTATGTGATCTTGGACAATGTCCTTAACCATTATGAATCTGTTCCCTCATTTCAAAGTAGGGTTAGTGATACTACATCTCAGTATGGAAAAATGATATAGCATGGACATAGGGATTAGGGATGTGCTGACACATAATGATTGTGCAATCAAAGGTAAGTGCAATTATTATTATGTATAGATTTTCAAATGATCAGAAATGTCCAGAAGTTGAAGCCATGCAAGTCGAACAGGAGAAGCAATTTTTCATCCTGAGAAACAAAACAGAAAAGTCAAAGCGGGCTCCATGGGTGTCAAGAGTAGAGAGGAGTCAAGTGAGAAGGAAAAGGAGTGAGAACTAGGAAAGGCTGGTGACTTGAAACCAATGAAATGAGAGCTTTAACAAGCAAGGGAAGAGCTGAATACCATCCCAATCTTCACTAAGTATTGGGGACAGGGACTAAATATCAACCCTGGATTTGTTACAGAGCACAACAAGGGGGGGCCTGGGACGATATACTATTACTGAAAGAAGCCCCCAGGTCCGTCATCTCTGCCACCAGAGGAAAGACGTCTCTCAATGCCAGAGATTTGTGAAAAGGAAAGGAAATGTTTATTTAATGCTATACAGACTTAAAGTAGTGACCTAATGTCTTCACCAAAATCCCAAAGTCCCTTAAAACACCCACAAACAAACACAGTCCTTCCTTCCTCCTTCCTTCCTTCCTTCCTTCCTTCCTTCCTTCCTTCCTTCCTTCCTTCCTTCCTTCCTTCCTTCCCCCTTTGCCCAGTCCAGAGTACCGTATCTCAGGAAAGGAAATAGAAGTCCATGGCTCAGGCAGTCCTCTGGTTATTCCCAGTTAGTACTCGATCTCGACTGGGAGACCTCCCTGGGTTCCCAGCACCCTCAGCTGAGTCGCTGGGATCTCTGCTAAAACCAGGTGGTGGTTCCCCCTTCTAAAGCTGTGGGGGTCCCCACTCTGACAAAGGCACGTGATCCTCTCTCCCCGGGCCACGGGAGCCCCCACTCTGCCAGAGCCACGTGGCTCTCCCTCTCAGGGCTGTGGGAGTCTCCACTCTGTGAAGGCTGCGTGGCTCTCTCCCTCAGGGCCACACGAGTCTTCACTCTGCTAAAGCTGTGTGATTCTCCTTCCAATGGCTGCTGCATCTCCGTTTAAATCCCCATGCCAATCTTCCTCTGCAGCCCCATTTCCGACTCCTCCCACACTCGGCTTCACCTGCCAGAACTCATACCCTTCCAGCTTTACTGGATGCCATCATGAGTCTGGTTAAGCGTGGCCCCAAGTCCTGGAGCCAATCTTCTCCAAGCTCCCGTGCAGGCACTGTAGCTCGGGGGACCTACCTCCAGTCACAACTTGGTGGGGAAGTTACTTCCATTCCCCTGGCTCAGAGCATGGCCACAGCTATTTAACATATCTAAGCGACCAGTCAAAGGCTATAGATATGTTAAATGACCACACCAGAGGTTAGCTGCAAGGCTGTTGCTAAGCAAAACAGCTCTCAATGGCCCTGCTCCATTTGTCCCTTCCCCCAACCCACACCTGGGGAGTAGGAGTGAGGACATCCAAAAATCCCCTGGACACCTTGAGTTCTGGACCCCATTTCAAATGCCCATTTGGGGTCCCCCCTCTTGGCTGCACCCTGTAACAGATTTATCAATGTATTAGCAGTCACTGAAACAACCTCAGTGTGAAGAGAGATACGAGGATAGCAGCCACATGCAGGGGGTGCCTTTATATAAATTTCTCAGGTAAGAAATATATAAGATTAGAGATTATAATTTAAATTCAAAACAAGAAGACCCTAATTCAAAACAAAGGATAGTCTGGTTTACTTTTTAAGAGATGGGAGGAGAGTTACTCCATGTATTTTTTCCCCTCCTGTCCCAAATCTACTCCTTAAATTAGTTCTATGGTCAGAATAAATCACAAGTCCATCTCCTTTTTCTTTGTTCTCTCTATTGCTACTACCCTGGTTCAGTTTACTACCATCGCTCTCCTGGACTACCTACCACTTAGTGTCCTGGGCTTAACTCACCCCTCTGAAAAGCACTTCTCTCTACAGTTACCCAAGAAATCTTTTAAAAGTGTGAATTAGATAATATTTCCCTGCCTCAAACCTTCAGCGTTTCCCACTGCATTTAAAATGCAATCTTCACCTTTGGCAAAGAGGTTCAAGGTGAAGGAACACTGACTATATCTCTCACCTCATTTCTCCCTACATTCCTCCTTAGCTAACAAATGCAGCGCAATGGCCACCTCTCTTTTCCTCTGGCAGTGAAACGCATTCCTATCTTAGGCCCTTTACACCCGCTCCTCTCTCTCTCTGGAGTGCTCTTTCTGAAGATCTTCCCGTTCTTCCTGTTATTCTTTTCTCAGATCCGGTGATGTCACCTCCTTAGATAAGCCTTCCGTGGCATTGTCAATTGCAGTAGCTCTTCTCCCCTCCCACAGTCTATTTCCATCTCCCTTTGCCTGCACAGCTCTGCTGCTATCTGAGTAATCTTCTTCGCTGGATTGTTTATTGTCCATCTCCTACTTCCGGAACGAAAACTTCAGGGACACTGGTATCTCACTCTTGGTCTTGAATGTGAAGGGATTACCTGGGAAAGATCTAGATTCTACTTCTCCAGGAACAAAGAGCAGGGTGTTAGGGAGGGTAAGCAGAGGTAATGAGTACACCTAAAAAGAAGGGACATTTGGTTCAAAAGTTTTGTCCCTAAGGCCTTTATTTCCTTTAAGGCAGCATTGGCTGCTGAGAGAGTAAAGGGGCTACAGGTGGCCTCAGGAGAAGAGTCACTAATGACCAAGAAAGGGACTGCCACATGTGAGTGAGGCTCCAGGCAAGAGTGGAAGCTGTGTACGCCTAGTAGGGCACTCACCTCAGGGAGCAGGAGAGAACAGAACTGGGCTGGACCTGATGAGCACACGGAGCTTCCGAAGAGGGATTGCCTGGTCTCCCTGATCCCTCCCTAGTTCCTCACAGCAGCCAAGGTGTTTTTGCAAAAACACCGATCCGATCATTATGCTCCCCCATTCGGAACCCTTGAAGGCGCTTCATTCACACTTCGAACTACATCCAAACTCCTCAAGGTTTTCATGAGTAGGTCTCTGCCCACTTTCTTCTCTGACATCATTTGATACCAGTCTCTTGCTAACCATACCCTAGACCTATTGGACTACTCTCTTCCTCAGCCTCCCATGGTTATTCACACCTGAGGACTTTGTTCTTGCTATTTCCTCTACTGCGGTCGCTCTACCCTCAGATCTCAGCATGACAAATTGCTTTATGTCAAGAACTTGAAGCTCTAACATCACCACCTCAGCAATGGCCACCATCTCTGAAGTTGTCAGTGACCTCACCCCATCCAGGTCACATTACTTCAATCTGTTCATTTTCTTCCAGTGCTTGGTGAAGCCTTTCTCTTTTCCAGGCACCGATCTCAGCATGGAACATGTGCTGACTCATTTTTTTAATCCCAGCGAAAACCCAAATGAAAAGGAAGCTTTTAGTATCATACTGTGTTACAGAAGAAGAAACCAAGGTCCAAAGAGATTGAATAAATTGTTCAAAGTCACACCAGTAAAATGTCGAGAAGCTGTAATTCAAACCCAGGCAGTGTGACCCCAGAGCCAGTGCCTGGAGCCCCTTCTAGGAGACTTGAGCACATAGCCTGTAAAGGCTCAATACCTGTTGATGAATTGTATAATCATAAAGGAAATGAGAAATCCAACACAGAGATGTATTTTACCATTTTCTATGTTCTCAGTACCCAGAATTACCCAGCAGACAACGTAGAAACTACACTTCCAGGAAAGAAGAAAGGGAACCCCATTCCTGAAAGTTGTCTACACCTGACACAGCCAGCAGGCCCCAGAGCTGGCAGGAAAGGGTTACCCATTTATAGCTGCATTTGGATGACACCCAGGGGGACTTCATGGCAGCCTGAGCAGGATGGAGAGCTGAGGGGGCTTTATCAGGAAATAGAAATGAGCAGGCTCTGACAGATAGTAGGTATCTTCACTTGCAGCCCCACCATCCTCTCCTCCACCCTCAGTGTTTCTATGTGAAATACTCACATAGAAATGACATGGGCATATTTCAGATTTTCCCTGCTGACACACGTGGGTATTTGAAGTGAGAATCACTGATCTGTGCTCAGAACAGTTAGGACTTTGGGGTTGGAAAGCACTATAAAAATAACAGTAGTTGCTCAAGATGATGGAATTATGCCCATTATTTTAGTTTCCAAATGCTTTATTATAATATTCTTTGAACACTAAATTTAGAAAATATCACTATAATTATTGTTTACAGAAAAAAATGCCTTCTCTTTCTGTGGAACAGGAACTTGGTCCCTGACACTGTTAGCCTCGCACAGGTTCCGTGTGGTCACGTGTTACTTACTGCATCTGTTCAGTCAAATGAGGCCCCATGAGGATCTGTCAGAAGACAACAGCCCAAGGGAAGTTGTGAGGAGAGTAAAAGCGAAAGATTTATACGACCTGAAGAGAAACCAGAGTACAGACGTCACGGTGAGAGTGATGTCAGTGTGACAACGGGCTGTGACAGGGCTGTGTGGACCACCCTCCACATTTTGGAATGTAATTGCAGTGAATGGCAAACCCATAACACTTCTAAAAAAACACATCTATGAACTTTTTTAAATGTATGCTTTTTATATGAATATTTGAATTGCAAATACATTTTTCGGGGCGGGGTGGGGGGCAGGGAAAGCCTTCTGAATAGAGACCAAAGCAAGAGAAAGGGGCCTGGACAGGGAAGTGGAGAGGGGGCTGTGACAGATGTGGATAAAGTAATGCCACCCAAGGAAGCCTCGGTCCTCCCACCACCTTCTCAACTCCTCCAAGGCCAGGCATTCACCTCAGTACCTGTGTGAGTAAGCATGGTGGAAGTGTGAACTCTGCAAGGCCAAGGGTGTCCCTGAGTGGCGTAAGTGCTGAGAAATCCAGATGAGAGGGAGCTATAGGGATGGCTGCCCACTGCTTTCCATCCTGAACCCCCATCTCAGCTAAGGCACTCAACAACCTTGCAAAGTCAATATTTTATTAAGGCAGGATGTGGAAAAATTGGAGCCTTCATATATTGGTGGGAATGTAAAATGGTTCAGCCACTGTGGGAAACATTTTGGCAGTTCCTTGAAAAGTTAAATATAGAGCTCTGGCCAGCATGGCTCAGTTGGTTGGGTGAAGCAAAATGAAAGGTCACCGGTTCAATTCCCAGTCAGAGGACATGCCTAGGCTGCAGGTTCAGTCCTTGGTCAGACTTCAGAGAAGTACATATACAGGAATGTTTGTAGCAACACTATTCACAATAGACGAACTGATCAAATGGCCTCTGATAGATGCATGAATAAACCAACTGTTAGATACATTCAATAGAATATATGTATGTAAGTACAAATCTAGGCATAACAAGGAATGAAGTGCAAATACCTGTTACAACATGAATGAGCCTCGGTAACATCACCCTAAATGAAAAAAGCCAGACCCAAAGGCCACACATTGTGTCATTTCACTGATATGAAACACCCTGAATAGATAATTCCATACGGACAGATCACAGACTGCTGGTTGTCAGGAATTGGGGGAAGGACAGAGTAGCTTAAAGGGTGAGGGATTTTACTTTGGAATGATGGAAATATTTTAGAATTAGATGGGACATAGTGGTGGCTAAACATTGTACAGAATTTTTTTTAAATTTTTATAAAGAAATAGAAGTCTGGATTAGAGTAATGCCTGTGGGGAAGAAATGGCATGAAAATATAAAATATTATAGCAGTAAGAAGTGCCAGATATTCTCTAGATTAATTTGGCAATTATAAATTGAATGTAATGATAATTTTAAAGGAATCTATATTTATTTTACAAATAAAATCAGTATATTTCTATAAAGTTGCAAATGTTATGCTGGGTTCAGGACAAAACTATACTCACTCTCTTACTTTAATCCTGTGCTTGACAAAATAAGAGGATATTGAACCCAGAAGTTGGCTCAGTAAGAATGGGAAACATCTGGGGAAAAATAGTTTTCTTTCCATTTTACAAGGATAAAAAGCAACTTATGTTCAAGAGAAATTAAGTGGTTTTCCAAGGACACATAACCAGAAAAGGTTCATTAAAGATTTCAATTTAAGTTTGTCCAAATCTCAAGTCCATTTTCTTTCTACCACAGGAACTTTCTAGGAGGGTAGAGGGCTGATATTTTACTACAGTACTGCTCACCTAGAGGCATTGATTAAAGACAGATGGCTTTAACTAGGATTAAAAAAACAGTAAGTAACCTCTTGTTTTGAAAACTAAACACAAAAACAAAAAGAAATTATATACATGCATCTCCTCCAAATTCAACTCCATTCACAATTTAGAGACCTATTTTCCAAGGACCTATTGTTAAGACTAGAAGAATTTGTCAGTCTTTTAACTAAATCATAAGAGGTTCAGTATAAAGCCCTCCTCTTCTAAGTAAAGACCAAGGTGAGTCATCTCTCTGACTTACCATATGGTACATGTGTGCCCTCGGTCTAAATCAGCGATTTTCAACCAGTGTGCCTAAAGAATTTTTAAAACATGCCATACCTGACTATTTAGTCAGGGCACTGACCTATTTTCCCTTAGATTGTCAAAAAAAAAAAGAAGAAGAAGAAGACAACAGCCAACAACAATAGCCATCTGGTGGGACTGAATCAAAATTTTACCTTTTTTTGGTCAGATCAGCAAAAAACATATTTTTTGCTGTTACGCAGAATTTTAGTAATTAGTTTATGTGTGCCCTGAGATGAAAAAGGCTCATGCCCTGGCTAGTGTAGCACAGTGGACTGAGTACCGGCCTGCGAACCAGATGGTTGCCAGTTCGATTCCCATTCAGGACACACGCCTGGATTTCTAGCCAGGCCCCTGGTGGGGCGCATGTGAGAAACCCACACACTAATCTTTCTTTCCCTCTCTTTCTCCCTCCCTTCCCCTCTCTCTAAAAGTAAATAAATAAAATCTTAAAAAAAAGAAAAAGCTTCAAAATCTCTGGCCTAAATGAATATATCCTGTCTGGATCAGCCCAGAGACTATCGGTTATAATAAGATTTTTTAAATGTTGACATGGCTGTGATATAGACCTACTAAATCAATGCTTCTCAGACATTTTAGTTTATGGGTGACTTTCCTAAATCACAAAATTATGCGGACCCTTTCTAGACCTATGTCATAGTAGCTATTCTCTTGGCAATCACTGCTGAGAATATACTTAGAAGAATGACTTTAGAAGCACTTTAACATTCCCATGTTACTCCTCACTAAACTGCACCTGATTGTTTTTGAGATTATTGTCCAGTGTCTGTACAACAGACAAGAGTAATAGCTGTGAGTCCCTGAGCCACAGACCAGAAAACACTGCACTGCAGGCCCCGCCGCAGCCCGAGTCCCTGCCTGTGGGGCCCCCAGGGGCCCTCAGCACTTGGCCTTTGTGGATCCTTCTGCTATAAAAAATACTAACATTTATATTTTATAACTCTTTTGGTATACAAATATATTAATACTATGTTAAAATATTTTCTTTGACCTAAAAGTTCATTTTTCCCCTTCTGGTTTGAAAAGAAATGAAAATGTTTTCATTGCAAGTCCTCCACACTGGGCCTCATGGAGGAGCCAGCCCCGCCCAGGTATGCGTACCTTCAGGGCAGGGGATACAGCAAGCACTCACTAATTATTAAATTGGTTATTAGTCAATAACCCAAATAATAGTCATGTTTTTTCTTTTCTCTTCAATCCAGGGCCTAAAAGGACTTCTTTTTCAGTATATGAAATGCAAATTTTAAAAAAGTAAACTTCTGATCTTTAATTCTCCAGTCTATCGGTTGTCTCTCAAAATTCCTTATGTGTACTAGCTGCTTCCAAACCATAATTCAACAGGTTAAAAACCAAAATGGAAGATTCAAGAAGAGAGTTTCTAGTTTCCAGACATGGTGTTCATTGCCATGCTCATTTGCTGCTGTACCTCATGGTTTCATGTGCATCCTGTACAAGTACACGGAGGAATTCTTAACATAATCCATCAAGAGATGCATTTTAGGCTTTAAGGACAATGTCCCTGGAAGCAAGGGGAAGGAGAGCTGGAATGTGAACTACCGAGAAGCAGACCAGTAAGGACACAGAAGATGATGATGCAGCTATGGAGAAGCCCAGCAGTCTTCCGGGCGAGCTCTGCAGGACGTGGAACCGACTGGACCAGAAAGATGAGGAGGGGCAAAAGCCTGGGATGGTTTCCCCATGTACCAGTTAGTCATTGATAGCCACACAGCTCCAGATTCACCCAAAGCCTGCTCTGTGAAGTAAATGTAGGCCCTTGAATTATTTTTCCTTTGCCAGCTGGCACAACATTAAGCTTTGCCAGTAGAGGGCACAGAAGGAACGGGCTTTGCTTCCTGGTTCTGGTAAAGCTTGTGTGTCTTTCTCCAGCACCTGCACCTGTGTCACACTCAGTTTCCTCATGGCCAGCAGCTTCCCCAGTCACCACCCCTTGGAAGGTTTTATAGTACAATGCCTCCACTGATACACCTCCCTGGGGACAGCTTTCCTTGGCACCCCAGAGGGCTCATTTCTGGCAAGGTTCACCAGCATTGCACCACAGTGACTTCTCTGTCACCCAGTGAGCTGGCTGTGCCCTCTCTGGCAATGTCTGGTCTCAGCCTGGAAGTGGGTGGGTGCAGCCAGTCTCAGCCCTGGGGGCAGTGGCTCCTCCTTCTATCTCCCATTCCTAGATTCATGTCAGTTCGCACCTCTTCCTAGCCCGTCTCTTGCTACTTCTAATCCCTTTCACAGCTAACAGCTTTCTATATGGAACTTTCTCATTACAGTGTGGTTTCCCTCTCTGGAGGGGGCCAGGCTAACATACAGTTCCTAAATTAAATTCATAAGGATGTTAATTTTACTAATAAATATGAAAAACAGGGAGAGGAGGAGGTTTGGAAAGAAAACAATTGTTCTGTTTTGTACATAAACTAAGATTCTTTCTTTTTTAATTGTTGTTCAAGTACAATGGACTGCCTTCTCCCCCCACCACATCCCCTACAACCCCAGCCATCCTCACCTCCCCCCATCCACCCCCTTTTGGTTTTGTTTATGAGTCTTTTATAGTTGTTCCTGAAAATCCTTCTCTCTTTCCCCCCATTATCCCCTCCCACCTCCCCTCTGGTTGCTGTCGGTTTGTTATTTATTTCAATGTCTCTAGTTATATTTTGCTTGCTTGTTTGTTTTGTTGATTAGGTTCCAGTTTAAGGTGAGATCATATGGTATTAGTCTTTCAATGCCTGCCTTATTCCGCTTAGCATAATGCTCTCCAGTTCCATTCATGCTATCTCAAAGGGTAGGAGCTCCTTCTTTCTCTCTGCTGTGTAGTGTTCCATCATGTAAATGTACCATAGTTTTTTCTTGACAGACATTCAGGAGACAGTCAAGAACAGGATTTTACATTATCTGGTACTTTTCCAAAATACACAGTCTAACTCCACCTACTGGGATGTTTATTGAGATATAGTATTAGATTAAAACACAGACACCTGTACTTTAAAAAAAATTTCCCACAGGCGGCTCTTATTGCATTGGAAGCATTTTGCAGTAGAGTGTGCTGATTAAGAAAAGTTTTTTAAGTGGATTATCTGAGTTTAAATCTTGTTTTGCCTTTTATTTGTGTTAGTGGTGACTGAGCCTCTTCTGCAAAATGCAGGGAGTAAAATTTAGCTGTTTAAATTATAAGGATTACACTAGATGAAGACATAGTACACAGTAGGAGTGATTATTTTTCTCGTATGTTCTGAATCTGGTTTACTTTCTACACTCCGCGTACTCCCACATGATACATTATACATTTATGTCCTTATTTTAAAGGTCACCTCTCTAGAAAGGAAACTCCAGTAAAACGGGGAATGTGTTCTAATCACAATTGCTCCCTAGGGGCTGTGACCAGTGTAGGTGTCCAGCAAGTATCAGCTGAGTGAATAATAGCACAGATCTGAGCAGCAACACAATATTCAGGGAACACAATCAGTTGCCCTAAAAAAAAGCAAGACAGGGTGTAACTTAAAACACAGCCAATATTTTACACATAGGAAGAAGATAAGCGAAGACTTTGTAGGGGAGGGAGAAACTTTCCCTCTATCCTCTTAGGTGCTTTTTAATAAATCTGTGATGAAATAGACAAAGAACAGATGAACACGAGAAAAGGCATACGCATTTTATTTGATGTTTATTATTACATGCACACAGAGGCCTTCATAGAGAATGAGTGAAGACTCAAGTAGGCATTTAGACCCAGGGGCTCATATACCATTCTAACACAGGGCAATAAGTGGTGGAGACCAAACTAGACAAAGGAAAGAAAGGGGTTTGGTCTTCTAGGGGCAGTAAACTGTGGGAAGGCAAATATGCAGAGAAACTATGGAAGATAAGAGTTACTTATTAAAGTTTTGTGTATTTAGACTCACCTTGGTGCTATCTCCACCTCCAGTGATAAAGGCTGTTCTTCCCTTCCTGGTCTGAGAGAGGGAGACACCTTCACAAAGGGAAAGTTATGCCCTGTTTTAAGGTATAAGAAAGGTAGAGCACTTTTCCTGCTTGTGCTTTTTCTCAATTGCCTTTAGCTAAAATAATTATTATGCCGAAGCGGCATATTCTGATACCCTTCCACGTTAAGGAGGACAAGTTGGAGAAGCAAGAAGAGAATCAGCACAGGATAGAGCAAGAAGCCAATGAATAACATGACAGAACAACCAGAGGCTGGTCGACATCTTTAAGGAGGATTGGGGGTGAAAACTGGCCCCTGGATTTGGCAGTGAGGAAGCCCCTGGGGACCTGCCCTGCTGTGGTGAGGGTAGAGACTGTAGATCTCTGGGGCTCTGAAATCCTGACTGGTAATTCTAACTAGGACAGCATAGCCGAAAACAAGGAAGAAGAGAAGATTTCACTCTAGCTCATTGATTGACTTATAGTATTTACAGAAAGATGAAATGGTTCACATGGAAACCACAAATTTAATTATAGACACAAAATTTATTTGCACAGCACAAGCCTGGGACTCTGAGCTACAAACACAGGTATCCAAGCTCTCCAAATGCCAATATTCTCAAAATAGTTACCTCTGTGTGTGATCAGTTGAAACCATGAGCCACTAAAATATCAAACTCAAGTCAATCAAGCTCATTGCTTAAAATGCTAACTGACAATTTGACTTCTCGTGTAATCATTTGACTTCTTCTTTTTTTAGATTTTATTTATTTATTTTTAGAGAGGGAAGGGAGGGAGAGAGAGACAGAGAGAGAGAGAGAGAGAGAGAGAGAGAGGGAGAGAAACATCAATGTGTGGTTGCTGGGGGTCATGGCCTACAACCCAGGCATGTACATTGACTGGGAATCAAACCTGAGACACTTTGGTTTGCAGCCCGCACTCAATCCACTGAGCTACACCAGCCAGGGCTTCATTTGACTTCTTGTGTAATTTTACTACTGGGAATGAATTCTTGTGTGCAGAGTAGAAATATTTCTCATTTTTAAAAGTCGTACATTGAATTCTGTTTTAATGTTGTGCCACTAGGAGTTCAGTCACCGTGAGTCTTATCTGTCTAGATCTGAGACACTTTGGGACACTTGGAAATTTTCACTGTGCAGGCAAAAGCTGAGGTTCAAGGCTCAGATTGTGATGACTTTAGGAAACGACACATTCCCATGAGATCATCTGATAGCCAGCCTGTCTGCCTGTCTAGTCACCTCCTCTCCGTACTATAATATATTACAGCAGTGATACAGGCTGAGGAAGAAAATGCAGCATTCAGAGACTTTTCTTTCTGCAAGTTCATTGGGCAAGGACAGGAAAGACACAGGACAGCAGCTTACTGTGAGGTTATGGTCAAAGGTAGGCTTAGAGAAGGGACCATGTAAAAAGCAAGAGTTTCTCATCATGAGGCAGAGGGGACAATGCAAGAAATATCTTTAGGGAGTACAGTCAAAAAAGGACAATGTGGCAGCTATGTAATTCAGCATCCGGGGAAGGACTGATCTCTGAGAGGAGTGTCCTCTGTTCTCTCTCAGTAGGAGAGAAGGGTTGGAAATGAATTAATGCATTGTAAGTAAGCCAAGAGAAAAGTAGAAGAGAAGTTAGAAGAGCTTCTACTTCAAAAACTATCCATTTTCTCCAAGAAACCTGCTAAGAGTGACAGGGTTAGGGAAAGGGTTTGCAGAGATTGGTGAAAGTTTGGAACACCTGAGAAAGCAAACAGGAAAGGAGGTGACTAGGGACAAGTGAGAGGCAGAATGAACATTCTGGAGGTCACAGACAGGCTGGAGACCCTTCATTTCTAGTGGTGCATTTACTTGGCAGTCTGCATCAGAAGCAAAGAAAGCAGATGGCTGGTTAGTAAAGATTAATTTGTTCCAAACTGGAGCAAAGATAAAAGGATGAAAGGCCAAGGAAAATAAGACTTTCGGTGAAAGAGTCATTGACATGATGGAATTTGGTTTGAGGCTGGGAAGGGAAGGATGTGAAACCATAAGCCGATCTGTGGAGAAAGAGAATATAGAGGTACAGGAGTAGACGTATTAATAAATGGGCCCATTGGGAGCGATAAGGCAACGAAAGGGTATGAAAATGGAAGATGCTGCTGGAAGTAGGGATAGTAACCAGGTTCTTTGTTAGTGACTCAATCAAAGCCTTCCAGATGAGACCACTATGGGGTGGGAGTACTTCCAACCACTCTCCCTAGGAAACTCTGGGCCAGGATGTTCACAGATTCCTGATGTGTGGTCATGAACCCTGTGTTGAAAGACCCTTGTGCCGCAGACACCCAGGGATTCCTAAGGCTTGGTAAATGACACCCATCCAAGCCTGACTTCTCTGTCTAGCTGCCTGGACAAGGATCTCCACTGGAGCTGGATCCCATCTCAAGTGCAGCTCCTGGGGAGCCCAGGTCTCATTCACCTTGGCCCAAATTCTGGTTCTCCATGAAAGGAACAGAGGCATACACTTCATACGCAGCAGAGGCTGGCATATTCCAGCAGGACGCAGCATGTGTGGTCTCCACCCCTTCATCTACTGACCAGAGAGCTGGAAACAGGAATTGTTATTAGCCAAAGCTGGCGTTACTCTCTAGAAGCAGTACCTTAAGAAACTACTGAGTGGTGATGGCTTTACTCAGTCAACTGTGAAATTCTGGCCGCTCAAATACCAGCAAATACAACCTGCTGACGAGACTGAGCTGAGTTCATTGTTTGCTGTGGTAAGAGAGACCACCAGCTTCACCAGGCTTTGGCAGCATCTCAGGGAGGGGGACAGGGAATGAATGGCAAGATCGGAATTTATTGAAGATTAGAAGTTTGATCTAAAGTAACTCTTTCAAAGCAGCAGGGAGGGGTCAGTTAGGATTAGGTAAGTATCACAGTGCAAGTCCAGGATTAATGAAAACAACAAGACCATGATTCTGAGGCAAGGGATTAAAAGAAATTTGGGTGAAAGCTCTATTGATGCTTCCATTGAAGAACTGGTGGGTCTGTTAATTTCCTATGGCTACTATAGCAGCTGACCACAAACTTAGTGCCTGTAAACAGCACAAAGTTATTATCTTGCAGCCCTGGAGGTCAGAAGTCCCCAAAGCAGTGTTGACAGGGCTGCATTTCTTCTGAAGGCTCTAAGGGAGAAGCTGTTCTCTTTCTTTTTCCAGCTCCTAGAGATCGCCCGCCTGTACGCCCTGGCTCAAGGCCTCTTCGTCACATCACTCTGACCTCTGCTTCCACCCTCGTCACAGCTTTTCTCGGAATCTGACTCCGACTCTCCTGCCTTTCTCTTTTAAGAGTCCTTCTGATTACTTTGGGTCCACCCAGATAATCCAACATAATCTCCCCATCTTGAGATCCTTCACTCAATCACATCTGCAAAGTCCCTTTGCCCTGTAAGGTGATGTATTTTATCTTGAGAGTAAGTGAGTTAGCTGGTTATAATAAGAATGCAGGTTTCAGGGATAAAGACATGGACATCTTTGGGTAGACATTATTCTGTCTTCCAAGAATCTCCTATAACAAACAATCAAACTATTTGCCTGGGCAGGAGACTCTGGAAAATGAAGTGAGCCAACAAAGACAGTGGAATAGCAAGGTCATGGTGGTGCAGACAGGATGTTGTCATTCTCAGAATCCAGCCTTAGTACGAAAGTAAATGGCTTTGGGTCTTACCACCTTGGCCTACAGCAACTAAAGCTGCTAAAATTCAGACATCACAATAATAAACACGATGTATTGAATTTGGCTGTCTCTGTGTGGTTGAATTTCACCATTTGCTCAGTGTCCAACAGTCCAAATTGCCAGTTACCACTCAGTCTGGGACGCTGGACTCCCAGGGAGCAGAGGCTGCCCCTCCAGGAAAGCTGTCAGCCTGACAAAGTGTAGCCACAAGGCCAGCCAGCAGTCTCACAGCACTGGAGTCTCTGTCCTCAGCAGACCCTGGAAGGTGTCTAAGCTGGGATGGCTGGAAGAAGCAGACAGTCATAGGGTTGATGGGGCTGGGAGGGGCTTGCCAGGGCCAATGCATAGCCCCCACAGCCTCGTGTGGGTTCCTCATGCCCACAGAGCTCCCCATCTGTGGTTCTGAACACAGCCTGCAACGCCTTTGGTGACACGATGCACTCAAAAGCCTCTTCACTTTGATCTTACCTTTGTGTCTGCTGTGGGGGAAATACAATTAAAAAGAAAACCTCCTGCCATCTCAGAAAACCTCTCCACAAAGGTAGAACAGAAGGAAAGTCATGTTATTACTGAATAGCCGTTAAACCAGAATGGGATGCACATCACAGGCAGCTTGCTGAAGGGATGGCAAAGAGGGGAAGAAATCTTACTCTTTCATATAGCAAAGGGGGTACAACCCATTAAATTCACGTTTTCAGGGTAATGTGGCTAATTTATTATATATCTGTGATTAGAGGTAGGGTTTGGAATCTGGTGACAGCTGAAGTCAGGCCCAACTCCTCTCAGGAACCTGGGAGACAGAGCATTATCTTCCGGGATTTCAAAGGGGTGACCATTGGGTAGTTGTGAGGCTGGCAGGAGGCTTACTTAGCATGTGATCTGACACTACCCCCAGGACCAGCACAAATCTGGCAGCACATGGTTCTGATCTCTGACCCCCAACACGGGACACCTGACTTTGGCCTCCATTTCAGGCCCTGTCCCCAACCTCTGTCACATCACTCCTAAATTAACCAGTTGCTAGTATAACCAGTGTTCCCAGCTTCAACCCATGGGTACATCCCTGCTTTGGAGAACTCAATTCAAGGCCTCCATGCTGTCCTTCCACCAGGTGTGTGATGTAGAAAAGAACTTGTGTTTCAGAAGAGATCGCTGCATTGTGTGTAAGATCTTCCTCCAGGTAAGCACGTTCTAGCCTTGTCCATTGCCCTTGAGCTCTATAAATTGTGGTTCATTCTGTCCTGTCATGTAGAGATTCAACTGTCTTCCCACCAACCTACAGGGGAAAAAGTCACACCCAGTTGCAGATTCACTCCAGCATCCCTTTGCTCTATGTACATCTGAACTTTTTTGACTTTTCCTTTGCACAGATAATGACATCTGTCTGATTTCCATATGAGTTAAACAAAGATGTTCACTTTTACATCTGTATAAAGAATAGGTTCAGGGTAGGCCGCCCTAAAAATGCCACTCTGGCATCAGTATTATTTTTGAAGTGAAGGTGACTGAGAAAAAAAGCAGACATGGAATGAGCTTTCTGTCCTGCATCTACCTGAAAGCAGAACGTAAATTCCCCTTGTGAAGGTGTCCTCCTGCCCTTCATTTCCCATAACCAGGAAGGAGATAACAACCTGGTCACCAAAGGCAAGATGGCGCCACGAGAAACCCATAACAAACTATTAAAGCCACACATATCTTCCAGTAGTTTCCCCTTATATTTACCTTCCTACTGCATGCCATTCTTGGAAGCCTAAAACTCTTTTCATTTGTTCTGTCACTTCTCTGCAAATTTATCATTCTTTGCTAAGATATGCTGTAAGCCAGAGTCCCAGCCACTTCACTGAATCGCTCATCACCGAGCTGCGTCTTGTGTGTATGTGCACTGCATGTGTTAATAAGTCTGCTTGTTTTTCTCTTGTTAACCTACCTTTTGTTAGCCTAATTTTCAGAGTCTAGCTGGAGAAACTAGGGGGGTAAGGTAAAACTTTTTTTCCTCTCCTACAATAAGCTTATCTTACCTTTTCTTGAAAGTTATCTTTTAACATAGCAGTAACCAAAGTGGGAGAATCAGCCAGGTGTTCTTTCGCTTTTCTTGCCACGGATACCATGTCCCTCGGGCCACCCTGCCCCCATGGAATCTGTCTACTTCACATGCCATCAGTCCACACAGAACACCTTCCCTCCCATTTATTGTTTGCTCTTCAGTCAACTCACAGATTTCCATTCTCCTGAAATCCGTGGTTGCTGTATCGGCCAGCCCCCTCTGGACCACCTAAGAGGACATTGTAGTCCATCCCCTTCCCTGATCCTGCCTGGACCCACTGATACTGCCTGTATTTGGCTTAGAGTCTGTTTTTATAGAACTCTTGTTGAAACAGAGGTAGGATAGTCATATATCTTATTGTCTATCTCAGGACTTGTGAGAATGAGCGGGAGAGCTATTAAAAATCACAAGGCAAGGCGAATAAGTCAGTACTGTCTTGGGCAGCCCAGGATGTATGTTCGTGCTCTGAATCTATGGGAGAATTTGGCTTTAGAATCAGATAATATGTGAATACTAGAATCCTGGGTAAATCGTTTGCAAGTTATGTGATGTTGAGCAAGTTGTTTTACCTCATGGAGCTATATTTGGTTATTTGTCCTGTCAATTGGAAGTAGAGAAATGACTTTCCAGCACCAGCTGTGAAAATTAGAGATCACTAGAAGATTAGAGATACTTAACATAGTGCCTTTCACAAAGGGGTGCTGGGGAAAAAAAGGAACATCTCTGATTACTAATGTGAGACCTGATGTTGGTTCTCATCCTGGGCTTCTCACCACCTTTGTGGATGAGAGGCCTTGCTGCCTCTGCCACCCAGTCCATCCCCCAGGCGCCCACTCCATCCCCCAGGCCTGTGGAGAAAAATCGACACACTTCCCACCTACCACCTAGGATTTGCTGCTCTACCTCACAGGGCTGTATGCAAGACTAAGAAAAATTGCCTACTATTTTGGGGAAAAATGTTTCTTGTAGCTATTTCCATTATTTAAGCATTATCTCATAAAAAATCTGAAAGGCAATGAAAGATGTTGTGGATAATGTCAGCAAAAGAAACAAACTCTCAAATCTAAATTCTACACACAGCTGAATCTACCCTAGGGGTTCTCAACCCTGCCTGCACATCAGAGTTTCCCGTGGAGATTTTGAAAGGGATTATACAGACATACAGACAGCTGAGTTTCACGCTGAAGTGATGGTTCTCTGTGTCTGGCGTGGGGCCACATCTTTTTAAAGTCCTCTGATGATTCTGATGACCAGCCAGGGTAGAAAACCACTGGCCTCCTCTCTGAAGAGGAATATTTTTAAATTGTACAAATATGATGAGAGGGGAGACTGTACACAGAAAAATGGCAGTTGCTAACTTCTTCTAAGATGGTAGTTTCCATTATTGTTGTAATATTTTAAAATAAGCAAAAGGATATCAATTACATGTATCTGTGGGGTCAGAGTCATTTGCTAGAAACATCCACTTGGAAGCCATGAAGGAGGCAAGGCAAGGGACAAAGAGGTTTCTTCAGGGGGTGTCTACAAGATAAGAAAACAGATACTACCCATGTGGTGCTTTTTAGATCCTTCCATCTCCCACCTTGCCCAAGAGCAAACCCAGGCAAGCATCCTCTGTTGTCTGGCTGCCAGATGACGCTCAGGATATACGCTAGCTGGCTGGCAGCAGAGACTGCAGTCTGCCCTCAGCTATTTTCAACCTCCTCCCATGTCTGGACTTTTAAATTCAAACTGAAGATTACATCATATCCACAGTGCCCTACCAAGGCATTAAAGGGGTCTGAAAAATCTGTTGTAGCCAAAGAATGTCACCTTAAACTAGAGATGGGAGAAAGGAAGGATGGAAATGGGCATGTGATGCAAGGTCTGTGAGCCAGACTGTCAAGAAAGACATGGTGGGGCGGGGCGGGGGTGGGGCGCAGGTGTTGGCTGCAGGTTTCTAACATCCACAGAGAATAAGGAGGGGCTGCTTGTTTCTAGCATTTGGAGATTGCCTGGTTTAACCTTCAGTAAGTGCCAGTATCTTTTATATTTGTTTATATCACTTTTGAAGAAATTCATTCATTCAACAAATATTTACTCAGACTTTACCGAGTGTCAAGGACTGTTCTGAACGCTGGCAACACAATGAACAAAACAGATGAAAATCTCTGCTCACTGGGGCTGACGTGAGAATGAAATTATCACCATTGTAGTAATTACTCTCCTTATTTCACCTCTACTCCCTGAACACGCACACACTGTTTTAAGTTGTTTGGTGCATTATATGCCTTCATCTCCTCTGACCAAATTAAACACAATATCTGGTAAAGACTTGTTCCTTAAATATGTGTAGAAGCGATGAATGGTGACTACTAAGAAATGGCTAGAATAATAGACTGCTTTCACTATGCATGCAACAGATTTAGTGAAGCTTTCACTTTGGTCCACAGGCAAAATGCACACCTACCTCCCTCTGTAGTCCCCAAGTTTCATTTCATCCCAACTGCAGCAAGGTTTGGTTGAGTTGACATCTTTGTTTTTCTCCACCAGATTGGGAGTATCTTCTGACAATGAATGAACTGAAGTATTGATACCACTAATACATTTACCAGCACTGAGAAGACTCAAATATTTACACAGTTCAAGTCAATGTTGATTTTTCATTATGTTTAATTACTAGCTAATGTCTCCACCCATAGAGTTAAAACAACAGCTAAGAGATGAGGTAAGACTTTGGGCTTCAGCCCAGTGACATAGTTGAGTTAGGACATGACCACAGGCAACTTGCATTCCCCCTGAGGTTTCCACATCTGTTACACTACGAGTGCTAATTAATACACTCTGAGATTCCTCTTCGTTCTAGAATTCTAAGCGCTAAGTAGATATCAGTTCGTAAAATATGGCATGCTTAAGTAGTAAAAATACTATTTTTTAATCTTCAAAAGATCAAACTTGTCTCATTTAAAACATAATATTTTTAAGTATTCTACTCCTTTTAAAAGTTATTTTTAGTGAAGGACCTGAGATTCAAAGATACAACCCATTCGAGATCAAAAAGTTCATCAGTGTGTGTCCAGCATTTGAACTCAATCTGCTTGATTCCAAGTCCAATGTATTCTCCAGGTATGACGAGACTGACTTAGAGAGGTGGCTTACTGGGATAGAAACCAGTTTCATATCCCCACTCCTTTTTTTAAATTATAGGACACAATAGAAGAACAAATGTCATGTATTAACAGTATAAAATTATTACTATAATATTATCCCTAAATACTTTTTCTGACTCCTGACCCATTCACTTATTGAAATTTATAAACTCCGGACACATTAAAAACTCTTTGAATTGTGCTGTTAAGAATGAACTCAATTTCTGCCCTGACTGGTTGTGGCTCAGCGGGTAGGAGTGTTGTCCCATAACCAAAGTGCGGTGGGTTTGATTTTTGGTCGGGGCACATACCTACATTGTGGGTCTGATCCCCAACCCGGGAGCTTACAGGAGGAAGCCAATGGATGCTTCTCTCTTGCATCGATGTTTCTCTCTCTCTCTCTCTCTTTTCTCTCTCTCTCTCTCTCTCCTTTCCTCTCTCTCTGAAAGCACTGGAAAAAAAAATGTCCTTGGGTGAGGATTAAAAAAAAAAAAGAATGAACTTATTCTTCCTAAGCAAAGGCACTTGAGCTAGCATTACTTCCTTCCCCACCTAGTGCCTCCATATACTCCCACACAAACCCAGGTGATTAAACAAAAGCATATGCCTTTGGCCTCAGGATCCACGACCATGAAATACTGGTGGCCAAGGAATTCTCTAAGCTCTGAAAAGAGGGTTTTCATAAAAAGTTTTGATTTGGTTGATATATAGATTTCAATTCTGAAGTTCTTTTTTATAACACCAAAAGATTTCAAGCATCATAAATTATACTTTCAGTCAGCCATTGATTGTGGAAATAGATAATAAAAAGTCACCAGGATTTAAATAACTCTTTATATAAACTTGAATTTCCTTCATCATAATAGCATCTACACTTACCTAGAAAATAACATATACGTATGAACAAAACATCTTGCCTCGGGACCAGCTAGAATAATTGTGAAAGGCTTGAGTGATTTATTCAAGAAAGGTTATTAAGCATAATCATATAATTTTTTTTTCAAAAAATAACCCTGAAATTGGAGAGCAGGACAAATGCTTTAAGGAGAAACTAGTGGAGGGAGATAAGTTAAGAGTTAAGAAATGACTCAGCCCTGGCTGGTGTGGCTCAGTGGATTGAGCGTCAGCTTGTGAACCAAAAGGTTGCTGGTTTGAGTCCCAGTCAGGGCACACGCCTGGGCTGTAGGCCAGGTCCCCAGTTGGGGTGTACAAGAGGCAACCCATGCAGTGTTTCTTTCCCTCTCTTTCTTCTCCCTCCTCTCTCTCCAAAAATAAAATAAATAAAATCTTTTAAAAATGACTCAATAATAATAGAGCTATAAAGATAGAGCTGAGGTAAACACTCAAGATAGTCCTTGATGACTGTGTGAGTGTGAGGAGTGGAGTGGAAGGAAGGAAGAGATGAATATTTATAATTTTGAAGACTGGGTATAAAGCAAAACCAAAAGTATTATATCACCTTTTGTGGGAGTCAGCAAACTATAGGCCATGAGCTAAATCTGATCCACCACCTGTTTTTGTGTAACCTACAAGTTAAAAAGTTTTTACATTTTTAAATGGTTGAAAAATAACCAAAGATTAATATTTCATTCTAAATCAAAACTATATAAACTCAAGTTTGAATCCATAAGTGAAGTTTTACTGGAACGCAGCCATGCCCACCTTGTACAACAATGGCAGTTGGATGGTTGTGGCAGGGACTGTACGATCTGCAAAATCTAAAATGTTCCATGGACCTTTACAGAAAGTGGGTCCTCCCCTGATCTAAACTACTGATATTACAAATGGCACTGGATAACTAACTTTGTTAAACAGAGCACTCAGGGTCCAGTGCAATTCAGCTCACACACATCTTACATCTTTCCAGATTGGTATTTCCCTGGTGGCTATTCCAGCTTCCTTTGAACACATTGGCCCATTAAATTGGGCTTTGGGGACGTTTTCCCTTCCTGTTCAATTGAGACAGCATTGTTTCTGTGTTTCCTGTTGATTTCACTAGTTAAGCTCTTAGAGGTCTAGAAGTGCCAGTCCTACTGCCTGTGTATGTGACCTTTTCCCTCAGGACTGGGGGCTGCAGACAGTCATTGCCCTCCCACAGTCTTCGGACCTTCCGGGGGGCTCCAGATGACTTCTGGCTGCTAGGATATCTGCCTCCTTTTGCCTAGGGTTTTGTTTTTGTTTTTGTTTTTAAAACATAATAGGCCTCTCTACCTAAGTTTCTTGCAGGTGAAAAGTGCAGAGGAATTAAACCCCCCTGGAGTATCCCTCCACCGATAACTCTTGGGAGTTGGTATGTAACTATCCTAGTTGCCTCACCCCTTGCACATGAATTTGGCATCATTTCTGAGAAGGTCCTTGTGGGATCAAACTCCAGCCTCTCACTATGGTACCTCACTTAATATTACCATTTATTAATTGCTCTTCTTTCCCCATTTCCTGAAGTTTTCCAATAATCTGTGTATACTAGAATCCTTGTCTCAGTGTCTGCTTCTAAGAGAATGAAAATTAAACACTGAGACTAAAATCAACCCTCCTGCTGCCCTTTGCCTCTCATCACCTAGGAGGAGTTGTACTTGGAATAACATAGAGGGTCCCCAGAAATTTCAGCTGTTCCAGCAGGGGTCAAAATGAGCACAGGTAAGGAGTAAGTTTGTTCTGCTCCCCAGATGGGTCAAGAATAAATCCCTGCACTGAGAATGAAACCAAGCTCTCCCTAGGCCTTTCCCTAGGGAGGTGGTGTCCTCCTGTCTGAAGCTCTAGCTCATATTGCTCAGCTTAGACCCAGACGTATAGTCACCCAATGGACATCATCTGGCTGTAGCCCACACATCAGTCTTGTGTGTATCCATGCGTAGAAGTATTCTTGACTGTGACCTTTCTGGCATGCCCCACATCCAGCTGGTCGCCAAGTCCTCCTGTGCTGGGGTCAGAGGTGTCGCCGCATCAGTGAGTCTCCTGATGTCATCTTCTATCTCCTGACTGACCTTCTACTGATCCTTTCACATGCTGTTTGGCTCTCCACACTGCTGCCAAAATTACTTTTCAGAAAAGACAATCAATCTAATTTTGCCTATTTGCTTCCAAACCCCTTTGACTCCACCTTGCCTACAGAATAAACTTTAATCTTCTTGATGTGTTCCCTGAGGCCCTGAACAGCTGACCCAGACTCGCAAAAGTTATCCATTTCTCACACATCTTCCAGATGGATATAGATGCTGTTGAGATGAAGAAAATGCAAACTCATTTCAAAGCTTTACTGAATTCATACTGGTTTTATTCATGTATTTATCAATCAATAAAATACAGAAAAGTACAGATATTATGTGGAGTTGCAATTTTCTGATGTTAAAAAAGATATTCTCGTACTTTCAAAGTTGGGAGCCAACTTCGTTTATATAATTTTTAAGTCCTCTTTCAACTTGCTGTACTTATTCAAGTTAAGTAACTCTGTTAAAGCAGAGTCATTCCAAGGATGTAGACTCTGAGAACAAGGGTGTATCTGGGCTGAAAAGTAAGTTTGGTTCTGTGTTAGTGTACACGTGTGTGTATGCAGTGTGGGGACAGTGGGTGGTAGAAAGGAGATTAGCCCAGGGCTTACACATGCACGGCAGGATGTTATACTTTATTTTCAATAATTCGGTTAAAACAACTTTGGCTCCTTTGGTAGGCTTCAATAAGGGAATTGGAATAACGGCACCTCAGTATAACACAGTACAATTTATGGTAAAACTTAGGCTTTCAAAATGTCCTGTCATAAAAAGGGAAGATACAGACTATTTTCTACACTGCTAAAGCCACTAACTTTGGGCAGTATCACCAGGACACTGTCTTGTATTGGACAGTCTCCCAGCACAGAATCAGGATGTGGTAATTAGAGAAAGGAACCTAGATTTGAATGGATTTGGGTTCAAATCCTGGAAACACTATTTCTTGGTAACTGTGATCTTGAACAGATCACTTCTTTGAATCTCAATTTCTTCATCTATAACATGAATAATAGATATGTGGTACAATATTATGATGCCTTTAAGTGAAATAAAGTTGTTCTTGTGGGTATTAATGTATTTTTTCTTTCCCAATTACTATTACTAAAAGTACTATGCTTCCAAATATCTCATATATGTTTAAGGCTTCAAACTTTGTATCTGGAAGGATCCCTAGAGCCGGTTTGGAACACCTTACCTAGTTCTCAGATTTGGAAACCAAAAGAGGTCCCGTAGACTGCCTGTCATTATGACATGAAGTAGTAATATTTGTAATAACTACAAAGGCAAATGGGGTGGAGGGGAGCTTATGAGAGTTGCTGAAAATCAAGGTTAGCAGAGGTTAACAAGCAAAGACAAAACCTACAAAGGTACATTAGGGAGGGGATTTTCTCAAAAAATACTTGACAGTCAGAGCCAGAACTGAAGAAAACAGACACCAAAGGTCAGTCCCCCTTCCCCTACCTGCTGTTGGGAGGCAATTATCCAGAGGTCCCACACATTTCTGCATGTCTTCCCAGTGGAGGCACCGACTCCCTTTGTACCCAACTATGTTTTCAAGAACGTTTGTATAGTGGGCAGTTTAAAAAAACCAAAGGATGTCACCCTCTGGAGCAAAGGGAAGTTTAGCTTACTATCCATTATAAAAGACTCGCGTTCTCTCAGCTCAGGATTGCTCTCTGTAATGCAACCAACTCACGGCCTGTGCAGCTGCCACATAACTCTCTTTACATTGCCCTGTGGGGATCTGGGTTCAGGAAACCATTGCGAGAAAATGCTGATACTCTGGCTACCTACTGCTCTTACTGTAATTGAACCCTTTGTCTCTGCCTCGGTGTTCTCACCTCTCCTGCCAGCAGGCACACACCTCTCAGGATAACCTGTAAGTTTGAAAATGGAGTGCGGGGGGGATCTCAGAACCTCCCGTTCTTGACATTTGCTAAGTATTTTTTATCAATTAAAACTGTTTCTAAGTCCTTGAAGCAGAAACTTTATATTAATATAGTGGGCTCCTGATGTCTTTACATAGACCACTGCCAACTGAGGCAGACCCAGAAATAGCAATGACAATCCCTTATTTAGTGTATGAAAACTGTTAGTCCCCCATTACAATCCCCCTCAAACCCCTTCTAGCAGCTCAGAGCCCTAGCTTCTGAGGGGTTTTCCTGCTAACTGCATTCATCTATGACCTTCATCAGATGATTGGCCTTGGGCACTGGAGCCACCTCACCTGCACAAAGTGCAGGAAATGGCAGAGATCTTACACTGTTTCTCCCTGACAGGCTTGAAGCTGATGACTGACTAAAGTGGAAGCAGGGAAAACCTTACCCCTTTCCCTCAACCCTTGGGATCTAATTTATGTTCCAGAACTTCCTGTGGGGTCAGGATGAGACTGGGGATTGCCCTGAAATGACCCCCTTGCCTGGCTTCTTTACCTTCCCTGTCCTGCTTCTCCACTCCCTTTCTCGTTTCTTTTTAGACCATGTTCTTAGAAAATGAAGAGTAAATGCTTGGCCTGGAGTCTACTTCTAGAAAAAGTGACCTAAGATGGCCAGTGATTCTCAAGCCTGGTTGTATATTAGAATCAACTGGAGGATCTTTTTAAAAAGTATGATAGTATCCCAATTTACATCAATTAAATCTCAAGCAGTAGGGCCTAGGCATAGGCATGCCTAGGCCCTACTGCTTGAGATTTAATATATATATATTAAATATATTTATATATATTAAATATATTAATAGATAGATAGATAGATAGATAGATAGATATAACTCTCCAGATGACTCTAATGTTCAGCTTTGATTTCACTCATTTGAGCAACACACTCTTCAGGTAGTTTAATTTCGCTATTTGCTACCTTCCCAGGATTCGAACAGACCAGGCAGATATGCTCTCCAGGATACTGCCCAGCCCAGGAAATCGTCCAGTCTGAAAACTTGGCAACAGCATGGCGCAGACCAAGCAGCAGCAGAATGCATTTCCTTGGCAATGCTGGCAAAAGTCTTTGACATCTAGGGCAGTCTTTAGATGGGAAAGGCCGCAAGGGCTTCTCTAGGGAAAGCTGCACACAACTGCAAAACAAAAACAGCCCACTAGTCCTCCCTACCACCCTGACAAAACCATTGCTGTTCATGTACGGTTCCAAATCCAATCAACAGGGTGTCTGATGACACAATATCCATAACGAGTCTCATGTCAACAGGACTTGACCCCTACCTTAGACTGAATAGTTCTTGACCCCTGCCTTAGACCAGGCAATCTAAGGGTACTGTAATGGTTAAAATTTATTTGTCAACTTGACTATGCCATGGTGCCCAGTTGTTTGGTCAAACACCAGCTAGGCATTATTGTGAAGGTATTTTGTAGATGTTACTAATTTCTACAATCTCTTGATTTTGAGTAAGCAGATTATCCCTAACAAAGGTGGGCTTCATCCAATAGTTGAAGGTCTTAAAAGGAAAATCTGAGGTTTACTGGAGAAGGAAGTCCTGCCTGAGTTTCCAGTGTGTTAAACTGCCCTACAAATTTCAGACTTGTCAGGCTCCACGTAACACATGAGCCAATTCTTTAAAATAAACCTCTTTCAGTATATAGACAACCTTCTATTGGTTCTGTGTCTCTGGGAAACCCTGACTGACAGGCGTGTTCCACCCTTCCCAGTCTCAAAGGCCCCTGGAAAATATGACTACAGCCTTCATTTTAGCCACTTTCTTAACCACATTCAACCTAATTGAAATGGACACAACAAGCCCCCCAGCTGCCAAGTAAATTCCCACAATCATCTGTCTGCCTGGTGCCAGACTGTAGACAGGTGCTCTTTTGAAACTCTTTTTAGACAGGTAGCTGATTACATGGCTTGGCTACCTGTCCAGCCCCATGGAGCATGCCCAGAGCAAGCTGCCACCTCCCTTCACACAGAATACCCTCTACCCCCAAACTACACTATTCCTTCTCCCATCTCCCAGGACCCCATTCCTCCTGGATGCACTGACGTAATCCTTTATTTAGCAAATTTTCTGGCATATGGCGGTGCCTAAGAAAAATCTAATGAAGTAAAAGTGGTCACTTAGCAAGCTCAGGAACCCCAAGAGGACTTTTGAGAAACCTGGTGAGCCAGGGAAAGTAGAAAGTCCATCTACCAAGGGGTGGACCGCTGGCATCTCAGAGGAATACTAGACTGTCCCAGTCAGCTCCTCCTCACTGAGCGCACATCGGAGCACAGGCCAAGGCTCACTCCAGACAAACCAGCTCCACCAAACGGAGCAGCGTCTTAAATGGGAGGAAGGAAATGGCCAAACACAATCACATCTTGTCTCAGCAATAAACCTGCCCACTTCCCATCCCCTTGTTCTACCCTCCTTATTGCCAACCATATCTTCGGTCTGTATACTCACACATCCTGGCTTTTACGTCATGTTTGGCCAAGCCCTCTCCACCCAGCTTCATGCTCTCAAGAGCTCTCATGTTCAGGTTCTGGACTCTGGAATCAGAGGTATGCATTTTAGAATCCTGGCATTATCACATAGTCCTTGGTTCCTTCACTTGTCAAGTAGAAGCCAGGTAACAACTTGCCAGCACTGTTGTCGGGTTTACTGTTGCTGGTAATCAAAGAACTAATGAAACCTAGCAGAGCATTTGGCGCGCAGTAGGAGTTTAAAAAATTCATCCATTATTGTTATCATCATTGGACAAAACTTAATATTTGAAATCCAAACACCACAACTATAAAAACGATCTTACATCTGGACCACAATACCCTGCCCACACTTCCAGACCAAGAAATCTTAGCAGGGGACTTCCCAGCTACTCACATAAGTTTTCCACAAACTTAGAAGGGGACATATCAAGAACTATTTTAATGCCTTATATTTTGAAATTACAATTTTCTTAGCCATTGACAATCTTTAAGCTTAACTCTTCAGTATATGAAAGGAACTGGCTTGTCAGCTTTCCCTAATGGTAGCTCACAAAAATAACTTTTTGATGAAAACACTATACAAAATTGAATTAACTCCTGTGATTCTCAGCGCCACCTGCACATCATAGGATACACCTGTGCAGCTTTATAAAACATTCTCAGACTTGACCTCCAACCAGAGTTCCACTTCTGTGACACGGAAAGAGATGCAGCCTTGGACCAGGGGAGCTGTGGGCAGCCATCAGCTATTCCTAGCCCCTTCCCCCTCCATGTTCTGCTTGTCTGGATGTGATAGTGCAGACTGGCCATTGCCTCATTCCTGTGGGCTCCCAGCAAGACTTCAAAGTGGTGGAACCTCTGCTGTAGGCAGATGCTACCTCTGGCCAGAACCTGGGAGGGAAGCGGGGATGGGAAGGAGAGAGGCGTGTGTAGAATGGAAAAACGAGCAGAGAGGCAGGGAGAGGGTAGGAAGTAGACCTGTATCTATGCCCCTAGCTGTTAGAAAAGAAATATGACCAAATAACAGAGGGGTTGCCACAGGGAACAGAGCCTCACCCCAGCTACTCAGGGAATGCCTGGTTTGCTTCACAGTAAAAAACATTGCCTCTGCTTCTATTCATGTCTCTTTTAAAGAAAAATGTTGCCTTTAATTGTTGTTCTTTTCCTCTGCATCTTATTCTTGTCCCCACCCTGTGACTATACATTACTTGGTAATTTCTCCTCCTATTCTCAGACCTGGTAGAATGATACAGTGGTTAACTGACACATATTTGTTGCCCCACCAATTTGTGTTGAATGAATGCATGGTGCACAGTGGACTGGCCTCCCCAAATACAGTGCCATGGCCTTTAGGTGCTATTCTATTTTTTCCTCAGGCAAAACACAGCCTTCCTTCCTCTGGGTCTGCAGCAGTTAATCCAGACAACACTGTCCTACCCATCTTGGATTAAGTCAGCATCTCCACCAGGCCGTGAGCACCTCAGGTAAAGGGACTGTTTATCCACCAGCGCCCAGCACAACACTGGCATTGAGGAGGCTCTTGAATGTTTGTGACATGCAGCCAATTTTCTCTCTCCATATTACTTGACTGGTGTTTGATTTCTTCATCACTAGGAATGAAATCAGTGCTGGAAAAGGGAAACACAGGGTCCTGGACATATAACTCCTTTCTGATGTAACTGCAGACAGCCTATAAGGGCTCTTTGAGTGTATCTGAAACTGAGCAGACTGAATTGTGACAGTATGGAAAAGCAAATGAACCTGTATAAACCCCTGCAGATCAAACTTACTTCACGTAAACCTCACCAAAACTTTAAATGTGTACTTCATTCTCACTTGAAGAACAAAAGAAAATAGTGCTTTGATTTACTCAAGATCAGAGAGTATGCCGAGGATTCCAACCCAAATGTGTCTGAATCACAGCCCACTGTCTCTCACCTCCCATGCTGCTTCCCCGGCAGGAGACCGGCCACATAGACCCACATAGACAGCGTCCTTGGGGATGCTGCTGCAGAACCAGCGGCTTCTTTGGAATGGAGAACAGTTCTCATCCTCCCTTAATAGAAGGCAGAGTTTCATAGAATGACATTACAGTATTACTAAATGACATCTTTTTTCCCAGCCCTGTCTTTATTCCTTTATTGGAGTCTATGAAAATATCCAAAAACATATAAAAATTATTTTATTCAAAATTTGAAAAAGAACAAAAATTTTCCTTGGTTTTTATGGACCTCAAAGTTAGTATGCTTCCAGCAACCTATCATACAATCTTCCCATCCTTCCTCGCAAATAGACACATGAAGCCAAATTTATCAGTCCAGGTACAACTTTGAACTTCAAGTCCATAGACTTCTAACAGCTTTGGCTAAGAAAGTTACTTGAAATAATTAAACTGTAAAATCTGCAAGAAATATTTCCTAAAAATCTAGCTGGTTCCTGATATTTATATTGTAAGAATCCCTTTCCTACCAAACATAAAAATGCAGCTGCACATGATAATAGTTGGGCTACTTTTTTGTATCCATTGATTGGGAAAATATGTGACCCAACCTCAAAATGAGCTCAGCCACGTTTGGAAAGGTTTGTGGTTTCTGCCTCTCGGCAGCATGTGTGTCTTGTGAGCGTGTGAAAAATCGCTGACTGCAAGACAGGCTGGGCCGCTCGTCAAGGGCTTGGGTGGCATACCAAGGAGATTGAAATTTATTCTGCAGGCAAAATGAAGTCAAGAGAGGTTTGAAAGCAAAGTGACAGGACCAGATTGATTTTCTTTTTCGGAAGATAATTTTGGCAGCAGTGTGGAGAGCCATTGTGAACTGAAGAGAGCGGTGGCAGGAGAGCAGGAAGGAGGGAGGAGACAGACGACAGACAGCAGGAGCCACAGTGACTCAGAGATACCGCACCTCTGACCCCAACCCTGGAGGACTTGGCGAGCAGCCAGATACAGGCAGGGCAGGAGGTGGAGGTCCAAAGATGTTCTAAATTTGGAAATTTTGGAGACTGTTACCTTGAAAAAAATAAGGAATAGCAGAGGAGGAATGTGTATTTTGGATGAGGTTGGAGGTTGGAGTGGTGGAATAATCAGTGAGACCAATAATACTGGATCTATATGCATTACATTTGAAATGATGTTTCTTTCCAGCATGTCATTGGATGTTTAAGTCTGAGGACAAGGAGATCTGAGCTGAGCTGGATCTTTAGTCAGCAGTAAACCACGATTGTTATAACAATGCTGACAAGTCCCGTCAACCTTGGTTCAAATCCACTTACTTACTGGCTGAAGGAAAATGCTGAACTTTACCAAGCATTAGTTTCCTCATTTGAAAATTTGGATCATTCATGCCCACATCAAGGGTTTCTTACTAAAGATGATAGGTTTTATAAAAATAAAATATTAGTAAAGTACATAGCATATGGTAGTTGCCAAAAAAAAATAGCAGGTGCTGTTATGTAGATTGCAAGCCACCAGAGTGTTATCATCTTCTGAGATAGCAGAATTTATCATTCTTGGAAAGCTAAAGAGAGAGAAATAAAAGGCAGGGCCCTGGAGGTGCAATGCTAGAGAAACAACTGAAGGAAAGACAGGCAAAAAGGCTGAGAAAGAGAGAAGGGAATCAGGAAAACAGGGTGACCTGGCTGTCCCTGAAAGAAAATGTTCAACAAGCAGGAGGTAGGCCGGATTCCTAAAGACAGGAACTCAACATTGACCCTGAATTAGTAAGGGAGTCACAGTGCCCTGGAGAGTGATGTGAGGATGAAGGCAACCTATGGTGGCCGTATTCAGGCACTCCTAGAGCTCTGAATGGTTAATTCCCAAAGTCATTACACAATGGCAAGAGAGAATGCACTCTGAGCTAACAAGGAGAGCGTAAACAACAGTGCTCACAATACTAAACAAAACCCGATGCACCTATTGACATACTTGGAGCAGTTAATATGTGCTGTTAAAGTTTCCTGTACAGATAGATGCAAGAAAACACATCCCTGTGCTTTCCATCTATCCGATTGTGGCAGACAAGATCGGATGTTGGAATACAGGAATTATAAACACAAATGGGAGAGGGGGAGATAATTTTTACAACTCAGAAATAACTTATAAAGAGTAATGAGCCTGTTTTACTTATAAAAAGAAGTCAGGAATTTGAATTTTTAAAAATTGTTCAAACAAAACAATGTAACAACTGAAGGAAAGACAGGCAAAAAGGCTGATACTGTCCTTCATCTACCAAATCAAATCCATCAACAACTGCTGTTAGCACTATTTCCAAAATCAGTCCCAAATCCAAACTCTTCTACAGTGGCTTTTAACAGTGTAAATTTAGCTAAATTGGAACTACATTCCCCAGAATTCCCTTCCCTGTGTGGTTGTGGGTGATGGTTGGACAAAAGACAAACTTGCAAGATAATTCAACCACCAAAGCAAAACTGCAGCTGTTAAGGTCTAAAAGTACATGGGGTATCCTGCTATAGTTCACTAATTTTTTTCCTTGCTAATAACTTTTCACCTTAACTTTTTCCCAGGTCCCCCTCCATCACCATCTGTCCCCCCTGTATCTTCTTCCACCTCTCCCCAGCCCCTTTGCCTCTGTTGGCAACCACTGCACTGTTGTCTGTGTCCACAAGTCTTTTTTTTTTTTTTTTTTTTTTTTGCTTAATCCCTTCACCTTTTTCACTGACCCTGCCACGCCCTCCCCCCTGACTGTCGTCAGTCTGTCCCGAGGTTCACTTGTATCACTTGTATTGTTGGCTCCCATTGCTGGAGTGGGGAAGCAGCTGGGCCGGAAGCAACTCCAGCTCCCTCAGTACCTCCTCTCCCAGCTTCTCCACATCCTGGGTCAGGCAGTGGGGGAGGGGAGGTGGAAGGGGAGGCCATCTGCGTCCTAAAGTTGAAGGCACTGACAGACAGACAAGGTTCCAGTTTGTTCCCTGCTTCAAATTTAGCTTTTCTTCCCAACTCAAGGACCTACTGACTGCATCAACCATAGACCTGCCGCCAGACACAAAGGCCACAGTTTTCTGTAGACTTTTTCTTCATTGCCCACAATTGTGTAAAGTCTAAATGCTACAATCAATCCAATATTTCATAACATTGTTAGTGGTTGTTTTTCTGATTGAACCCTGACTGATATAGAAATTAAGACTAAAAGTAGTTCAGGGGGAACAGAACCTTAAGAATAGTTCTCGCCCTGGCTGGCGTAGCTCAGTGGATTGAGTGCGGGCTGCGAACCAGGCATGGCAGGTTCGATTCCCAGTTAGGGCACACGCCTAGGTTGCAGGCCATGGCCCCCAGCAACTGCACATTCATGTTTCTCTCTCTCTCTCTCTTTCTCTCCCTCCGCGCACCCCCCCCCGCTTCCGTCTCTAAAAATAAATAAATAAAATCTTAAAAAAAATAGTTCTCTAAATTAGTTTTGGGTTATCTGGAATTGATTTTCTGATACAATTAGAGAGGCAACAGTAGAGGAGATGCTGGTAGTTCATGGCATGCAAGAGTTCCTTGAACTATCACCTGAAGACATCTGTAATCAAGTGCCAATAAAAGGCAAAAATTTGAATGAACTGCCACTAAGGAAGATTTTAGTGAAAATAAATAAGTAGTTTGGCAATGAATGGTTGCTTCTAAGAGCACTGAAAAAAGAATGGCGGGTCCTCAATCAGGAGCCAGATGTAAGCCAGTGCATAGATCTAAAGCCCCTTGAAGAAAGGAAGAGAGGGTCCCTTGAGGGGCGCTCTTACTAGGCAACCAAAACTTTATACTCTAAGTCTCCCTCCCAGCCCTTGTTGAGTGGTTTTCAACTTGGCCAATTTTACCCTCTGAAAGTTTTGTCAATATCTGGAGACATTTTGGGTTGTCTCAACTGGGAGGGGCCTACTAGCATCTAATGGGTAGAGGCCAGGGATGCTACCAGACACCCTACAATGTACAGGACAGCCCCCACGACAGAGAATTATGTAGCCCAAAATGTCAAGAGTGCTAAGGTTGAGAGAGTCTGCTTTTCCAAAGAGGCCTGTGACCACTGAATTTCAACAAGCAGAAAGTGGGTCCACACAATCATAATTTTCTGTGATTCAGGAGCACCAGAACTAAACAGTGAGGCCGATTTCACATTATAGTGAATCTGAGTCACAGCACAGGGTAAAGAGTGAGGAGAGCACAGTACTCAGGCACTCTTAGAGCTCTGAAAGCCTAATTATCCAAAGCATTACATAATTGTACGAGGAAAAAATGTTATCTGGATTAAAAATAAAAAGAACATAATTAACCATGTTAAGAAACTACAAGAAAATTTTGTTTAAATGTCAAGTGGTCCTCTTTCTTTCACTCACCAAATCCATCCCATCCGCAGCTGCGTTGCAGAGCTTAATCCCGAATCCAACTTTTCTCATCTCCCTCTTCTGCTCCACCCCACTCCTGCCTCCCAGCTGCCAGCACACCTAGAAAGCCACTTTAGCAGCCTCTTTTCCCTTTTCCATGTTCCTGGAGAATCCACTCTTTCCGAGTGGTCCTCTTAAAATGCAGGTTACTTACAACACTCTTGAGCATCACAGAGTCCAGGTGAGTTGACAGCCACAGTGTGTGAGATGAAACTGGGAGCTATTTCCTCCCTTGAAGGAAAGCCCAGAGGGATGAGTAAAGAAACCACGGATCCAGTTTTGCTCTCCTGGAGAGGAAGGTCTCCCTGTTTACTTGCTTCCATTTCTCCTCCTGCCCCACTGCCACACGCTAACTCACAGGTTATCCTTCACAGCAGCAGAGTGATCTATTCAAACCACAGATCAGGTCACTCTATAAAACATACCAGAAAGGGTCTGCTGGAGCCAGCGCCTCATCTAAGTAGTCTGGAGTAGGGTCTGAGGGTCTTACCATTTTTTCTTTGTCCAGGTGATTCTAATGTGTAGCTAAGACTAAGAACTACTGGCCTACAGTTGTGCTTCTCAAACTCTAATGTGCACCCAAATGACCTGGCCATCTTGTGAACTTCACTTTCTGACCTGGTAGGTCTGGGTGGGGTCTGAGATGCTACAGTTCTAACAAGCTCCCAGGTAGTGCTGAGGAGGCCTTCTGAGAGCCACACTCTGAGTGGCCACTCCTCCTGGACTCCCTGACATAACCCAGTGCTCAGCCTGGTGCCAAGCAGACAGAGAGCCCTAGAGAAACACACCTGTGGGCTGTTTCTCCATTGCAGGCATCGGACACACCCATTCCCCAGAGTCTCTGGCTTTGTCATCCCAGTGGCTGTGTGACTGCCTACAGGTGGCCTTGCCTCCCTGAGCCTCAACTCCTTCACTTATGAGCTGGCGGTGCAACAACTACCTCCAGGGCTTTCATGAGGGTTGGGACAATTAGAGGATTAGACACCCAGCACAGAGCCTGGCTCCCACCTGGGGCCTCTCTAGTAAGAGACTGACCTGAACAGATGGTTGCCCGGGTGATGCCACCTGAAAAACAAGTGGCTTTCCTGGGAGGGAGAATCACTTCCAGCAGCCCTCTCCCCCTTTTTTTAAATTTCAGGATGCAACTCAGAATCAAATTGTATCATATTACAATATAAGCTTATTACTTTAGAATTATTATTATTTTTTCCCAACTTCAACCACTTCCAATAGTGGATCCTGCCATCAGGGCCAAAGGCCTCTTCAGACTCTACTGCTTAAGAATATATCTCTTAAATATTTAGTATTTCAACAAATAAAATATTCTATAAATAAGTTACTTTTAGTCATTTCCATCTTTTAAGCTTTATTTCATGCAAAGGAGAAGGGTAATGGCTTGTGATTTTCCTATTAAATCAGCATATAAAATGAAATGTTAAATTAAAATTCTATCAAAGGTGTAGCCGGTGTGGAAAGAGGTTCAGGATGGGGAGGAGGCTGAGAAGCCCTGAACACCCACTAACATGGCTGGGGGAAGGGGAAGTGGAGCAGAGCCAGTGAGAGTTACTTTGCACATCTAAAGAACTTAGCTAGCTTTTAGTAAAGCTAATAGCTATGCCTGCCCCTCATGCCTGGAGCCAGGGAGTTGGGCATGACTCTAACCTGTGATGCAGTCGTGAGTCAGTCTGTGTCCCCCCGCCCCCCTCCTGTGCACTACAGCACTTGTGAGAGACAGCAGGTAGGTGGTTCCCCTACCTCACTGGGCCAAGCCTGTCTGGACTAACAAAGGCAGCCAAGAAAGGCAGAAGAAACTAGAGTACTGGCAGGTGTAACCCCTTATGGGAGGAGTCAGAAATGGGGTTACAGAAGATCTGTGCCAAGATTTAAACTCAAGCGCTGGGCAGCTATGCTGTCTTGGCCACACAGTTTGAAAGGATGCAGAAGGACCCCCACTGGCTCGTCATGAGGAGGGGCCATGTGGTTTTTGGAATAAGGACAGGAGCCTAGCCGAGCATGGACAACTGACAGAAGCCGGAACATTAAAATGAGAATCTGCCTAGCTAACTTACAGGCTTCTATTTCTTTTCCTGAGAAATGGTACTTCGGACTGGCTTGGTTTGGCAAGAGGAGGCAGGACTGTGTGTGGGGGGGGCGGGGGGGTGTTTAATTTTAAGGGACTTCAGGACTTAGAAACAGAATTCCACCATTATTCTGAACCTCTATGACTTTTGAATAAATAGTTCCTTTCCTTTTCATAAGACTCTGGCATTGGGAGTCACGGTTTGTTTTGGCAGCGGGCAGTAGAACCCAGAGGGGTTCTGTTAAAAAACTGCTTCTGATATTGTCATGGTTCTGGGCCCTGATTGGTCCTTGGAATGATCTATAGAGCATCTAAACACAAAGATGCCTGTTTGGGGCCATAACAGATGTGTTTTTAAGAACATCTTATACTTGTCTTTTGGGGCACATATACAGCTGTCCCTGTGGAGTGTATATCTGAGACCAGAATTGCTAAGTCCTAAACTATGCATGTGAGCAGCTTTTATAGACACTCCCAAAGCGTTTCTCAGAATGGCTGTACAAATTAACACTCACATCAATGGGGCATGAGAGTCCCCATTGTTCCATATCCTCATCATCGCTTGATATTCTCTGTCCTTCTTATATTAACCATTTTGATGGTTGTTTTAATTTGCATATACCGAATCACTAATGAAGTTGAGCATATATTTATTGGTCATTTGTATATTTTCTTTGAGATGTGTCTAGTATTTTTTAATTGAGTTGGTTCTTAAACTTATTAATATATAACATATTATAGATAATTAATACATATTATAGATAAGAATATAGATAATATTATGTATAATATTCAGGGCATAAGTCCTTTGTTTTGTACTGAGAATATTTTTTTAAATTTTGTTTATTGATTTTTAGAGAAAGGGAGGGAGAAAGAAAAGGAGAAAAACATCAGTGTGTGGTTGCCTCTCATGTGCCCCCTGCTGGGGACCTGGACCACAATGCAGACATGTGCCCTGACTGGGAATTGAACAGAAACCTTTTGGTTCACAAGCTGGCACTTGACCCACCAAGCCACACCAGCCAGGGATGTTTTGAGAATATTTTTCTTTACATCACATTCTCATAATGGTGACTTTTGTTGAACAGAAGTTCTTAATTTTCTTATATCTCAGTTATTAGCTGTTGACGATCTAGGTGCCCATCAATAGTAACATGGATGAATAAATGGTTGTTTATTTGCACAATGAAATACCATACAGTAATGAGAATGAACAAATCACACCTATCTGCAATGAAATGAATTAACCTCATGTAACACTGAGGGAAAGAATCTAAACACAAGAGTATATATTGTTTTAATTCTAGGGGTTTTTTTTTAATTCCAAAAACAAACTACACTAATTTGGATGTCACAGGTCAGGGTGCTGACAAATTTCCCTGGGCTGTACTTATTAGACACAATACAAATAGGTCTCTTGATCTGCTGGTAACAATCAGATTCCTGATCTGGGTACTGGTTTACCGAGTTCAGTTTGTGAAAATTAATCTAGCTTCACATTTATGGTATAATACATTTACTTTAATAAAAAGTTAACAAAAATAGAGGTACACCTGACTGGGCCCCAATCCCAGAGGGCCTGGGTATTCGTGTTTCCTACTGACTCAGATGGGCAGCCGGGGCTGAGGACTGTCGATCAAAATTTTGATCATAAATATCTACAGATAATAGGAAGCCCTGTTTCTTGAAAAATGCCTGTAGTTTACTGGACACATTAAAACGATGAGATTATGTTTTTTTTTCTTTTATCATTGCCACCAATATTCTTACAATGTTGTTTTGTGCAATTATTAAAATCCTCTAAGTTTTACTTCTTTGTTTTCTAATTCTTTTTAATTGTTGTTGTTATTCATTTTCTGGAAAGAAACATTTGCTGGTGGCAAGAGGGAGGAGGAGGGTCAGAAGCTGGAGGAAGTGAAAAGATAAAGGTGATCCTCCATCTTGTACTGCTCTGATGAGTTTTAGCCCATAAAAAGCTTCCTCCTGCGGGGCAGTGAGGGGGGAGGCGCTTGTCAGTGGTGATAATACACTTCTCAGGAGAGCAGGGTCCAAAGCTCATGGGGCTCTGCAAATTACTGCAGCAGAGCGAGATCCTGAAGAATGCAAGGGACAGAGCAGTTGCAGCTTCTGAGCACAGCTCTCCATGGCTTTCTCTCCAACCTTTTGTGCCCCGCTTATCTGGCAGTTTGAATGCAGACTGGTCCCTTCATCACTTTTTACAAGGGCCCAGGGAAAGGGGAATGGAGTCTGATGCTGTTAGGCATATTGTGGTTTAGATTAGAAGCTGGGAAGTTGGGGGAGGAGACACAAGAGGTGGGATGAGATGTTAAAATTATAATCATGAGCCTGGAAAGAAATAAGACTCTGAGTAATAGAGACATTGCTTTTTTTTAAGGTTTTATTTATTTATTTTTAGAGAGAGGGGAAAGAGAGGAAGAGAAACGTGAATGTGAGAGAGAAATATTTGTTGATTGCCTCTCATATGTGCCCCAACCAACCAGGGACCCAATCACAACCCAGGCATGTGCCCTGACTGGAATTGAACTGATGACCTTTCACTTCTTGGGACGATGCCCGGCCAACTGAGCCACACTGGTCAGGGTGAGATATTGCTTTAATGGGATCGGTTTTTCCAGAGAAACAAGGAGCCCCCATGCCCAGTAATTTGGTGGTTGACTGTTTTTTGCCCTTGTCAAAGCCTTCCTTTGTGTTCCCAGGCAAAACGAATCCCACTTCCTCTGTGCTTCTGCAGCACTCGGCACTTCTGCCTAGCCCAGCTTCCTGCCCTGTGCTCACTGGGCTGAGATTGGTGGCTCTCACTAGGCCACTAGCTGTCTGGTCTACACCACTGGAGTGTGTTCCCTGGAGCAGCAGCATCACCTGAGAACATTTACACAGGCACATCCTCAGTTCCCAGCCCAGACCCAGTGAATGGAAACTCTGGGTATGGGGCCCAGCAGTCTGAAGTTTAATGAGACTTCCCGGTGATCCTAATGCCGGTTAGAATGGTTCTCAAATTCTGGGAGTGTGGCTTGCTTTAGATGAAGGGTACCTGAAGTACATACACCCTGTGGGGCCTGGAAATCAGCTGAACGTGGGAAGGTAGAGAAGTAAAAAGCAAAGATGTTTCTAGTTTGGAAGGCTGGATTGGTTCTCCTATGAAACCAAATAAGGAATGCAAGGAGAAGAGGATAATATTTCAGTTTGTTATTATTTGTTTGTGGGGTTCACAGATGGTAAGTTTGGTTTTAAACCTGTTTTCAGGCTCATGAAGTATGTGCACATGCTGTCCACCTGGCGGCTCCAAGGACAGACCTGAGAGTGTGAGGTCTGAGCTCTTGAGCCGCATGGGCCTGGCGCCGCATCCAGGTTCTGCCGTTTTTGGTTCTTCAGGCTTGGGCCGAGATCTTACACCTTCCTGAGCCCGAACTCCACATCTGACAATTAAAATAGTTGTACTTACTGCACAGAGTTCAGGGAGGGATTATATGAGATAATATGTTTAACTCGATTAGCAACATTCCTGGCTCACAGAAATGGCTGATGCTATTATTTTATAGATTTGTGAGACTACAGAATATAGATGGGAAAGGTAGATGGTGGAGTGGATCTGAGTACCCAGGCATGCAAGCAAGAAGAAACGATGCTGAGTCTGAGGATGCTAGCTCCGGGAGGGGGGCTAGCAGAAGCAGGACTTAGAAAGCACGGAGGAGAGGCGGGACAAGGGTCAGGAGAGAGCGGCTAGGGGTCAATGCATGAAGGGAGTGGATGGATAGCTGCACATACTGCAGCAGGTAAGCAGCATTGGAATGAAGAATTCGCCATTTTATATGTCATTGAGAAAGTCGATGGTATCTGGCAAACAGCGACATCACAGCAGAAGGAAAACCTACCTTCTACATCAAGCAATACTAAAATGCTGTAAGTTTAGTCATTAAAATTGATCCTGCCCTGCCCAGGTGGCTCAGCGTGTTGGAGCTTCATCCCATACACCAAAAGGTTGCAGGTTTGAACTGGTCAGGGCACATACCTAGATTGCAGGTTCGATTCCCAGTTCCTGGTGCTCTGAGGGTTTTGCACTGGTTGTTCACTCTTTCAGAACTCTGGTGCCCTTTGATCTTCACATGATAGCCTTGCCTCAACTTCAGTGTCACAGCCTCAGAAAGATGTTTCCTTTCCACCCAAATGAAAGTCTCCCTGTGCTGTTATCTTCAAAGCATTCCTGGGCAGGTAAAAATACTTCCTATATGGATTGTTTATTTGCTTATGACCTGTACCCCCATTTGGCACATTATTTCCCCAAGGGCAGGGACCTTGGCTGCCTAGGGTAGGTGGAGGACTTGAGCTTGGAGAGCCCGAAGGTCCACTTTTCTGAATGAGAGAGCAGGAAGGGAGCACAGGGACTCTTCTTGGAAAGAAAAAAGATGCATCAGATTTTACCTGACGATCTGTATTTTCTTTGTTAAGAAAAAAGCAAAAGAGGTAAGTGTGGCTGCCAAATGTGAGCCTGCCAGGGACAAAGTGGTTTGAGAAGGAAAACCTTGTAAAGAACTGCTGAAAGGCTTTAACTCGCTACAACTAAGGGGGCCACTGAGCACCACGGAGGGTCCAGAAGGGAGTGGAAGTCATGAACGGCTTGTGGTACAATCTGCAGTGTGCTTTTTCTCCAGAAAGAGAAGCAGCCCAGATCCGCTTATCACACATTTAATTCTTAGAACAGCCTCTGAGATGCATGCTAAAGTATCCCTACTTTACAAGTAATTAAACTAAAAGGCAGAGAGGTTACAGTGACCTATCTAAGATTAGGAAGCTAATAAGTGGCAGGAACAGGCACTCAGAACCCAGAGCCAGGGCTCTTAGCCACATCTCCCTCCTGCCCTCCGCCCTTGTTAGAGTAACACGCAGTCAGCATGTCATTAAAAATCTGATAAATGTGCACTGCAGGGCTCCAGAACTTCCCATTCCTTTCAAAATGGCAAAGCAGGCATAAGAAACAAGATGAATACACAATTTAATAACATTTGCATAAGTTTACATAAATCAAAACTTTTGCATGCAAACGATTCACATCATGCAAGAACACATACAAAAGGATAGACAGTGAATACTTTAGAACAGTTACATACAGGGGCTTTAGAGATAAACAAGAAATAGACAAAATAAGAGAAGTGACTCGCATGGCCATATAAGGATAATGTGCCGTGAACTGAGAAATATAACATAGTACTTTGCACCTGAGGTCAGGTAAACCTGGGGTGCCCAGCCCAACTCCCCAGATGTGGGGACGGGACAGACGCTTCCCTCCTCCCACAGATATCTCCCATCATTCTAACTTCACAGGCCTTGAAGTGGGAGGGAGAAGATTTAAATCCAAACAGAACTGCTTATAAATATTTTTAAAATATTTATTATTACTAGCATTTGCCACTCAAACATATGAATACTTATCAAGTTTAGATGAGGCAAAAAAAAAATCTTCAAATTGAAAGCCCATAAATAAAATGTTCAATAATTTGGTGGTCTCAACCCTGGAAACATACTTCCCCATGTTGGGGGTCCACAGCTCTGTAGCATGGCTCAGGGATCTGAAGCGTGTGTGCCTGCATGTATGTGTGTGCATGTGTGCATGTTTTGAAAACAACCCCCAGATCATTTTCATGCTTGAGAAGAGCTGCACTGTCACTCAGTGGGCACCAACTTCCTAGTCAGACATAGGAGGGCAGGATGTTTCAGGTATGAACAGTAACAATGCATCACAGAAAGCCCTGGTGGGCTCAGGTTTGTGGAGGTCGGTGGTGGAAGCAAATGCAATGGGTAAGGCGCTAAGGTCCTAGGGGGCAAGGCTAAGAGTACCACACCTCCCTCTGGAGACAACAGGGCTTGGCACGGGTTTTTAAGCAGGAGGTGGCATGATCACATGTGGTGGTTGGATGCATAACTCTGCCAGCCACGTAGAGTGGACTGCAGGGCCAGAGGGTCAGTCCACAGCCTAAGTAAACACGAAATAGCTGCCAAATAGAGGAGGGAGATGTAGGATGATTCTGATGTTTCTATTGTTAGAGACAGGGTAGAAGGTGGCTCGAGGAACATTAAGTCCCCTGCTTAGTTTACAAATTGTACATAGATAAGGTTAGGAGAAACCAGGCAGCTGAGCCACCCTAGAAGCAAATCAACCTCTTCTTTTTTTAAGCCATGTAAACCAGAATGTTTATGTTTGAACTGTTGTGTTCATTTCATCCTGGCTTCCCCCTCAGGTGGACGCCTGGGAGGAATAACTACCACAGTTTATTCGTTCCAGAAATGAAGGCTGTGCAGGAGCAGCTCAGCCTCCTTAGTATTTTATGTTTGATCATCTAATTTAGCCTGTGACTCCCTGGGTCTGTCTGGTCTCAGTGTAATTGCTGAGCAAATCTGCCTGCACTTTAAGCCTTAAATTAGCCTGGTAAATATCACTGACCTACCAGAGTATATTGTTTGTTATTATGGTTTTGAGCATCTATATCCTTTTATGTTTTAGTACCTTCTTCGTTCTGCCCAGACTATTCCCTTCTCACGTGCCTGGCTAAATGCTTTTTCTCTCTGCTTCAGTCTTGCAGATGATTATAAAAGCAACAGTTATAATTCCTGGTATAAAGTACTGTTCTAATAAGTGTGTTACAGTTCAGTTCAGAATCCTCCCCAGTGGCAGCTGAAGAAGTCCCACTGAGAAACTGTGTAATAAACCAGCAAATAGATGAACAGGCTGTGGGTAAGAAAGCGTCAGGAAATGAGAAAAAGGGAAGAGTCCAATGAATTCACAGGGAGACTACAAATAAATTTACTGAGGAGAGAGGCACAAGATATTTAAAAGACTAAGGATCACTACTGAAGAAGACGTGACAAAAAATGATTAAAAAATAATCTCCAGGACGAGGGTTAAGATGGTGGCCAAGTAGGCAAAGCTGAGCCCACTCACTCTAGCCCCCAACTCAGATTCTCGGGTGATCTTCCAACAAAAGCCCTGAACAATCAATGGAATCTTAGCTGATATGAAGTTTTGAGCCAAGAAGTACAGAAGACACGTCACGACAGGCGGTAAGGAGCTTCGATAAGTTGAAGGGGAGATACCCTGTGTGTGGTGCCTGTACATGCAGAGATTGATCAGAAATCGCAACTCTGTGGCTCCCTCCCCTCCCAGGGCAAGAGGACACAGTCCTGAGTGGGGAGACCACACATCTGAGGCAGGAGTGACTTGGGAAGTTGTGCAAGTTTGTGCGTAGCAAGCAGCTCGTCATCCATAGCTCAGTGCCCAGCACCAACTGGGAGAATGCCAGAGAGGAAGAGGGGGACTTTACCTGCACCCAGGTAGGGAGGAGGCAGGCTGTGGCCAGCCGTGCCAGTGAGAGACTTCTGGCTTTTTAGAGACGTGGTGTGGGCAGAAAGCTGGACAGTGACTTGGTGCTGCAGTGAGTGTGCCACAGAAAGGCCTTTTAAAAGAAGAGCTGAAGAGTTCTGGACAGGGACCCCTTGCCAACGAAGGGACAAGACTGAGGGTGCGGTTTGCTCCCACTGAATATAGCTGGGCAGGGAGATCAGAAAATCACACAGCAAAGGGATTTCTGGCCCCAGCCTAGGGCAGCTAGCAAGCTGGGGGCTATACAACACAGAGAGTTCAAGACTGTACTACGAGGGCAGTGGGCTGGGAATTAGACAGGCAAGAGGTGAGCACCTGAGATTATTTACAGCCAGGTAAAACCCCCTTCCTGGCAGAAATCAAACCTCTGGGACGGGGAAAACTACCCAGCCTCTACCTCCTGCAGGATTGGCAGAACAGGCAGGACAAGCTTAAGAAACCCCTGCAGAGTGCATATCCACAGGAAAAAGGGAAGAAGAGAATCTCGGAAAAGACCCATTCCGAACTTCTCTCAGGGAGACAAAATACACTGGGTCCTAGGGCCCTACTCCACCGAGGCCCGCAAGGCAGGGAGATCAGAAATCAGGACAGCAAGGGAGAATCAGGACCCCATCCAGTCTCAGCTTTCATGCAGAGCTGCCAATAACACCAAGCAGAAAAGAGCGGATCCTCTCACAGTGATTGGCCCCTCCCTTGAAACAGACAGCTAGTTCACCAGAAACTATACATTCTTGGAAATAAGCTAGGACAGACGAAGACAGGTGGTGCAGGGTTAGGGGAACACAACCACAATTTTCCCAGAAGACTGAACCGCACGTCTCAGGAGAGACCCAGGGGTCCCACCCTCCAGATCGCAATAGAAGCCCCCTCTAGAGGCAGGTGATGGTGGTGCATGCCAGTGCTGCTAGAAGTCAGATGACACCCCTCGCCCATGCCCCACTGGACCTTGAGCTGATAAAAAGCCAGAGGAGGATCCAGAAGAGAAAAGACAAACACCAAACTCTGCTGGGACTAATTCCACTTTTTCCTCTTCAGAATTTGCATTATTTTTTCTCTTGCATAGCCCTTTAACATTTCTTTTTCTTCAACTAATTCACTATTTTTTGTCTTTTATTTTTCATTTTTTTAATTTAGATTTTACATATTTTTACTTTATTTTTATTTCAAGTCTCACACAGTACCCTTCCTTTGTCTTACTCCATGTTGCCTTCTTCCTGCCCTTTCTTATTTTCATTGTAAATTTTATTTTCCCTCTATTTATGCCTTGTTCCTATTCCTTACTTTCACTATTTCTCCTTCCTGTATCCTCTCAAAATTATTCTTCCTGCCTTTAGTCAGTGCAGTCTTTTTCCCTTTCTTATAATATTCTTATTTTCTTTCTACCTTTATTAATTGTGGCTTATTTTGCATGGATATTGTGGTCATTGCTGTTTTTCTTCAATTGTATTCCTATTTGTTCATTATTTTTTAATTTCATATCTCCTGTGTTACTCTCTCCCTGTATTACTCCATTTTGCCTTCCTCCAGTTCTTGCTTATTTCAGTTGGGAATCTTATTTTTTCCCTTTCTTAGCCTAGATTCTATTCCTTACTCTTATTATTTGCCCTCTCTCTATCCAATCAAAACCATTTTTCTTTACTGTAGACAGCTCATATTCTCTTTTCTATTTCTTAAGATATTCTTATTTTTTTCACTTTATTAATTTTTGCTCATCTGTCATTGTTATTGACCCTGTTGCAGTTCTTCTACAATTTTGTTCCTATTGGTTCACTATTTTTTAATTTCAAACTTCATATTGTATATTCTTCCTTTTTCTTACTCCATTTTGCCATTGCCCTTCCCTTTTTTGCTTATATTTTAAATGTTATGTTCTCCCTTTCTTTGCCTTGTTTCTATTCCCTCTTATTATTCCTCCTCCCCCTTCCCTCTCAAAATCATTTTTCTCTCCTTTAGTCATCTCATATTCTTTTTCCTATCTTATAATACTCTTAATCTCTTTCTGCCTTTATTAATCTTTGCTCATTTGCTGTTGATATTGCTGATATGGTAGATGGGTATTCTTCCTGGTGTAGGTTCAGTTTTCTGGATTGTATTGCTTTGTTAACTAGCACCTGTATGACAGCATACAGGAAGTGGCAGGGGTTATGACTCCCAATCAGCCAGGTCGAGGGGAGAACCCACCAATGAATGAGCCATCAATAATCAAAGCCCAAGTACAACAAGAGAGCCCAAGTGAACTGAATGAAGGGCATCCCTAGAGCATTCAGATTAGGAGATAAAAGAGACTGCACCCCTGAGTCACACAGAACTCCTACCACTGAAGACCACCCCACAAAGACAGGCAGTCAAAACAGAGCAATTTGAGGTGCAGAAACAAAAGAGTCACCTAAAATGGGGAGACAAAGAAATAACCCCAATTGAAAAGAAAAACAGAATCCCCACAAAAAGAGCTAAATGAAATTAAGGCAAGCAATTTATCAGACATAGAATTCAAGTAATGGTTATAAGGATGCTCAAGGAACTCAGTGAAAACTACAAGGAATTTTATGGGAGCTACAGGGAATTTAGTGGGAACTATAGCAGCATGAAAAAGGACATAGAAACTATGAATAAGGACCAGGAAGAAATGAAGAATGCAATATCTGAAATGAATAACACACTAGAAGGAATCAAAAGCAGGCTAGATGAGGCAGAGGCCCAAATCAACAAGGTGAAAGACAAGGCAGGAAAAATACCCAGTCAGAGCAACAAAATGAAAAAAGATTAAAAATAATGAGGATAGTTTAAGGGAGTGTCAGGACAACATGAAACACAACAACCTTTACATCATAGGAATATCAGAAGGGGGAAAAAAATGAGCAAGGAATAGCAAACCTGTTTGAAAAAATGATGGCAGAAAACATCCCTAACTTGATGAGGGAAAAAGTTATGCAAGATCAGGAAGCACAGGAGGTTCCAATCAAGATGAAACCAAAGAGGCCCACTCCAAAACACATCATAATTAAAATAGGAAAATGTAAAGACAAAGAGAGAATCTTAAAGGCAGCAAGGGAGAAATAGCTAGTAATATATAAGGGAGCTCTGATAAGGCCACCAGCTGATTTTTCAACAGAAACACTACAAACCAGAAGGCACTGGCATGAAATAATCCAAATAATGAAAAGCAAGGACCTACAACCAAGGCTACTTTATCCAGCAAGGCTCTCATTTAAAATGGAAGGTGAAATAAAGAGCTTCCCAGACAAAAGAATGCTAAAAGAGTATATCACCACCAAACCAGCACTGCAGGAGATGCTAAAGGGACTGCTATAAGAAGGAGAAGAGAGAGAAAGAGAGAAACAGGTACAGAAAAAATGGCAGTGAATAAGGACCTATCAATAATAACCTTAAATGTAAATGGGTTAAATGCTCCAACATAAAGACATAGGGTAGCTGAATGGATAAGAAAACACAACCTGCATGTGCTGTCTACAGGAGACCCACCTCAGAACAAAAGATGTATGCAGGCTAAAAGTGAAGGGGTGGAAAAAATATTCCAAGCAAACATATATAAAAAAAGGCAGGAGTAACAATACTTATATGAGACAAAATAGACTTCAAAACATAGGCCATAAAAAGAGACAAAGAAGGTAACTTCATAATACTTAAGAAAGTGATCCATCAAGAGGATATAAGCCTGGTAAACATATATGCAACCAATGTAGGAGCATGTAAATATATAAGAAAAATCTTGGGGGACTTCAAGAAAGATATCAACAGCAACACAGTCCTCACAGGGGATTTTACACACCACTGTTAATAATGGATAGATCTTCCAAACAAAGAATCAACAAGGATATTGTGGCACTGAATGACAATTTAGATCAAATGGACTTAATAGATATATACAGAACTTTCCACCCAAAAGAAGCAAAATATACATTCTTTTCAAATGCACATAGAACATTTTCAAAGATAGATCTCATGATAGGACACAAAACAAGCCTCAACAAATTCAAGAAAATTGAAATCATATCAAGTATGTGCTCAGATCACAATGGATTGAAAGTAGAAACAAACCTCAAGGAAAAAACTAAAAAATATTGAAGTGTATGGAGACTGAATAACATGTTATTAAATAATGAGTGGGTCAAAGTGAGATCAAGAAAGAAATCAAAAATTATCTGGAAACAAATGAAAATGAACACAAAACAACCAAAAACCTATGGGACACAGCAAATGCAGTCCTGAGAAGGAAGTTCATAGCAATACAGGCCTACCTAAAGAAAATAGAGAAATCTCAAATAAACAACCTGATCCTGCATCTACAAGAACTAGAGGAACAACAAAAAAACAAAGCCCAGAGTGAGTAGAAGGAAGGAAATAATCAAGATCAGGGCAGAATTAAATGACATAGAAACTAAAAGAACAATTCAAAGGATCAATAAGTCTAGGAGCTGATTCTTTGAAAAATTACACAAAATTGACAAGCCTTTAACCGGACTCATCAAGAAAAGAAAAGAGAGGACCCAAACAAATAAAATCAGAAATGAAAGAGGAGAAGTGATATCACAGAAATACAAAGGATTGGTATTTGACAAAAAGGGCATGAACATAAAATGGAGTAAAGATAGCCTCATCAATAAATGGTATTGGGAGAAGTGGTCTGGTACATGTAAAAAAAAATGAAACTAGAACACCAACTTACACCACACACCAGAATAAATTCAAGATGGATAAGACTTAAATATAAGTCATGACACCATAAACATCCTGGGGAAAACATAAGCAGGAAAATTTCAGAATAGCAATCCCACGTAGCAATATTTTTGCTGATATATCTCCTAGGGCAAAAGGGCAAGGGAAGCAAAGGAAAAAAAATAAACAAATGGGACTACAGCAAACTAAAAATCTTCTGCATGGCTAAAGAAACCATCATCAAAATGAAAAGGAAACCAATTGTATGGGAAAACATATTTGCCAGTGATACCTCACACAAGGGTTTGATCTCCAAAACATATAAAGAACTCACATGACTCTATACCAGGAAGACAAACAATCCAATTAAAAAATGGGCAAAGGACCTGAACAGACACTTCTCCAAGGAGGACAGACAAAGGGCCTATAGACAAAGGAAAAGATGCTCAACATCACTAGCCATCAGAGAGATGCAAATTAAAACTACAATGAGATACTACTTCACATCATGATCAAAATGGCCATCATAAACAAATCAACAAACAAGTGTTGGTGAGGATGTGGAGAAAAGGGAACCCTACTGCACTGTTGGTGGCATGCAGACTGGTGCAGCCACTGTGGAAAACAGTATGGAATTTCCGTAAAAAACTAAAAATGGGGTTGCCTTTTGACCCAGTGATTCTGCTGCTGGAATTATACACTAAGGATCCCAAGTCACCAATTCAAAAGAACCTATGCACCCCAATGTTCACAGCAGTGCCATTTACAATAGCCCAGTGCTGGAATAGTGTAACTGCCCTTCAGTAAGCGAGTGGATCAAAAAAACTGAGGTTCATTTACACAATGGAATACTATGAAGAGAAAAAAAGAAATCCCAGGTTTTGTGACAGCATGGATGGAACTGGAGAATATTATGCTAAGTAAAATAAGCCAGTTGGTGATGGACAAATAGCATATGATCTCACCTATAAGAGAAATCTAATGAGCAAAATAAACTAGTGAACAAAATAGAACCACAGGCATGGAAACATAGAACAGAGTGACAGTGACCAGAGGGGAAGAGGAGGGGATAATGGTAGAAAGAAGGGGAAACGACTAGACAAAGAACATGTATGAATGACCCATGGCCATGGACAGCAGTGGGGGATTGGCTGTGGCACCAGTGGGTGAGACGGGCAGAGGAGGGTGAAGGGGTAAAAATTAGGACTCTAATAGAATAACAATAAAAATTATTATAAATATAATCACCAGGAGGAAAGATGTGAGTAAAACAGATATTTTCACCCAATTCTAGTATGGTAGAAATAGGGAACATCTCTATGAACTTGAAAAGATTTAAAAGAAGTAACTTCTTACCCTAGCAATACAGTCTATGTTGATTTCTGCAAAGAATTTCATCCAGTGTAGTGACACACACCAAACCACAGATAAGTTGTTCCTCACTCTTGTGTTTAGGATCCCAGACTGCCTGACCTCCCCTGCTAAGACAGCTACCTCATTTCTCCCTTGTACCCCTACTGGTTTCTAAATACTACCTACCTTCCACTCACACCCTCAGGCTTGTTCATAATGGAGCTTGTTCCGAATTTTTCAGAATACTATCTCATGCTAACTCATTTCTGAGAGTTTAGCATGGGCTGAGCAAAGCACCAAGAAAGTGATAGAACTTATCTTATTTAATAATTACAACTTAGGAGACAGACTGTTGTCTCTGCTTCATCAAGCTGGGACCATATCTTGAGTTAATATTTGGCAAAGCTATATGCCCACCATTAGAGAGGGAGTTGAACAGCCCTGGAGATGGGGTGCTTTATTTGGCAAAAGTGTGTTAAGAACCTTGTTCAAGTACTAAGTCTATAGAATTTAGAGCAGATGACCTTAATTTTTAATGTAGCAAAAATA